>NC_074666.1:30297031-30624531 GCF_029448725.1 Salvelinus fontinalis | reverse complement strand
GACATAACTTTGTATGCCTCCTTGCCTCCTGCAGACACAGACACAAAAGTGAGCAGTTCAGTCATCTGCACCCAATACAGCTAGCCTTCAACATATTCTTATAGCCTACATATTCTTACCTCTTTGTTGATTCATATCCATTGAATTGTGTCCATTTTCTGTTTCAGAAAGATTTGCACAAATAAATTTGCACAAATGGTATCATCATAAAACAATATCAATTTAAAATATACAAGGGACAAACATTAACTTAAATTGAGAAGATTTTTTTCAGTTAAGTGCCTGCACCTGCTGCCCTTTCAAATCCAAATGTTTCAGTTTGGCAGTTAGGTTCCTGCAAGAACCCCCACCAATTAAGGAGGTTTCTCGATGAACCCCACCTCCTATGGGGTTCTTAGAATAACGTTTGGGGGCCATTAGTGCCAAGAACCCTAATGTTCTTTGAAGAACTCTTGATGAACCGCTCATTTTTAGAGCGCAGCTATTCAAAAACAGGATCAAAGAAATCCACAACATGGACAGAGAATCACAGAGTGACTTCCATAGAGTGAATCAACTGACTGAATCAGCTCCATTGACAGATGATCACTCCAAAAGAGAATGAATCAACTGACTGAATCAGCTCCATTGACAGATGATCACTCCAAAAGAGAGTGAATCAACCTACTGAATCAGCCCCACTGACAGAGAATCACTTCAATAGAAAGTGAATCAAGCAACTGAATCAGCGCCAGTCACTACTACTGAAATGAGGATCCAGTGATTTCAAGCCCACTCCTCTGGCCTCTGCCCTGACTGCCACACCTAGTCAGCTAGAGGTGAATGGAAAGAGAATAGGAGAAGAGAGCTGAGCCAAGGCTGGAGTAGATAACTGCTCATCCACATTTTACTATGCTCCACTCTTATTGTTAACATATCCACAAGGCTATACTAACCCATGAATGGAATAGAATAGGGGTGCTGTGCCTGAATTCAAAACGAGACCCCACAACACTCTCTCTCTCTTTCTCTCTTCCCTCCCTCCCTTCTTTCTCCTGCATGCATTAAAAGGCTGAAGTAGTAGCAGGTGTCAGACAATTAAATATATACACTTCCCTGGCTTCTATTCTCCCCCACACCATTTATCAATGGTGCCCTCTTCACTCCGCTCAATTCACATTCAAAGCAGCTTTATTGGCACCACTGATGTGTTACAACTAATCGTGCCGTGTTAGCCCCGCCCCTTTCCATCTAGCTCACAAAAGGTGCTTTGTTAGCATGACCACACAGTTCAGTAATGTCGGAAGTAACGCAGAACCCCTATCAGTCATATCTACAGAATGAATGAGGAATATCCGAATCTCTGTCTCCCTCTCTCTCTCCCTTTCTCTCTCCCTCTCTCTCTCCCTCTGTGTTCCCCTGTCTCCCCCTGTCTCCCTCTGTCTCCCTCTGTCTCCCTCTGTCTCCCTCTGTCTCCCTCTGTCTCCCTCTGTCTCCCTCTGTCTCCCTCTGTCTCCCTCTGTCTCCCTCTGTCTCCCTCTGGGGGTTGGGAAGAGAGAGAGAGACACAAGGTTTGTCATGTTTTCATGAAAAAGCCACGCTTCACTGTCTTGTCCTATAACCGCTGTCCTCTCCCCTAACTAATCCTGACTGTTTATCTCATTTCTCAATCCTTTCTTATTTCCTCCTCCTTCCCTCCCTCTCTCCTCTCCTCTGTTCTGTTTGTTGATGAGACTGTGACCTCTATACAAACCCCCAGTCTCCCTTCTCTAACACTACTGACATTTACAATGAGCAATGAAGAGGAGGAGGATGGGGGGATAGAGGGGGTAACAGTGTATAAGTGGAGTAGGAGACAGAGAGAGGGAGAGGAGGAGAGACGGAGGGAGATAGATAGACGGGGACAGATAGAGGGAGAGGGTACAGTCCAGATGTTTCCACTACATTGGGATCGCGTCTCTTCTGCTCCACTTGCCGCTCTGTCCCAATTTGCCCAGTGTGACTTTAAACCGTAAACACTAGGGGGGAGACAGAGAGTCCAAACATAGACTAATAGGCCAATGTACAGGAAAACATTACATGTACACAACGTCCTTGTAAACCACTATACTATAGAGGCACTCAAATTTCATTTTCTATACTGTAGAAACTATAGGCCAGGGACATACACTGAGTACATTGAACATTAGGAACATCTTCCTAAAATGACATTTGCACCCCCTGCCCTTTTGCCCTCGGAACAGCCTCAATTGGTCGAGGCCTGGACTCTATAAGGTGTCGAAAGCGTTTCACAGGGATGCTGGCCCATGTTGACTCCAATGTGTCCCACAGTTGTGTCAAGTTGGCTGGATGTCCAGTGGGTGGTGGACCTTTGATGATACAGACGGGAAACTGTTGAGCGTGAAAAACCCAGCAGCGCTGCAGTTCTTCCCACAAACTGCTATGCCTGGTACCTACTACCACACCCCGTTCAAAGGCACTTACATTTTTGTCTTGCCCATTCACCCTGTGAATGGCACACACACAATCCATGTCTCAAAGCTTAAAAATCCTTCTTTAACCTGTCTCCTTCCCTTCATCTACACTGATTGAAGTGGATTTAACAAGTGACATCAATAATGGATCATAGCTTTCACCTGTATTCACCTGGTCAGTCTGTCATGGAAAGAGCCGGTGTTCTTAATGTTTTGTATACTCAGTGTATGTACTACCTTAAAAATACCTAATCAGGGACACAGAGAAGAAAACTGTACATGAAACGAATACAGGTTTACAGTGTCCCCGCAGACCACTATAGACACAGACAAACTGGCTATAGTGTAGAAGACTACAGGGACCTTATAAACACCTAGTAACAGACAGAGTATGGATATATAAAGCAGACCTATAAACAGAGAAAGACAGAGGTGAAAACAGAGATCCATAATTCATGATGTGTGTTTCATGTGCCTGGTGACATCTGGGATGACAGTACTAATGTGAACCTCTGGAGAGAGCGACCGCACACACACACACACGTACACACACACACTCCTATGTATTCCCTTCCTATATGAGCGACAACAGTTGACATCACACACACCGGCACGCAAACACGCATGCACACACACACCCACACACCAAAATGGAAACAATACACATATATTTGCAATAGCAGTAGAAAAAGCACATATACCCTCAAATGTACTGTACCCCTTTCACACACAAATACACACACACACACACACTTCAGGATGAAGAAATATCAGTAAGTAAAATCATCCCACAGTCACTGGCCTTTGTCCCTTTCTCCTCCTTGTTTTAAATTAAGAGAAACAGAGAGAGATGGCTACATGGTATGTGTCAGTGTGTGTGTGTGTGTCAGTGTGTGTGTGTGTGTGTTGCACTGTGCTCTGGCGTAGCCCATGGACTGGGGCAGTTGGCTGCATTAGCTGCACTGAGTGAGCTGACTGGTCCCTCCCTATTATAGCACTGGTGGCAGAGGAGTGTCTCAACCCAGCCAGGAGGGACAGCTCTCTCTCTCTCCCCCCCTCCTCTCTCTTTCCCCCCCTCTCGCTCGCTCTCTCGCTCTCTCTCTCCCCCCCTTTCCCCCCCTCTCTAGCTCTCTCTCCACCCCTCTCTCACTCTCCCCCCTCTCTCGCTCTCTCCCCCCTCTCTCTCCCCCTTTCTCCCCCCCCTCTCTCCCCCATCTCTCTCTCTCCCCCCTCTCTCTCTCGCTCTCTCTGCCCCCCTCTCTCGCTCTCTCCCCCTTTTTCTCCCCCCCTCTCTCTCTCTCCCTCTCTCGCTCCCCCCTTTCTACCCCCTCTACCCCCCTCTCTCTCTCCCTCTCTCTCTCCCCCTCTCCACTCTCTCTCTCTTTCTCACCCCCTCTCTCCTCCCTCTTTCTCTCCCACCTATCTCTCTCTCCCCTCTCCCTCTTTCTTTCTACCTCTCTCTCTCGCTCCTTCTCTCTCTTTCTTTCTACCTCTCTCTCTCTCCACCCTCTGTCTCTTTCTCACCCCCTCTCTCTCCTCCCTCTTTCTCTCCCACCTATCTCTCTCTCCCCTCTCCCTCTTTCTTTCTACCTCTCTCTCTCTCTCGCTCCTTCTCTCTCTTTATTTCTACCTCTCTCTCTCTCCCCCTCTTTCTCTCTCTTTCTTTCTACCTCTCTCTTGCTCTCTCTTACACACACAAACACAAAAACACAGTAGGTCAATTGAGATTGCATGGACATGGGTGCGAGGCACTCATCGACCAGAGACAGACCTCAAATCCCCCACAGACAACACACCCGTCTGAGCACACACACACACACTGGCCACAACTAGGACATATAATAAGTGGAGCAAACATAGACAACAACTCTAACATACAGTAGGATGTTCAGAGAATGTGCTACTGTCTGCAGTAGGTGTAAACAACTGGACACACAAACACGGACTGCATGTGAGGTTAGAGACTGGGAGTGTTCACTGTTCTAGAGTCACTAAAGGCCTGCCTACCCAGCTGCGCTGTATCATCTCTTCTTACAATGAATTATTGAGAGCTGTCTTGTCTGTGGTTTGGGGTTAAAGAGAACACAAACACACCTCAGATACCTTCAATTATTCACCCGCTTAAACACACGCACATGCGCATGAACACTCACACACGGACACACACGCATACACGCATGCACACGCCGTTTAAAAACCACACACAAACCACAAATCAAACCCAATGTACACACTAATCCATAACTAACTACACACACACACTCAATCTCACTCTCCCTCACATTCCCTCCTCCTGTGTGATCTCTCATGCACTTGTCCTCTGTCCTCACTTCCCAATGCCCTCCCACCCACTCACATGAATCAGCTAGCTGCCATGTTGCCATGGCCTCTATGTAGGGTTGAACAACTAATAGACTGCCTGGACAGGGAAATCAATACACCTGATTGAGTGGTCTTGTAGGAACATGGCACTTGGCTGACCACCAGTGATCTTGATAGATCCCCAAATATGTTTTTGGTCTTCCCTGGTCAACAGTCCGCAGTGCGCTTGAAAAATACTTTTTGATACTACTTACACATTTCATAAATCCCAATGCATTTAAATTGCCATAGACCTGAACAGTAAAAATGGCCACTGTAACTTGTCTTCAACCGTTTAAGCTAGAAAACCTTCAGATCATTCTGGAATATTGTGCTTGTATAAAGCTTTTTGATACCATTGATACTTAAACTATAACCATTTTAAATGTTCATAAAAGCTCCATAGGCTTGAATGGGAAGTATATGGATTCGCTACTTCTCTTGAACAGTTGAACCTACAAAACACCAAACCAATGTTGGCATGTTCAAATTGACTCAACTTGGATTGCTTGTCAAAAGATTGTTGACGCTATATGAACTATAACCGTTTTAGATTTGCATAAAAGCTCCATAGACTTCAAAGGCAAAATGTGGATTCTTGATCCGTTTCAACTACAAACAGCAGCGTTGACATGTGCAGACTGACTCAACTTAGATGGCTTCAAGACACATTTTTGCCAGCATTCCTACTTCATAAACTATAAAGCCTGTCGTATCCCCATTCATTTCAATGGCGTAATGCAGGCTTCAACATTCTAAATTGAAAACACTGCCACAAATCCTTCAGAATGTTCAAACTAAAACATTTTCAGAGCTTAAAAACACACAACATGGCTTCTGATGATATAGTACTCACTCTAGTCTACTACCTTAACCCACTATAATAACAACACACCTACAAAACACCTCAAAATAGATCTATATAGCTAACACATAGCATATGAAAACACTATTACTACCATTACTACTACTATTTCACAACCATAAATACTTCAGGACTGGCAAGCACACCACATTTACTTCCATAAATGTTATTTTCTAGATTTAACTGGGCTCCTTCCCTGACCTCATTGTAAAATGCAAATTCTCAGAATTAAATGTACTGTACGGTACATCAAAGTGTTTCTATTGTGCATATACTGTAGTATATGTATTGTATACTGTAGTATATGTATTGCGAGATACAGTATTTGTGTAATATCTGTCTAGCCCTGCTTAGGACACAGGGTCAAAAATCAGACAGAGACAGCTAAGAAGGAGAGAAGGAGAGAGTGGGGAGGAGAATGGGTGTAAGTCTGTCTCCAGTGTGGCTAGCTGGTTAGTAAGTCAATAACTGTTTCCTCAAACACGATTTCTTAGCAAAGTCTGCTGTAATCTCCCTGGGCTAATCCCTCTTTAGCTAGCCTAAACAAAAGAAGAGAGGAGAGGGGGAGAAAGGAGAAATCCCTCTTTGCCCAAAGTAGCCTTAACCTTCTAAACCCTAACCCCCTATAGACCGTAGCAGGGCTCTTGATCTTTCCTCGATGATCCTTGACCTATAGACTAATGCAGACCTCTCTCACATCCCTACAGTATGTGCTGTACCAGGCCAGAAGACACTGCTTTAGTGTTGTGAATGAAATAGAGGTGGGAAGGGGGAGACTGGTGGTATACAGCCTCTGGGTGCAGTTTAGGATGTCTCTGATGTAACACACACACACAGTCTTTCCTCTCTTTTACAGTGAGCGGGGCCAGGGTTGGAGGGTAAGACAGTGGGCCAGCTATCTGTCAGGGTGATGTGCTCGCAGGGCCTGTCCCATCTCTCTCTGTTACACTGATTGACACTGATACACTGCTGTAGCATACACACTACTAACACTTATACAGTAGCAGAGGGAGACAAATACTGTGTGTGTGTGTGTGTGTGTGTGTGTGTGTGCGTGCGTGCGTGCGTGCGTGCGTGCGTGCGTGTGCTTGGGAGAGAGAAAGAGAGATAGAGAGAGATTGGGAGATAAAGATACAGAAAGGATGTGTGTGTGTTCGTGCACGTGTGTGTATGAGTGTAGTGGGTAAATAGTCAATAATAGCTGACACTTGTCAGCCCTGTGCTTTATACACACAAAGGCCTGTGGTCAGGGTATTGTATGACTCAGTCTCTCTGCTCTCCCCCTCCCTGGACCTCTCAAGCAAAGATAATTACCCTTATTGTGCCCCTCACACACACAAACACACACACACACACACACACACACACAAGCTTATTCATGCCAAATAACACACCCGCCCATGTGCATATAGTCAGTCTGACAGAGTCAAACATGGCTGCCAGCGCCCCATCTGTTTCTTCCCCCTCTTCTTTCTCTATCCCCCTTACCCTCTTCTACCCACCTCTACCCTCCCACCACGCAGGGGCGAACATGAAAGGGGTAAAACAGGGAGACAGACAGACAGAGGAAAATAGAAAGTAAGAGATGTCTCTACAATATCCTCCAGACTTTTAGAGGCAACAGACTGTAATGATCTGATCTGTTGTGGAAACATTTTGTACCAATGTACAAAATGTACCAAACAATACTCTGCAGTAGGGTAAGGCTCTGGGGATATTTTGCTACTGTAGCCAGTAACTCTGGTTGTTAATCCAAACAGCTGTTCTAAAGGGTGGATGTTTTCATGTTTCAGTAATATAGTGTGTGACATAGCAAAGGCTGCATGTGATAGTAGTGAGTGTGTGTATATGTGTGTGTTGTTGGTATGGTTGGCTGGCTGATTTGCCCATTATCATTGATGTTACCCCCCCCCCCCCCCCCCATGGCCTTGCCATGTGCCGCATGGAACGGGGCAGCAGTGTAGGGGGGGGATGGAGAGGGAGGGGTGAGGGTGGAGGGATGGAGAAATGGAAGCAGGGATGGAGAGAAAGAGAAGAAGGGGGGTGACCTGTCGCCTGTCTGTGACAGTCGATGGGGTTTAGTTCCACATGCCCTCAAGGGTCTCACGTGTGTCCCCCCCTCCACCCCTCTGTCCCTGTCCCACCTTGCCTGAGCATGACAATAGAGCCACCACACAACACAGCTCAGCACTGAACACACTCTTAATGCACCCGGTATTAATGTTTAATGAGCTCCTCATGTTCAGATACTCTCAGAAAACCAGAAAATGGGTTTAGTGTGTGTGTGTGTGTGTGTGTGTGTGTGTGTGTGTGTGTGTGTGTGTGTGTGTGTGTGTGTGTGTGTGTGTGTGTGTGTGTGTGTGTGCGTGCGTGCGTGCGTGTGTGCGTGTGTGTGTAAGAGTGAGAAAAAGACGGGGGTTAAGTGGCTTGCTACATTGTGAAAGCGATTGTATGTGTGTCAGACAAGTGTTTACAAGATCCAGCTCAGTCACAGACAAATGTAGCAATTCATGTATTCCTGCTTTGAGTGCACATACACAGATTGACAAACTCTCTATGTCCCCTCCCTCTCTCATTTCCTTTACTATGTATATCTGCTTCCTTCTTTCTTCTCTCCTAGGCTCTCCTGCATTCTACTCCAGTACTCCTCTGTCTCTGGGGTAGATAGGGAGAACAGCTGCTCTAGCGCACAACTAGCTACAGACTTTGACAGTCGTTGCTGTGTGTCTGGGACAGAGGGCTAGAGGCAGGGCAGCAGTGTTGATGACATAGTGAAGAGATATGATTGTGAGAGGGCAGCACGGCGGGTTGAGACTGGCTGCCCCATGTGTTTTTCATTGTCTGCAGATCCACAATAGGACCAGTTGGACCAGGGGGGAACAAGGAGGTGTATGTGAGGGGGAGTGACCAGGCTGCTCCCAGCAGGGTCCCAGGGGTGGGACGGGCTGGGGATCGATCTGTAATGTAGCCTGTAAATGACCCAGGGCCTGCTCACATCCATTAGGCCAGGGGATGACGGGGAGCACTGAGAAGAAGTGCACATCAAAATAACAGGACAGCCAGGCCAGACCCATGCGCAGGACACACTTCAATGCCACTACAGTCAGCAAGGCCAGCTAGGCCCAGATCCCACTACCATCAACAGAGCCAGCTAGGCCCAGGTCCCACTACCATCAACAGAGCCAGCTAGGCCCAGGTCCCACTACAGTCTACAGGGCCAGCTAGGCCCAGGTCCCACTACCGTCAACAGGGCCAGCTAGGCCCAGGTCCCACTACCGTCAACAGGGCCAGCTAGGCCCAGGTCCCACTACCGTCAGCAGGGCCAGCTAGGCCCAGGTCCCACTACAGTCAACAGGGCCAGCCAGGCCCAGGTCCCACTACAGTCAACAGGGCCAGCTAGGCCCAGGTCCCACTACCGTCAGCAGGGCCAGCTAGGCCCAGGTCCCACTACAGTCAACAGGGCCAGCAAGGCCCAGGTCCCACTACAGTCAACAGGACCAGCTAGGCACAGGTCCCACTACAGTCAGCAGGGCCAGCCAGGCCCAGGTCCTACTACAGTCAATAGGACTAGCTAGGCCCAGGTCCCACTACAGTCAGCCAGAGACTATATAGCCAATTCACAAGTCAACCAACAGGCAATTAGAGACATGTACAGTGTCATCTCCCTGATCTCACATCAACAGAGATGCTGAGACAGTCTCTTTAGAATGGGATGCAGGAAGAGGATATATTGATGCACATATCTTCATCATTTCTAAGTGTTTGTAATAATGAACAGAATATGCTAGGGGGATATCTAGCTAACTGATACTCTTTTTTTGAGCCTAAGATGTTGAAAACATAAAAATCTCTAGGGACCATAATTAATATCTCGGTATCATAATTACAGGTATTTGTGTATGACAACAACCTAGATGATGTCCACGGTCAGCTGTAAGGTTGTGCTGCAGTGAGGTATGATGGTACAATGCAGTAGAGGGGGTGAGAGAGGAGGAGAGGGGTTAATGTGTGAGCCAGGTGGGCTAGGTGGAGGAGCTGGGCATCTTCCCTGGGCCACCATGTGGCATTAGCCATCTGTTGCCGCTGCCTCTATTCATCAGACACACTCATTAGCTTTCTGTGGGGAAAGAGAGACCGGCTCAATCTGCATGCAAAGATCTCTCTGTGTCTCTCTTTATTCTCAACCCCACTCCCCTCTCTCTATCTAGTTCCCAACTCTTCCCTCCTCTATCCATGCACCCTCTCCATCGTTTCACTCATCTAACTAAGTGATTAGCGTATCACAGGCTCTCATGTGTCCGATGGAGTTGGTGACAAGGGACGGGATGGCATGAGATGTGTGGTGGTGGTGGGTGGGGTGGGAGGGGGGGGGGGGGGGGTAAATAGGTCAGACTGCCCCACCCCCTCCCCCTCTAACCCCCCGCTGTCCTGGCCGGACAGTAAAGTGGGCCAGGCGACACACACACACTCATTATCCTTCTTCATTCTTCTTTCTCCTCTCTATCCCTCCTTCCCCTGCAGCATCTGTTCCTTCCTGGCTTTTCCTAACCTACTCTCCTGTGTGGTTTCTCACCTCCTCTCTCACCTTCCCCCTTCCCTCCTTTCCATGATCTCCCTTATCTAATCAGTTTTAATTCCCAATGCATCAAATGCCACCATCACTTTATATTTTCATCGGAGAACAACAGAGAGAGATAGATAGAGTGTGTGAGTGTGTGTGTGTGTGTGTGTGTGTGTGTGTGTGTGTGTGTGTGTGTGTGTGTGTGTGTGTGTGTGTGTGTGTGTGCGTGTGCGTGTGCGTGTGCGTGTGCGTGTGCGTGTGCGTGTGCGTGTGCGTGTGTGTATGTGTGAGAGAGAGAGAGAGAGAGAGAGAGAGAGAAAGAGATAGAGAGAAGGGGGAAAAGAGAGGGGAGAGGTAGGCTGGTTGCTGGATTGCATTACTAATTTATACAGAAGCCTTATTAGAATATTAATGCTAAAAGCAATCAGGCAACCCTATGTTAAATTAACTGATATGAAGAGAGAGGAGGAGAAAGAGAGGAAAAGAGAAACAGGGAAAGAGAGAGAGGGGTGTTTTGTTTGATAGTGGAATTATTGATGCCAAATGAAAGAATTAAGGACAACCTCTTTGGAAATATCTCCTAGCACACACCTTACAGTTACTGGCTCCATCCACACACCATGACCATAAACCATATTAAACCATTTTATGAACAAAGTCAGTTTGAAATATATTCAGGGAAATTGATTTTGTCATCTGAAACAGTTTACATATTAAACACGGATAGAAAATACAACCCATTTTCATAATGATAACTCAATTCCTAACACAGGATTTATCCTGGCTGTTACAACCACCTCAAACACACAACCGCAAATAGACCAAGATACATCTTCTTTAGCTCCATCACCTACACTAACACACACTAACACAAACTAACACACACTAACACACCCACACTCTCCTGAGAAAGACGCCTGCCATTGTTTACAATGACCATCCAATTACTGGGCTGTGCTCAGATAGCTAGATAGCCAGAGAGCTTATACACACAAAATCAATTTCAATCTCCCTGTCTTCATTAGGCCTATCTGAGCAGTCTTTAGACCTGGGTTCTCTCTCTCTCATTGTCTCCTCTCTGATCTGTCTATGGAGAGAAAGAGAAAGGATGGATAGACAGTGAGAAAGAGATGGAGAAAGTGAGCAGGTCATGGAATGGACAGAGCAGGCAGGTAAGAGGGTCTGAAATAGAGAGGTGAGCAGATAGCTGATTGGCTGAATGAGGGGACAGCTTATTGGCTGAACAGGAGCAGGGCTGTCCTTCAAATGGACATCCGAGTTCACTGACCCATCTGAGCCTTTATATAATCAAGCTAGCCATGCATGTTTCTCAGTATTCCCCAATCATTCAAAGTGTGTATGTGTTTATGTGTGTATGTGTGCTAGCTATATTTGTATGTTTGTGTGGCTGGAAGTGTGTATGTGTGCTAGCTATATATGTATGTTTGTGTGGCTGGAAGTGTGTATGTGTTTATGTGTGCTAGCTATATATGTATGTTTGTGTGGCTAGAAGTGTGTATGTGTGTGTGTATGTGTGCTAGCTATATATGTATGTTTGTGTGGCTGGAAGTGTGTTTGTGTTTATGTGTGCTAGCTATATATGTATGTTTGTGTGGCTGGAAGTGTGTATGTGTGTATGTGTGCTAGCTATATATGTATGTTTGTGTGGCTGGAAGTGTGTATGTGTGTATGTGTGCTAGCTATATATGTATGATTGTGTGGCTGGAAGTGTGTATGTGTGTGTATGTGTGCTAGCTATATATGTATGTTTGTGTGGCTAGAAGTGTGTATGTGTGTGTGTATGTGTGCTAGCTATATATGTATGTTTGTGTGGCTAGAAGTGTGTATGTGTGTGTATGTGTGCTAGCTATATATGTATGTTTGTGTGGCTAGAAGTGTGTATGTGTGTGTGTATGTGTGCTAGCTATATATGTATGTTTGTGTGGCTGGAAGTGTATATGTGTGTATGTGTGCTAGCTATATATGTATGTTTGTGTGGCTGGACGTGTGTATGTGTGTATGTGTGCTAGCTATATATGTATGATTGTGTGGCTGGAAGTGTGTATGTGTTTGCGTGTGTGAGTGGGAGAGATTGCGTTGCTCAGATTGAATACCGCTCTGGGCAGATTATAGATTGGTATGGCAGATGTGGTGTGTTTCAGAGCGATGCCACATTGCACAGAGAGAGATTACTAGATTGCTGTGCTGTTATTATGATTAGGTCATTGTCTCCTTTGTTGATTGGGGTGGTCCTGGGTCAAGGTTAAACAATGCTGTCCTGGAGTGCAATTATGTTCAATCCTGGTCCCGCATGTGGTCACAGAAGGGTGCAAATTTTTGTCCCAGCCCAGCACTTACACACCTGATTCAGATAATAAGGGGCTTGATGATTAGTTAATTAGGCGTGAATCATTTGTGTTAGTGCTGGGCTAGAAGAACAACTGCATAGTGTTTTTTCTGTGCTTTGTAGTGTATTTAACTGTATTGCACTGACCTCTGTATTGTGTATAATGTGTACTGTGCTGCTGTGTACAATACTGTATATTGTATACTGTGCTATTTAGTGTATTACTTGGGTTTATTTGACTGTGCTGCACTGTGGTGTTTTTACCTGGTGTGTGGTGTATTTAACTGGTGTGTGGTGTATTTAACTGTGGTGTATTTAACTGTGGTGTGTGTTGTATTTAAATGTGCTGTTCAGTGTAGAGGCATGTTGAATGCTCATTTCAGTGAGCAGCTCACCATGTTCACCATCTGATATCCACACTAATTACTGTAACATCCTGACCAGAGTTATTATGCGTTTTGCTTGTTTAGTGTTGGTCAGGACGTGAGCTGGGTGGAAATTCTATGTTTTGTGTCTAGTTTGTCTGTTTCTGTGTCCAGCCTAATATGGTTCTCAATCAGAGGCAGCTGTCAATCGTTGTCCCTGATTGAGAATCATATATAGGAGGCTTGTTTTGTGTTGGGATTTTGTGGGTGATTGTTTCCTGTCTCTGTGTTTGTGTTCTGCACCAGATAGGTCTGTCTCGGTTTTCACATTTGTTATTTTGTATTTTGTATAGTGTTCACGTATTCGTCTCTTTGTTTATTAAATATGTTGAACACTAGCCGCGCTGCATTTTGGTCCTCTCCTTCACCAATGGAAGAAAACCGTTACAATTACACTAATTACACACAGTACAGCTACAGTACAGTACAGTACAGTCACATAACAGTACAGTACAGCAATAGTACAGCCACATCACAGTACAGTACAGCCACATCACAGTACAGCCACAGTACAGCCATAGTACAGCCACAGTACAGTACAGTACAGCCACAGTACAGCCACATAACAGTACAGTACAGCCAAAGTACAGCCACATAGCAGTACAGTACAGCCACAGTACAGCCACAGTACAGCCACATACCAGTACAGTACAGCCACAGTACAGCCACATAACAGTACAGTACAGCCACAGTACAGCCTTATAACAGTACAGTACAGCCACAGTACAGTACAGCCATAGTACAGCAACATACCAGTACAGTACAGCCACAGTACAGTACAGCCACAGTACAGTACAGTACAGCCACAGTACAGCCTCATAACAGTACAGTACAGCCATAGTACAGCCACATAACAGTACAGTACAGCCACAGTACAGCCACATAACAGTACATTACAGCCACAGTACAGTACAGCCACAGTGCAGTACAGCCACAGTACAGCCTCATAACAGTACAGTACAGCCACAGTACAGCCTCATAACAGTACAGTACAGCCATAGTACAGCCACATAACAGTAGACTACAGCCACAGTACAGCCACATAACAGTACAGTACAGCCACAGTATAGCCACAGTACAGCCACATAACAGTACAGTACAGCCACAGTACAGCCTCATAACAGTACAGTACAGCCATAGTACAGCCACATAACAGTACAGTACAGCAGCAGTACAGCCACATAACAGTACAGTACAGCCACATAACAGTATAGTACAGCCACAGTATAGCCACAGTAAAGCAATAACAACAAACACTCACTACAACCAATATACAAACTGTACATGTCACACTCAAATGTTGTTTAATATGCATTATTCAACGGGTGGGTCTAATCCCGAATTCTGATTAGTTGAAACCGCATTCCAGCCAGTGTCTATTCCACAAGTTACCACCGGCTAAATCTTTGACGTTAAAATGCCTGTTTACTCTGTTCCATCTGACTGCGCAATCCACTGTCTCATCAGCCCAGCCAGGCAATTTATGAACTTGATTTCCATTATAAAAAGCATCTAGACATTATCTCACACTTCTTTTAGACTAACATTTAGTTTTTCAACAACAGAGATTTGTAATAACCTTGCTGTCTGTCTCTCCGACATTTGCAACATTGTTTCAATATTCAAATTTGATTTCCAGCTGTCCCATAGTAATGAACGTTTCGGGAGTCGGGATGAGACAGACACGCAGGCAGCTTTTCTCAGCCAGTCGAAATCATGAATCAGCATAATTTTTATGGATATATACAAATAACTATCAAGAGAAAACAGGTCAAACTAACTGAAGTGCATCTAGTTGAGTCTTTCCAGCTTCAGTTTGAAGTGATTGTGTTAGCTGTGTTGTTGGCTAGCTCCTCTGAACAACAGTGTCCTGACGGGTGAGCACATTTTCTACGCCAGGCGAAATTGTGCATCATTAGCTCATTGTTAAGGATGTATCCAAATAAATGTCACTAGAAAACCGCTTAAACAAACGCAAATGCAGGTACTTTGTTGTTGTTCTGGCTGCACTGTTTGACGTGACTGTAAGTTAACCTTAGTTAGCTAGCTAGATAGCAAGCAAGGGATAAGAACTGGCAACGGAACATTTAGAACGAACAACTGGGTCAAGACCATCTGGAAACCGAACTGATAGAAAGAATGACCAGCCGGCTTGGGTAGCAACCCTAGATTTGTGTTGGGACTACTGTATATCTTGTGGAAGAATGAAATAGTATGAATAAATTCATCAAAATAACGTTTTTAATGAAAATATGTCAATCATTCTTTGAATATGTGTCATGTTCGTCGTAATGTGAAGGAGAAAGAGAGGAGGACCAAGGCGCAGCGTGAAGTGAATACATTCTTCTATTTAATTTAAGAAGAAACGAAGAACACTTGATAAAACTATACAAAACAACAAAACGAACGTGACGCTATATATCAACAGTGCAGACACAAGCAACTAACATATAGACAATAATCCACAACCCACAATACAAAACAGGCTACCTAAATATGGTTCCCAATCAGAGACAACACAAAACACCTGTCTCTGATTGAGAACCATATCAGGCCAAACATAGAAATAGAAAACATAGAAATACAAACATAGACTGCCCACCCCAACTCACGCCCTGACCAACTAAATAAAGACAAAACAAAGGAAATAAGGTCAGAAACGTGACAATATGTTGGTAAAAAGGATAATGCCCTCGAAGCCGGTGTTTATGTGTGACTTCGTCTCGGGCCTAACAACACCCGTGCCAATATATCCTCCAAATACCGTCTTCATGGGCATTATCACTTAAATATATTACAGGAAATATAAATAGATACAGTAAAACCAGGCTGATAAGAAATACATAAAAGGTGAAAGATTATATAAAATGCCAGGTAGTCTGTCAAAGCTCCTCGTAACTGACATAAGCATAATGTGTCTCAAACATACACCAAACATTCATTCACACAGTCTGTGTGTGTGTGTGTGTGGGTGTGTGTGTGTGTGTGTGTGTGCGTGCGTGCGTGCGTGCGTGCGTGCGTGCGTGTGTGCGTGTGTGTGTGCATGCGTGTGTGCATGTATATAGAACGCCATCTGCCAGGTCCTGAGGCTATTCTTGCCCCACTACCCTCCTTGCTTCTCTTTCTCCCCTCTCTGTTCTCTCCCTCTCCACCTTCCACTTTGTTATTGTAAAGAGTTTCACTTCACAGCATTGGAGATGTTTATTGTTATCTGTTGTAGTATCACTGATAACTAAGGATATTTAACACATGTACACTATTAATGTAATAACTTCCCCTAAACACACAAATATAGACAAATATATATATATACAGTACCAGTCAAAAGTTTGGACACACCCACTCATTCCAGGGTTTTTACTTTATTTGTACTATTTTCTTCATTGTAGAATAATAGTGAAGACATCAAACTATGAAATAACACATATGGAATCATGTACAAACCAAAAAAGTTAAACAAATCAAAATATATTTTGTATTTGAGATTCTTCAAAATAGCCATCCTTTGCCTTGATGACAGCTTTGCACACCCTTAGCATTCTCTCAACCAGCTTCATGAGGTAGTCACCTGGAATGCATTTCAATTAACAGGTGTGCCTTGTTAAAAGTTAATTTGTGAAATTTATTTCCTTCGTAATGCGTTTGAGCCAGTCAGTTGTGTTGTGACAAGGTAGGGGGGATATACAGAAGATAGCGCTGTTTGGTAAAATACCAAGTCCATATTATGGCAAGAACAGCTCAAATAAGCAAAGAAAAAACGACAGTCCATCATTACTTTAAGACATGAAAGTCAGTCAATACGGAACATTTCAAGAACTTCTTCAAGTGCAGTTGCAAAAACCATCAAGCGCTATGATAAAACTGTCTCTCATGAGGACCGCCACAGGAAAGGAAGACCCAGAGTTATCGCTGCTGCAGAGGATAAGTTCCTTAGAGTTAACTGCACCTCAGATTGCAGCCCAAATAAATGCTTCACAGAGTTCAAGGCAAAGAGTGGCTACTTTGAAGAATCTAAAATCTAAAATATATTTTTGATTTGTTTAACACTGGTTTGGTTACTACATGATTCCATGTGTGTTATTTCATAGTTTTGATGTCTTCACTATTGTTCTACAATGTAGAAAATAATACAAAGAAAAACCCTTGAGTAGGTGTGTCCAAACCTTTGACAGGTACTGTACATATAACAAAACAACAAATAAACACACTAACATGTGCACACACACACACACACACACACACACACACACACACACACACACACACACACACACACACACACACACACACACACACACACACACACACACTCGAATGAGGTTAATGAAGATGAATGTGGGACAGGGAGGGATGCAGGGAGAATGTAGAAATGTACACAATAGAGAGGAAAGTACAGGAGAAATACTGTAGAAGTTGTAAAAAGGTCAAAGGCTCGTTGGCATGTCAGGAAAAGACGCAATGGATCTAAATTAGGATAACAATACAGAAGGGAAGAAATAGAAATGAACAAACAATGGAGTCAATCAGTTTAGACCGGGGGACAGATAAATAAAGATAGTTGGCTAGAGACACAAGGTTTGGGAGGGAGTGGTGAAGGTGGAGAGAGAGGTCAAAAGGTCAAAAGTTAGGGGAATATGTAGGAAGAGAGCAATGGAGCTCGAGAGTGAAAGGGATTGAGAAAGAGAGGAGAGAGAGAGAATAGGGAGAGAGAGATGTTTGTGTCCCATCGCACACTAGCGACTCCTGTGGCGGGCCGGGCGCAATGCATGCTGACACAGTCGCCAGGTGCATGGTGTTTCTTCCAACACGTTGGTGCGGCTGGCTTCCGGGTTAAGAGAGCATTGTGTAAAGAAGCAGTGCAGCTTGGCTGGGTTGTGTTTCAGAGGACGTACGGCTCTCGACCTTCGCCTCTCCCGAGTCCGTACGGGAGTTGCAGCAATGGGACAAGACTGTAACTACCAATTGGATAGCACAAAATTGGGGGGAAAAAGGGGTAAAAAAAAAATAATAATAAATTTAAGAAGAGGGAGAGAGAAAGATGAAGAGAGATGGAGAGAGTTGCAGGAGGAAGAATCAATGATCCAGAACAGTGAGCAGACAGACAGCAGACAGGAGTTAGAGTTAGGTCAGGAGATACAAAGAGCACAGCAGCAGCACATCATTATCATCATCATCATCATCATCATCATCATCATCATCATCATGCCTCCAAAACATACAGAAGGACACGTGCACACACACACACACACACACACACACACACACACACACACACACACACACACACAAACACACTCAAAAACAACAACAACTGCATCTTGCTTCACCCTTGCTTTTGTTTTGGATGCATTGTAAATAGCAGCCATATGGACAAATGTATTCACAAACTCACACAAAACCCTTACAGATTACCTAGACAAATAATAACACTACCCTTTACCCAGCCCTTTCCTGCCCCCCCCCCCCCCCCCCCCCCCCCAACCCCTCTCTGCCCCATGATGTCCTACCTGGGACGATGGAGACAGTGTCTCTCTCCCAGGACACCACGCTGACGTACTCCTGCACGGCGGTGGGAATGAGGCACTTGAACACGGCCACGTTGCCCCGCATGGAGCGCTGGTCTGCAACACGCACCGTATACGGCTCCCTGAACACTATTATACAGAGAGAGACCAAGTGTTAAGGAGGTGCTGTGAGAATCTAAAAGTCTTATTTTGCTATAGGAAAAAGTGAATACTAGAGTTGTAGTGGCACACATAAGATGTATTCTGGCAGTCAATATTGTAAGAATCATTCATTGGATTGCAAAATAATCTACTAATAATATTAAATGTGCAAACATATTGGGAACAATTCAGATTCGGTTTTTGGATATTGTTTGAACACATCAATAACACTAATCGTACATCTGTTTTCAATTCAATTTCTCAGAAGGATTAACAGAAACATTATTGGCTAGCTACAATCAACATCAGAAACAAATCTATTGTTGTGTATACAACTCAATATAAAAAATATGACAGAATAGGTGGTTTCTGTTAAAGCACTGCGATAGAGATAACAACCCAGCTTAATAAAACCATTGGGATGTGTAGTAGTGGTGTTCTGTTCATGCATGTTCATGCAATATTTTACACTCTCCTGAATGGGCATTAACTAATTAGTGAAATCAGGAGAAGCTAGGACATATTTGAAGGTTGCTAAGAAACTGCTTTGGAAGCCCCCTCCTTGGTAACAGCAGTGTAGTGTAGCGAACAGGCAGCGTTACATTAACGTTAGGATCCTACTGCAGTATAACAATACACATTACTACATCCACTTTACATAGAGAAACAGAGACATACATAGACATATAAATATGTCAAAATAATAATAATATGATATAGGAACAGGGATTAGACATATAAAATATGCTCTGATGGAAATTGTATCATCTACATTTGAATAAATGCCCGCTGTAGCTATGCAGTAAAGAGATTGTTCACCGAAATGACAAATGTACATAATATTATGGATATCTAGAAAGTAGGCTAGGGTTGGTTTATTTCTTCTACTGTAGCTACAGCATTAGCACCAGGAGTGAGAGTGAAACATAGGACACCTATACTCCAAATACTCTACCTATAAACCAAGTTGTAGTAACCCCATTACACTACCCCTTGACCTAACTCCTTGATCAGACCACAATAACACCACAGCACCGTGACCCGAAACCCCTGACTGTAACTTCTGAACCACGTCCCTCCTGACCATAACCGCTCCATGACCATACATAACTCCCTGACCATACATAACTCCCTGACCATACATAACGCCCTGACCATACATAACGCCCTGACCATACATAACGCCCTGATCATACATAACTCCCTGACCATACATAACTCCCTGACCATACATAACGCCCTGACCATACATAACGCCCTGACCATACATAACGCCCTGACCATACATAACTCCCTGACCATACATAACTCCCTGACCATACATAACGCCCTGACCATACATAACTCCCTGACCATACATAACTCCCTGACCATACATAACTCCCTGACCATACATAACGCCCTGACCATACATAACGCCCTGACCATACATAACGCCCTGACCATACATAACTCCCCGACCATACATAACTCCCCGACCATACATAACTCCCCGACCATACATAACGCCCCGACCATACATAACGCCCCGACCATACATAACGCCCCGACCATACATAACGCCCCGACCATACATAACTCCCCGACCATACATAACTCCCCGACCATACATAACGCTCTGACCATACATACCTCCCTGACCATACATACCTCCCTGACCATACATAACTCCCTGACCATACATAACACCCTGACCATACATAACTCCCTGACCATACATAACGCCCTGACCATACATAACTCTCTGACCATACATAACTCCCTGACCATACATAACGCCCTGACCATACATAACTCTCTGACCATACATAACTCCCTGACCTTACATAACTCCCTGACCATACATAACGCCCTGACCATACATAACGCCCTGACCATACATAACGCCCTGACCATACATAACGCCCTGACCATACATAACTCCCTGACCATACATAACTCCCTGACCATACATAACGCCCTGACCATACATACCTCCCTGACCATACATACCTCCCTGACCATACATAACGCCCTGACCATACATAACGCCCTGACCATACATAACGCCCTGACCATACATAACTCCCTGACCATACATAACTCCCTGACCATACATAACGCCCTGACCATACATAACGCCCTGACCATACATAACGCCCTGACCATACATACCTCCCTGACCATACATAACGCCCTGACCATACATAACTCCCTGACCATACATAACGCCCTGACCATACATAACTCCCTGACCATACATAACGCCCTGACCATACATAACTCTCTGACCATACATAACTCCCTGACCATACATAACGCCCTGACCATACATAACTCTCTGACCATACATAACTCCCTGACCTTACATAACTCCCTGACCATACATAACGCCCTGACCATACATAACGCCCTGACCATACATAACGCCCTGACCATACATAACGCCCTGACCATACATAACGCCCTGACCATACATAACTCCCTGACCATACATAACTCCCTGACCATACATAACGCCCTGACCATACATACCTCCCTGACCATACATACCTCCCTGACCATACATAACGCCCTGACCATACATAACGCCCTGACCATACATAACGCCCTGACCATACATAACTCCCTGACCATACATAACTCCCTGACCATACATAACGCCCTGACCATACATAACGCCCTGACCATACATAACGCCCTGACCATACATACCTCCCTGACCATACATAACGCCCTGACCATACATAACTCCCTGACCATACATAACGCCCTGACCATACATAACGCCCTGACCATACATAACGCCCTGACCATACATAACGCCCTGACCATACATAACGCCCTGACCATACATAACGCCCTGACCATACATAACTCCCTGACCATACATAACGCCCTGACCATACATAACGCCCTGACCATACATAACGCCCTGACCATACATAACGCCCTGACCATACATAACGGCCTGACCATACATAACGCCCTGACCATAAATAACGCCCTGACCATACATAACTCCCTGACCATACATAACTCCCTGACCATACATAACTCCCTGACCATACATAACTCCCTGACCATACATAACGCCCTGACCATACATAACGCCCTGACCATACATAACGCCCTGACCATACATAACGCCCTGACCATACATAACTCCCTGACCATACATAACTCCCTGGATATGGGACGCGGCTGCTAAGGTTTTGTAAATGCTAATCCCTTGTCTCCTGGGGGTGGGCTTTTGGGTCATGAGGGAACGACGGCAGCAGCAGCAACGAGGAGAGACTGACCGGCTGGCGTGCGGCTCAGATCCGTCTCTCTCTCTCTCTCTTTCGCGTCTCTCTCTCTCTTCTTTCTCTCTTCTCTCTCGCTTCTTTCTCACTCTCTCTATCTCTCTCTCTCTCCCTCCATAATCCTCCACTGGCTTGGCTAGCTAGTATTAGTATTAGTAGGAGTATGTATTAGTGCAGGTCGGTGTTGGGAGGCAGAATATGAAAACAGATGTTGACAGCAGGAGGGACGGAGGAGGGACTGTCTGCCCTGATGTGAATGATGGACAGGGAGGGACAGAGAGAGTGGGAGAGGTAGGAAGGAAGGCGGAACAAGAGAGGTTGTGGAGAACCTACAGTCCAGGAGAACTGTAAAGGTGACCACTTGACAAACTGATTCAACTGACCATCTCACCTCCACTTAGTTTGTCCAGTATATGATACTGTATGAAATAGATCAAATGGACGAAAAGGCCCAGAGCTATCTACAATATATCCCACATCAGCAGCAGTTATAACCTGTGTTGTTTTATAAGAGGTCCACCTTGTTAAATAGCACTGGCATGATGTCTAATCAATGGAGTGCACCAATTAGGTTTCATAATGAGAGATAATGAACGAAGTGTTCTGCTGCGGTTATATTTAGCATGGTACCAGAGGACAATGTGAGAGGAGGAAGAAGAGAGGAGGAGGAGAAGGAATGACACGGATAGAAATAGAGATACAAAGATGGAGGGAGAACATCACGCAAGTCAGCTGATCCTTTAGGAATAGCATAGCAACCAGCAGCAGTAGCAGCAACATCTGCATAGATACTGTCATTAGTGATTTGTTTCTTGGTGCTTATGTGACTCATACTGCACATGTACATACCTATGTGTGTGGGCCAGACAGTTCAAACCAGTTGAAGCATAAGGGATTAGATGAAGGTTGTGGAGTATAACTAGGGGTACAGGCTGGTGGCCTCAATTCACCATGGTGATGGGGTTAAATGGTTGTGTAGTGTGTAACAAAGTCCAGTGAACCTGTGCTACAGTTGTTGTCCTAGCAGAGTAGACTGTGTTCTAGGTCAGTCTGGATTTGGGAACAGGGTTTGTTCAGGTGCCTCTCTGAGTGGCTTGTGCTGTGGCCAGCAGGCTTTTGGCAGCTGTCAATCACTCCCTGCCTTTTGCTTGTTTACATTTTCTCTCTCCATCACTCCCCTCCCTTCTGCCATCGAAGTTACTTCTGTGCATCAACACCCTCTATTATCCCACCTCTCTACTTCCTCTCCCCCTCCCTTCTTCACCTGTCCCTTCATTCTCCTATTCACTCTTTTCCCCTCCGCCTTTTATGTTTTCCCCCCGCCCCCTTCTCCCCTCTCCTCACCAGCTTTGACTCTGATATTGGGGCTTCGGATCTTGCCAGCCTGGTTTTCTGCGGTGCAGAAGTAGTCATTGTCGTGGATGTAGGAGTTGAAGGCGGAGGGTGAGAAGGGGTAGAGTTGGAGGGTGCCGTTGGCATGGACGTGGCGGATGTGGGGCACGTCGTAGATGTCATCGCCGGTGGCCAGGTACCAGCGCAGGATGGCGGTGGGGGTGCCGCCCGCCGGGCAGGGCAGAGACACCCCCACCGAGCTGGAGTAGGTCAGCCTCTGCAGGGATGCGTTCACAAAGTACAGCCTGGTAGAGCCCACATCCTCACTGTGTACTGCATGGGGAGAGAGATAGGATAGTTGGTAATAGGTAGGGTAGAGAAAAGTCAGTGACATGTAGAACTATATAAGCTAAGTGTCACTGTTGCAAAACAACAGATAACGAATTGCATGAAAAACACTGTTGAGCTCCATATTCAAAATACATATCTGGAACTCTGCCCCTGTGTTGTTCAATAAAAATTACGCTAGAAGTAAAAAGGGAGATTGAAAAGTATTGATACATAAACACATGTAATAAAACAAAAGAAGGGGAGATGAAAAGTAATGACACATAAACACCTGTAATAAAACAAAAGAAGGGGAGGAACATGAATGCCCTTCAAATGTGTAGCAAAATAATCATAACAAATGTATGTCAAATGCCCAGCTGCAAACATCAGTCATGTGATGCAGAAAGCCAGGGATTTGAGTTAAAGCCTCTGGTGGGTTACGTGGATGGGGGAGGAGGCCTCTACCTCTACACACACACAGACACACAGACACACACCAAGAGGAAAAACACAGTTATGTGATTGGAATTTGTATGCCAGACACAGAGTTAAGTCTGTTTAATCTTCTTTCATATTTATCAAACAGACACACACACACACACACACACACACACACACACACACACACACACACATCTCACCATTCCCCAAAATATGTAATGCATACATCCTTTATCCCACAGTGCAATAATATTTAACAATACAAAACAAAACCCGCAAATCCTAAAAATGTAAAGCAAGGAATGAAGAAATATCAGAACGAGCGATGTCAGAGAATATAAATATATATATAAATATACACCCAATCCAAGATGGCGTAGGAGTCGGACGTGTGTTTGTCTTGTCCCCTGTAAACAGTCGGTTTCGTCGTTTTTTTTCGTACAGTTGAAATCGGAAGTTTACATACACTTAGGTTGGAGTCATTAAAACTCGTTTTTCAACCACTCCACAAATTTCAAAACTATAGTTTTGGCAAGTCAGTTAGGACATCTACTTTGTGCAAGACACAAGTAATTTTTCCAACAATTGTTTACAGACATATTATTTCACTTATAATTCACTCTATCATAATTCCGGTGGGTCAGAAGTTTACATACCCTAAGTTAACTGTGCCTTTAAACAGCTTGGAAAATTCAAAAAAATGATGTCATGGCTTTAGAAGCTTCTGATAGGCTAATTGACATCATTTGAGTCAATTGGAGGTGTACCTGTGGATGTATTTCAAGGCCTAACTTCAAACTCACTGCCTCTGCTTGACATCATGGGAAAATCTAAAGAAATCAGCCAAGACCTCAGAAAACAAATTGTAGACCTCCACAAATCTGGTTCATCCTTGGGAGCAATTTCCAAACGCCTGAAGGTACCACGTTCATCTGTACAAACAATAGCACGCAAGTATAAACACCATGGGACCACGCAGCCGTCATACCTCTCAGGAAGGAGACACGTTCTGTCTCCTAGAGATGAACGTACTTTGGTGCGAAAAGTGCAAATCAATCCCAGAACAACAGCAAAGGACCTTGTGAAGATGCTGGAGGAAACAGGCACAAAATGATGTATATCCACAGTAAAATTAGTCCTATATCAACATAACCTGAAAGGCCGCTCACCAAGGAAGAATCCACTGCTCCAAAACCGCCATAAAAAAAGCCAGACTACGGTTTAAAACTGCACATGGGGACAAAGATCGTACTTTTTGGAGAAATGTCCTCTGGTCTGATGAAACAAAAATAGAACTGTTTGGCCATAATGACCATCGTTATCTTTGTGGGGAAAAGGAGGCTTGTAGGCCGAAGAACGTGAAGCACGGGGGTGGCAGCATCATGTTGTGGAAGTGCTTTTCTGCAGGATGGACTGGTGCACTTCACAAAATAGATGGCATCATGAGGCAGGATAATTATGTGGATATATTGAAGCAACATCTCAAGACATCAGTGAGGAAGTTAAAGCTTGGTCGCAAATGGGTCTTCCAAATAGACAATGACCCCAAGCATAATTCCAAAGTTGTGGCAAAATGGCTTAAGGACAACAAAGTCAAGGTATTGGAGTGCCCATCACAAAGCCCTGACCTCAGTCCTATAGAACATTTCTGGGCAGAACTGAAAAAGCGTGTGCAAGCAAGGAGGCCTAGAAACCTGGCCAAAATTCACCCAATATATTGTGGGAAGCTTGTGGAAGGCTACCTGAAATGTTTGACCCAAGTTAAACAATTTAAAGGCAATGCTACCAAATACTAATTGAGTGTATGTAAATGTCTGACCCACTGGGAATGTGATGAAAGAAATAAAAGCTGAAATAAATCATTCTCTCTACTATTATTCTGACATTTCACATTCTTAAAATTAAGTGGTGATCCTAACTGACCTAAAACAGGGAATTTTTACTAGGATTAAATGTCAGGAATTGTGAAAAACTGAGTTTAAATCTATTTGGCTAAGGTGTATGGAAACTTCCGACTTCAACTGTATATATTTTCATCTCACTTTCCAACTATGATCTAAATATACTTTCCTGCAACCCGCCTCACCCAATGTGGTACGGATCTGCTATTTGTATACGTTATAACTGGAACCTCCATCAGAAGCTAGCCAGCTAACTAGCTACTAGCTAGTAGTCACTGTTAGCCACGGCTAGAGGTCTTCACCTTTAGCTCGGACACCAGACAGCTTTAGCTCGGTCAATACCTGCCAGTCTGCACAGCGCGATATCAACCCAGAGCATATCAGACTGCTTTTCTCCACCACATCACCGGATTCCTGCCGCAAGCTCTAGGCCATTGCACCAGATCGTCGCAGCTAGCTAGCTGCAACTGAGTGGCTACTGCTGTCTAACGCCTCTGTCCCAAAGCAAGCATCAGTTAGCCTTGAGCTAGCCTCGAGCTAGGCCCATCTCCTGGCTAGCCGAAGAGGTATACCCGCAAATTTGTGGGCTACAATACCTCTTTTGCCAATTGGCCTGGACCCTATATTGCCGACACGGAGCCCCGCCGATCCATCACGACTGGTCTTCCGATGTAATCGTCCGAAGTGGTTTCAACAGGCCTTTCCATTGCGATGTCGCCGAAGACCCAGCTGCTATCCCCGGCCCGCTAGCATTCTGAACTGCGTGCCTCCCGCTCGCTTAGCATAGTAGCGACTACCGATAGGCTCCCTGACTCACCTATTGCTGCTCATTGGACCCTATGATCACTCGGCTACACATGCCTCTCTCTAAAGTCAATATGCCTTGTCTTCTGCTGTTTCGGTTAGTTATTATTGTTTTATTTCACTGTGGAGTCCCTAGTCCAGCCCAACATGCCTTGGATAGCTCTTTTGTCCCACACCCCACACATGGGGAGACCTCACCTGGCTTAACTGGTGTCTCCAGAGATGCAAGCTCTCTCATCGTCACTCAATGCCTAGGTTTACCCACACTGTACTCACATCCTACCATACCCTTGTCTGTACATTATGCCCTGAATCTATTCTACCACGCCCAGAAATCTGCCCCTTTTATTCTCTGTTCCCAAAGCACTAGACGGCCAGTTCTTATAGCCTTTAGCCGCACCCTTATCCTGCACCTCCTCTGTTCCTCTGGTGATGTAGAGGTTAACCCAGGCCCTGTAGCCCCTTTCCAGAAATAAGTCTCTCACTGTTGCCGCTTGGTACAGACCCCCCTCAGCCCCCAGCTGTGCCCTGGACACCATATGTGAATTGATTGCCCCCCGTCTATCTTCAGAGTTCGTACTGTTTGGTGACCTAAACTGGGATATGTTTAGCACCCTGGCCGTTCTACAATCTAAGCAAGATGCCCTCAATCTCACACAAATTTTCAAGGAACCTACCAGGTACAATGGTAAATCTGTTAACATGGGCACCCTCATAGATATCATCCTGATCAACCTGCCCTCTAAATACACCTCTGCTGTCTTCAACCAGGATCTCAGTGATCACTGCCTCATTGCCTGCGTACGTAATGGGCCCGTGTTCAAACGACCACCCCTCATCACTGTCAAACGCTCCCTAAAACACTTCAGCGAGCAGGCCTTTCTAATCAACCTGGCCCGGGTATCCTGGAAGGATATTGACCTCATCCCGTCAGTAGAGGATGCCTGGTTGTTCTTTAAAAGGGCTTTCCTTACCATCTTAAATAAGCATGCCCCATTCAAAAAATGTGGAACAGATAACGCCCATTTTGAATCCCACCATACCTTCTCCACTATGAAATCTGGTTTCTGAGCTGGTCATGGGTGCACCTCAGCCACGCTCAAGGTCCTAAATGATATCATAACCGCCATAGATAAAACACAGTACTGTGCAGCCATTTTCATCGACCTGGCCAAGGCTTTCGACTCTGTCAATCATCGCATTCTTATCGGCAGACTCAATAGCCTTGGTTTCTCAAATGACTGCCTCGCCTGGTTCACCAACTACTTCTCAGATAGAGTTCAGTGTTTCAAATCGGAGGGCCTGTTGTCCGGACATCTGGCAGTCTCTATGGGGGTGCCACAGGGTTCAATTCTCAGGCCGACTCTTTTCTCTGTATATATCAATGATGTCGCTCTTGCTGCTGGTTATTCTCTGATCCACCTCTACGCATTCTGTATACTTCTGGCCCTTCCTTGGAAACTGTGTTAACAAACCTCCAAACGAGCTTCAATGCCATACAACACTCCTTCCATGGCCTCCAACTGCTCTTAAATGCAAGCAAAACTAAATGCATGCTCTTCAACAGATTGCTGCCCGCTTAGCATCACTACTTTGGACGGTTCTGACTTAGAATTTTTGGACAATTACAAATACCTAAGTGTCTGGTTAGACTGTAAAATCTCCTTCCAGACTCACATTAAGCATCTCCAATACAAAATTAAATCTAGAATCGGCTTCCTATTTCGCAACAAAGCCTCCTTCACTCATGCTGCCAAACATACCCTCGTAAAACTGACGTTCCTGCCGATCCCCGACTTCGGCGATGTCATTTACAAAATAGCCTCCAACACTCTAATCAGCAAATTTGATGTAGTCTATCACAGTGCCATCCGTTATGTCATCAAATCCCCATATACTACCCACCACTGTGACCTGTATGCTCTCGTTGGATGGCCCTCGTTACATATTCGTCACCAAACCCACTGGCTCCAGGTCATCTATAAGTCTTTGCTAGGTAAAGCCCCACCTTATCTCAGCTCACTGGTCACCATAGCAACACCCACCCGTAGCACGCAGTCCAGCAGGTATATATTTCACTGGTCATCCCCAAAGCCAACACCTCTTTTGACCGCCTTTCCTTCCAGTTCTCTGCTACCAATGACTGGAACGAATTGCAAAAATCACTGAAGCTGGATACATATCTCCCTCACTAACTTTAAGCATCAGCTGTCAGAGCAGCTTACCGATCACTGTACCTGTACACAGCCCATCTGTAAATAGCACACTCAACTACCTCAGCCCCATATTGTTATTTATTTTTTTGCTCTTTTCCACCCTAGTATCTCTACTTGCACATCATCATCTGCACATCTATCACTCCAGCGTTAATGCTAAATTGTAATAATTTCGCCACTGTGGCCTATTTATTTCCTTACCTCCCTAACCTTACTACATTTGCACACACTGTACATACATTTTTATATTGTGTTATTGACTGTACATTTGTTTATCCCATGTGTAACTTTGTGTTGTTGTTTTTGTTGCACTGCTTTGCTTTATCTTGGCCAGGTCGCAGTTGTAAATAAGAACTTGTTCTCAACTGGCCTACCTTGTTAAATAAAGGTGAGATTTTGTTTTTAAAGAGGATGGTGTGTATAGACAGTATGGACAGTATATGAATAGAAAAGGTGTGTACAGCAGTAGTTATATAGGATGAGCATTGACTATAATACAGTATATAAAATGTGCTTAACCAGTTACATAATAAATTGTATGGACTCAATCTGTTACTACATTATCTCAATAAATTGCATGGACTCAATCTGTTACTACATTATCTCTGTACCCCACACATACATATAATTGTAAGGTCCCTCAGTCAAGCAGTGAATTTTAAACGCAGATTCAACCACAAAGACCAAGGAGATTTTCCAATGGCTATTAAAAAAGGGAACCTATTGGTAGATGGGTAAAAATAAAAAAAATTAAGTAGACATTGAATATCTCTTTGAGCATGGTGAAGTGAATTAATTATACTTCGGATGGTGTATCAATACACCAAGTCCCTACAAAGATACAAGCGTCCTTACTAACTCAGATGCCGGAGAGGATGGAAACCGCTCAGGGATTTCACCATGAGGCCAATTGTGTCTTTAAAACAGTTACAGAGTTTAATGGCTTGTGTAGTTACACAATACTAACCTAAATGGCAGAGTTAAAGGAAGTAAGAATGGATGCATGCATGCCATTCTAAAGTGTGCATCCTATTTGCAATAAGGTATTAAAGTAAAACAGCAAAAACTGTCCTGAATACAAAGTGTTATGTTGGGGGCTATTTCAGCACAACACATCACTGAGTACCACTCTTCATATTTTCAATCATGGCAGTGGCTGCCTCATGTTATGGGTATGCTTGTCATCAGCAAGGACTAGGGAGTTTTTTATGATAAAAAGAAACAGAATAGAGCTAAGCACAGGCAAAATCCTAGAGGAAAACCTGGTTCAGTCTGACACTGGGAGACAAATGCACCTTTCAGCAGGACAATAACCTAAAACAAGGCCAAATATACACTGGAGTTGCTTACCAAGCCAACATTGAACATTCCTGAGTGGCCTAGTTACAGTTTTGACTTAAATCGGCTTGAAAATCTATGGCAAGCCTTGAAAATGTTTGTCTAGCAATAATCAACAACCAACTTAACAGGGCTTGAAGAATATTTTAAAGAATAATGTGCAAATATTGTACAATACAGGTGTGCAAAGCTCTTAGAGACTTACCCAGAAAGACTCACAACTGTAATCACTGTATTGACTCAGGGGTGCAAATACTTATGTCAATTAGATATTTCTGTATTTCATTTTGAATACATCTGCTAACATTTCTAAACACGTTTTCATTTTGTCATTATGGAGTAATATGTGTAGTTGTGTGAGAAAAAAATTTGATTTGATAAATTTTGAATTCAGGGTGTAACACAACAAAATGTGGAATAAGTCAAGGGGTGTGAACACTTTCTGAAGGCACAGTACATAGGGCAGCAGTCTCTAAGATGCAGGGTAGAGTACCGGGTGGTAGCCGGCTAGTAACAGTGACTAAGTTCAGGCCAGGGTACTGGGCGGAGGCCGGCTAGTAGTGACTGTTTAACAGTCTGATGGCTGTTTTTCAGTCTCTCGATCTCAGCTTTGATGCACCTGTACTGTCTCCGCCTTCCAGATGGTAGCAGGCCGTGGCTCGGGTGGCTGAGGTCCTTGATGATCTTCTTGGCTTTCCTGTGAAACCGGGTGCTGTAGATGTCCTGGAGGGATGGCAATGTGCCCCCAGTAATGCATGGGGCTGACCACACCACCCTCTGGAGAGCCATGCAGTTGCGGAAGGTGTAATTGCCGTACCAGGTGGTGATACAGACAGGATACTCTCAATGGTTCATCTGTAGAAGTTTGTGAGGGTCTTAGGGGCCAGGACAAATTTCTTCAGCCTCCTGAGGTTGTGAATGGACCATTTCAGGTTGTCAGTGATGTGCACACCGAGGACCTTAAAGCTTTTCACCCTCTCCACTGAGTCCCGATGATGTGGATGGGGGCATGCTCTCTCTGATGTCTCCTGAAGTTCACGATCAGCTCCTTCGATTTGTTACTAGCCTCTTAAAGTACTTCATGATGGCAAAAGTGAGGGCTACGGAGTGATAGTCATTTAGTTCAGTTACCTTCACTTTCTTGGGTACAGGAAGAATGGTGGACATCTTGAAGCAAGTGGGGACAACAGACTGGCAGATGGAGAGATTGAATATGTCCGTAAACATTCCAGCCAGCTGCTCTGCCCATGCTCTGAGGAAGCGGCTTGGGATGCCGTCTGGGCCGGCAGCCTTGCGAGGGTTCATTCACCTCTACCTCTAGACTCTCTCTCTCTCTATTGTCCAGCCCCTCCAACACTACTGTCCAAACCATCTGCACCAGGCTCTCTAGTAACCCTAGAGTAAACACTTAGGCTAATTTAATGTAAATTTGTGTTTGCTAGTGTGTACGTTGTGCTGTTGACAGACAGGTTGGTTACATTTGCAGACATTTGCAGATTTCAGATGGTGGTGATAGCAACCCATTAGACTATGAAGCTTTTTCTCACAGGATCAGCACTATGGAAAGATTCTATACATTTACCCAAGAGTAAGATCAGAACCACGGACAGAGTCTAGAGATTAACCCTGGAGTAAAATCAGCTCCTATGGATAATGATGCTTCCATAGGCTATATAATCCCACCTAAGGGCTAGTCCATAATGACACGAGTCATGTCCCCTTGAAAGAACAGTAGCACTCACTACTGGCTCCATGGTCTGGGCTCAACATAACGTTGATGTTAGATGTGAAGTGAGGGCAGCATGTTACAGATGGTAAATATGAACTCTAGCCGTCCATCTGATGGTGGACTGCAGAATCCAGGTCAGACATGCTCCCCCACCCCAATGCATGTGCCATGCCCCCTCCCCTCCCTCCCCTCTGCAGATTACTGATAATGGCCCCCGAGCATAAAGCCCATATTAAAGATGGCAATATCTATAATCTCCCAATGGGGAGAGGACTAAAGTGGAGGGGTGGAGTGGTGGAGGGGGGAAAGGCAGGCTGAGAGCATGGGGGGGGGGGGCAGGACCACCCCTCTTTAGATTAGGGGCCTGGGGGCTGGAGGGGTGAGGGGGGTTAAAAGAGGGGTACTGGGCAGTATCGAGTGCGGAGTGAGTGAGAGGGGGGGGGGGGTCAACCAGCCCACTCAAAGCCTGTCACAAACAGACACACACCACACACACACACACACACATGCCACAAGCGGAATTTAGGGCATGCTCACACTGGGTGGAGACAGAGGGGTTGCCATGGTGGCACTGGCATGTGACAGAAAAATATATACACAACATACTATGTGTGAATATAGTGTGTTAGTTGTATTTTGAGGGGGTGAACTGGGGGCAAGTGACTTCCATCCAAGTCAATGGAAGGATAAACCATCCGGACCATTAATTAACAGCCAGGTCACCTGTGATACAATTCAGTATTCGACGTCCATCCATGTCTGAGGACGCCAGGAGATAATGTGGACACCGGCCACTAGGGTCAACAGTTAGCTCTGTTACCTTCAAGTAGGTTTAGATTTTGCTAGATAGAGTGTTGTGGACGGGGATGGCAAATGGGCGTAATTATCTGAATGATTCCAAAGGTTCCTAGGCAATTTTTGAGATTTTTGTTTTTAAGCCTATCCCAAACCTTAACCTTTCAGAGTTAATGCCTAACCTTAAGATTTCAGAGTTAATTCCTAAATGTTTAATTTTTAAGTCTTTTTTGTTGTTGTTGTATTTTACTCCCTTTTTCATTTAGGATCTTATCTCATCGCTGCAACTCCCCAACGAGCTCGGGAGAGGCGAAGGTCAAGTCATGCGTCCTCCGAAACATGACCTGCCAAACCGCGCTTCTTAACACCCACCCGCTTAACCCGGGAGCCAGCCGCACCAATGTGTCGGAGAAAACACTGTTCAACTGACAACCGAAGTCAGCCTGCAGGCGACCGGCCCTCCACAAGGAGTTGCTAGACCGCGATGAACCAAGTAAAGCCTCCCCTGTCAAACCCTCCCCTAACCCAGATGACGCTGGGACAATTGTGCGCCTCCCTATGGGACTCCCGGTCACAGCATGGGATCGAACCCGGGTCTGTAGTGACGCCTCTGCGATGCAGTGCATTAGACCGCTGTGCCACTCGGGAGGCCCATTAATGCCTAAACTTAACCTGAGTTAATGCCTAAACTTAACCTGAGTTAATGCCTAAACTTAACCTTAAACACTTTGAAATTTGACGTTTGTAACAACTTCGAAATTTGATATTAGATAACCATGGATGAATGTCTAATTCTGACGTGAGACTGTGAGAGCTGGTTGTTAATTAATGGCTCAAATGGCCTTCCCATCTCCATTTTGTGGAATCATGAGCTGCTTCTCAGAAAAACAGTCAGTCTGAATGGATCAAATCATTCAGCCAAAACATTCTAGCATCCTATTTGACTGTGTATTGACTGCCAGCCATTAATGTACTATGTCATGTTAACACATCAACAAACCCCCTTTCAGTCAAATTCAGTCCAAAGCATCTGAGTTCAGTGTTGACCTGGTATATGGTGACACCAGTAGAACTGGGAGTTCGGTCCTAATAAAACACAATAAGGAAAAACAATAGAAAATATGTATAATGAAACGCATCCATGTCCCCTCATTCATTGAGGTGTTTTCATTGCAGTGCATTGGAGCCTGTTAGTGGTGTTGGTAGAGCTGAGCCCTGGCTTGCTGGCTGGTTGCAGGAGTGAGTGTGCGCAGAACACACTGAGCCACTATTTTATGCAGCCTGCTTGAGAACGAGCCATGAATATGTATGTCGGAGAGGCAGAAGCCATTGCCTATGCAAGACTTCATTATGCATAATACAGCTGGTCTACGCCTCTCCGGTGTGCGCGCGCATGCACAAACATACACACACACACACACACACACACTCACTCCACACACACACACACACGCAAACAATCGTATCATGTGTTAAACACAATCCACACACTGATGAGCTGGTAAAAAAATGCCCACACCCCCACATTCCCTTTCACATACACACCATCAAACTCGCAGTCCCTGAACCAAACCAAACCAAATGCATAATGCTTTCTCCTCTTCTCCATCTTCCCCCTTTCTCTCTCTCTCTCTCTCTCTCTCATTCTCTCTTTAACCCTCTGCTCATGTGCATACACATCAGTGCTCCCTCTGTCTCAACCCCCATCCTCTTTTCTCTCTCTGTCACACATCATGGAGCACCTCTTCCCATGGAGACAGATGTAGGATCATTTTCAGACTGACTGGAACTCCACTTCCTCCTCTCCTTCCATCCATCTCCCTGTGCTCTTCTCCTTCTCCTCTATCTCTCCATCCATTACCTTCCGAACGCTAGCTAGCTCACATCTTGTTGCGTCTTACAAGAAGACTTTTGATGTTGTATGCCAACATGTTTGCATTTAGAATATTTCGCTCTCTCTCTCTGTCTGTCTGTCTGTCTGTCTGTCTGTCTGTCTGTCTGTCTGTCTGTCTGTCTGTCTGTCTGTCTGTCTGTCTGTCTGTCTGTCTGTGCATGTGTGTGTGTGTGTGTGTGCGTGTTATGAGAGCAAGTAGGGGGAGGGGAAGTACATACAAATTAAAAGAAGAGACAGGGAGATGGAGGTAGGTGTAAGCTTATGAATAATCCTTAGGGGTCTGGCATAAGTAGGTGGTTGGTGTGGGGTGGGAAGATGTGAGGGCTGGGCTGGAGGGTTGTTGGGGGTTACATCTAATCAAGGCAGGGGTTTTGCCCCCCTGCTTTCTGTACACCATATACCCCATCACCCCCCAGGCCCGTGCTNACCCCCATCCTCTTTTCTCTCTCTGTCACACATCATGGAGCACCTCTTCCCATTGGAGACAGATGTAGGATCATTTTCAGACTGACTGAACTCCACTTCCTCCTCTCCTTCCATCCATCTCCTGTGCTCTTCTCCTTCTCCTCTATCTCTCCATCCATTACCTTCCGAACGCTAGCTAGCTCACATCTTGTTGCGTCTTACAAGAAGACTTTTGATGTTGTATGCCAACATGTTTGCATTTAGAATATTTCGCTCTCTCTCTCTGTCTGTCTGTCTGTCTGTCTGTCTGTCTGTCTGTCTGTCTGTCTGTCTGTCTGTCTGTCTGTCTGTCTGTCTGTCTGTCTGTCTGTGCATGTGTGTGTGTGTGTGTGTGCGTGTTATGAGAGCAAGTAGGGGGAGGGGAAGTACATACAAATTAAAAGAAGAGACAGGGAGATGGAGGTAGGTGTAAGCTTATGAATAATCCTTAGGGGTCTGGCATAAGTAGGTGGTTGGTGTGGGGTGGGAAGATGTGAGGGCTGGGCTGGAGGGTTGTTGGGGGTTACATCTAATCAAGGCAGGGGTTTTGCCCCCCTGCTTTCTGTACACCATATACCCCATCACCCCCCAGGCCCGTGCTGCGTCAGTGAAAAAGTGTGCTACTTCAGCAGTCCCCTGGGACCAGCTCCCCCTTACATCAAAGCAGCCAGTTTCTCTCTTAATGTGAATATCAAATCTGTAGATCACAAGTCCCAGCAGTCTGCATAAAACTGCCCCTCCCCCAGCCTTTAATTCTGCCTAGTGATGAGGGGGAGAAGGAGGAGTGTGTTTGAGTGAGTGAGAGAGAGAGAGAGAGAGAGAAGTAGAGAGAGAGAGAGAGAGAGAGAAGTAGAGAGAGCGAGAGAAGGAGAGAGAGAGAGAGAAGGAGAGAGAGAGAGAGAAGGAGAGAGAGAGAGGAGGAGAGAGAGAGAGAGAGAGAAGGAGAGAGAGAGAGAGAGAGAGAGAGAGAGAGAGAGAGAGAGAGAGAGAGAGAGAGAGAGAGAGAGAGAGAGAGAGAGAGAGAGAGAGAGAGAGAGAGAGAGAATCGATTTGACAACCACCTGCCAGAACATAAACATTTCCTCAAATACAGTAAGACCCGAGGTGATAAAAGGCTTGGACACCTCACCTGTCATCCGTCAGATCGCATGTAATTGACATATTTCATTCCTTGAATCTCCATTCCTTATCCATTCTAATCGTCTAATGCATTTTTATTCGACATAATTATCCCATTCGGGTAGGCTACATTGTGACGACGGGTTGAGAGAGGAGCGGAAGGATGCAGGGGGACTGAGACGAATAGGAAAGCAGATGTGCCATGATAGAGGTGTAAGATCCTATCGCTGAAGGCTCTATGGCTCCGCTCCGCGCGCTCTGAGATCCGCTGCGCTCGCCCTGCCAGCCTCACCACTGCAACGCGCCACTTACACCAGCTGCAGTAACGTTCACATCTCACAATACTATTACAAAGTTAGGTAGGCTTAATCACCATTACACCGCGGTAAAACGTACATTTCAGAGTTCCTCATTAGAGGCAAGGGCAACCCCGGCCAATGCCATAGAAATCGATTTTTTCCCCATGCACTCACTCCATGCACAAAAGTTTGCGGGATGATTTTAAAGGATTAAAGTTTGAAGGATTCTTTGGCCTCAAAACGAAAACAATAACAAAAGCAATAGTGCAAACTGTATACACCATATTATGAATAGGTTAATCATATTGACTCATTAATGAACCCAGGACACAGAGCACAGACTTAGGCTATTCAATTAGCCAAATAAACGTGTTAGAATTAGTATATAGCTTACAACAGATAATCGAAACGAAAATGTTATTGTTCATAAATGTACGAATGCAATTTGACAAGAAAATTAAGTGAGTAGGCCTAGGCCTATGCTAATGCCTGAGGCTAATTTAAAAATAAAGGCAGTGCATTCATTCATTCAGTATTATTCAATATTTAAAAAAGTGATTTATGAGCATATTTGACTACAAAAATAAAACCAGGCAATTATCTATTGGCACCCTTCTGTCCTGTTACCCGCTTTGCTGCTCTGTCATTTGGGTGATGCGGCAGATCGCAACGCTAATTGCGCAGCTGAGGGGAGAAGGCAGCTGGGGATTTGGGCTAAAATAGAGAGAGACCAATTTTGCATGTTTCAGTTTTCTACGAGGGAGGACAGGAGAGGGAGGGTTGGGTATGGAGGGGAAGAGGGTGACAGTAGCCTAGGAGCTTATGACAGGGGAGGGAATGCCTTATAACCACATATATTTGGATTAATTGAGCTCAATTTCGAAATGCCATTGACAGGACTATTTTATTATATTTATTTTATTTTAATTTCATAATTATAAAAAAAATCAATAGACCAATACATCCTTAGAAATTACACTGAAAATACAAACTGCTTTACAACAATTATAGCATTTCTGAAATCAATACATCATTAATTGTTAATCATTCTAGGCAATAAATAATTGAAATGTGTGTGCCTGTGTTGGATTATCATAATTTGTATTTGGTCAAAAATAGAAAACGGGTGGTCAGATAAATAAATTCCATATTGACAAAATTGTCTATTTCCCATCTTCAATAATGAAATGTAGCGCTATAATAGTCGTAAAATATCCTATTTCATTTAGCTTAATTGGTTTTAACCCTAAAGATGCAATGACTGTTCATCACCTAAAGATATAGAAAATTAATACTAATTAATTACACAGCCATTTGGACTAAAATAATGTCTCTTTGATTTGTTTCTTTCATTTATGTAGGCTAATTGACCAATTATGTAACCCATGTCTCGCTGTAAGTAATTCGCTAGCCCACTGAATTGGGTGTTTTTGCGTTGTAAAATGGGTCCAAGTATGTACGGGAAAATATTCAACAAAAATTCGATGTTTAAATGCAACATATTAAAATGAACCATTTAACAATAACAATTGCCTTCAAATAATTGGTCACGGTTCAATTATACACATAAACCTTGTAGCAAACAGTCCCAATGCAATGCAGAGAGGGAGGGCTGTCCCCTTTCCCACACACACACAGAGAGAGAGAGAGAGAGAGGCGAGGAGAGTGAGAGAGAGAGAGAGAGGAGAGAGAGAGAGAGATGAGAGAGAGAGAGAGAGAGAGAGAGGGAGAGAGAGAGAGAGAGAGAGAGAGAGAGAGAGAGATGAGAGGAGAGAGAGAGAGAGAGAGGAGAGAGAGGAGAGAGGAGAGAGAGAGAGAGAGAGAGAGAGAGAGAGAGATGAGAGAGAGAGAGAGAGAGAGAGAGAGAGAGAGCGAGAGAGAGAGAGCGAGAGCGCGCAGCCAGGGTTCAGGTGGGCTATTAGAGGGAAACACGCCTGGGCTTGTCCACATTCACCCACACATCTGGGGTCTTCTTTGGTCAAATAACTTAAGATCGAATTAAATAGATCTAAAAAGACATTTGGATGCTGGTATGAGAACATTGTGCCTTTACTTAACTTGACTTTTCATATTATTTTAATTGATATGCATTCAGGGAGACATTCAAATGCTTGAATGGTCCACATGTACTTACACCCAATTACCTAATTAAATAATTATTAACACAAAACAGTCTAAATAAAAGTAGGCGCCAAATGTGAGCTTGTATCTTGGGTTTGCCCTTCCAGTATTGACAGACATGTCACATAGGCCTACATATCAATACATAAGAAGAACAAGAACAGATCTGCCCATCCTCCAGGCCCATGACATTTATGAAATTATAACTCATAAATATGCATATACATAACTCCAAACAGCCAGGCTAAACAAAGGACTACACACTAAGATGCTGTTGAGTTTCTGTGTTATTTTCAACGCAGATTTGCAGGATTATTATAATACACTGTAATAGCAAGAGAGATCAGTTTGGTAATTCGTTCGGGATTTGCAGCCATATTGAATCAGCCTTTGAAATGTGAGGATTTTTCCCAGTCAAAAACAGAAAGCACTTTATATAAATCATTAAACGAAAAATAAACTCATAATGTCCACAAAATAAACGAGGAAATTCTGAAAAGAGTAATTTCATTTTCATTATGGGGTAATTAATTTGGGTGTAATCATTTGTCTAATAAGAAGCCTTTGGTTTGTTACTTCATTTTTCAACATGGCAACTACTCATTGACAGACACGGACTCTTGCCAAAAATCTCCTCAAGATCACCGCACAAAAATCACCACAGCACAACTCCAGAACAGTGCGCCTGTGTCCACAGCCAAGCGCGTATAACACATTCACAGACAGACCCACAAACGGACACCAATAGGCCAAACAACCACAGCAAAATGATTTACTAACACTGAAATAAAATTATAAGAATCGATTTCAACAAATACTTTGCACAACATGTACCCATGGGAGTTTTGACCACTAAAAAAAGTCAACAATTCAGGCATTTCAAGAGCTGTTTTCATCTCCCTCTCCCACCTCGTTCTCCCTATCCAGCCATTTTACATATTCAGAACTCTCGTTGGTATAATGCGAAAACAAACCGTGCTATCAGCACCATCTGCGGCATCACCGACCGGTGCACACGGCCACACATCGACAAAAAATATATATTTCACACCTAAAACACCTCTACGTGCATCTTTACAATGGGCCTATGCATTTTGTAGACAAAGTCATTTACACTTCATTTTCAAATCCAATCTCTCCTAATTCCATGGCTTCCAATGATGGCTACATCAACGCAGTTGTTCTCCTTCTACATCTCCATGTTTCTTTACAATTATTGGTAATTATTACAGTACTTTTGATCAGGATATAATAAGTGAGACACTCACTGGATTTAATTTATTAAGGTAATACATAAAAACAGTGTGTCTTACCTTCCCGGAGAGAGTACAGCAGGAGTAAAGTTACAAGCCACATGCCATAAATAGCAGGTATATTTTTCAGGAATGTTTGGCAATCCTGGCAAGTGTGCAGCGCAGTTTTTGGCCAGGCGAGTCTCGGTGCTGGACTGGCGACTATGCTCCCCGGCGGTCTCTCCAGCCCTGCTGCCCGGATAACCATCGCAGGGAAATGAGAAGCGCCTGAGCCCCGCCCACGTCCCCTCCCTTCGACGTGACTACAGAACATGCAAGCGAAGCCTCCCTTCGTAGTCTAATGAGACACGGTCAAAATATACGTCACACGCCAAATGGAACCGCGAAGGGTCGAGGTGAGTTGAGGATATTCGGTGACTTTTCGGTGGAAAGGAGGGAGTGTGCTCTGGATTGACGCGGACAGGTGGATGGCTACTGTCTCTGACACACAGGTGAGCGCGCCCACCTGTGCACCACACGGACTGAACTGGCCTTTTCTCTCGGCTTTGGATGGATCTACTCCAGATACCGTTGGATACTTTGAAACCAAATCACTATAATCAACAATATTACTTGTCTGTTTATTTATGCATTCACTGGATATATATACGGTTGGATATAGGACTCCTGAATCGCATAGTGATTTAAAATGAAAGCACGTCTCTCTCATCTTTCCTCTCCCCGGCAACGGAGCACGCGCGCAAATTCATGCAACTGAAAGCTCTCTCTCTCTCCCATACATGCACGCATGATCAAACAAATACACACACACACACACACACACAGACACACCGACAGACGGAGAGACCGAGAGACAGAGAAATAGCGAGAGAGTGATGGAGAGACTTGAGAGATCCCTCTGTTTGGTTGAGCCAACTGAACGTTTACATACAGACCAATAGCCTGCACTTGTTTTTTTGGCTTTCACCATATCACCACCCCCACACGTGCTGATATCGACTTGCTTGCATAAATTCAAATGATTGATTGCACTGCACTCTTGCCATCATAGGACCAATATGCTCATATGACTGATGACCAATGAAGGACATTCCAGTCTAAAGAGGCTCAGCGGCACACTATGGCCTAGAGTTTATTGATGTGTACACAGATTTGCAAATGTTATCACAGGTGCAGCGAAATGCTTGTGTTTCTAGCTCCAACAGTGCAGTACTGCCTAGCATGATTTAAAAAATAAACACAATAAACACAATACACACACAATCCACTGAGTGAACAAAACATTAGGAACACCTTCCTAATATTGCGTTCCACACCTCTTTGCCCTCAGAGAAGCCTCAGTTCGTTGAGGCATGGACTCTACAAGGGGTCGAAGCCGTTCCACAGGGATGCTGGCCCATGTTGACTCCAATGCTTCCCACAGTTGTGTCAAGTTGGCTGGATGTCGTTTGGGTGGTGGACCATTCTTGATACACACAAGAAACTGTTGAGACTAAAAACCCAGGAGCACTAGAGTTCTTGACACACTCAAACTGGTGCTCCTGGCACCTACTACCAAACCACGTTCAAAGGTACTTAAATAGTTTGTCTTGCCCAGTCACCCTCTGAATGGCACACATACACAATCCATGTCTCAATTGCCTAAAGGCTTAAAAATATATATTTTTTACCTGTCTCTTCCCCTTCATCTACATTGATTAAAGTGTATTTAACAGGTGACATCAATAAGGGATTATAGCTTTAACCTGGATTTACCTGGTCAGTCTGACCTGTACACTCAGTGTATATATTCGGAAAGATTGACTTTTCCAAATTTTTGTTACGTTACAGCCTTATTCTAAAATGGATTACATTTTTTTTAAAGTCCTAATTAATCTACACACCCTATTATGACAAAGCGAAAACAGGTTTTTAGACATTTTTGCTAATTCATAAAAAATTAAAAACAGATACAGATACTACCGTTCAAAAGTTTGGGGTCACTTAGAAATGTCCTTGTTTTTGAAAGAAAAGCTAATTTTTTGTCCATTAAAATCCACCCGGAAGGCCAAAATAACATAATATTAATCAGAAATACAGTGTAGACATTGTTAATGTTGTAAATGACTATTGCAGCAGGAAACGGCAGATTTTTTATGGAATATCTACATAGGCGTACAGAGGCCCATTATCAGAAAACATCACTCCTGTGTTCCAATGACACGTTGTGTTAGCTAATCCAAGTTTATCAGTTTAAAAGGCTAATTGATCATTAGAAAACCATTTTGCAATTATGTTAGCACAACTGAAAACTGTTGTCCTGATTTAAAGAAGCAATAAAAATGTAATTCTTTAGACTAGTTGAGTATCTGGGGCATCAGCATTTTGGGGTTCGATTACAGGCTCAAAATGGCCAGAAACAAATAACTTTCTTCTGAAACTCATCGGTCTATTCTTGTTCTGAGAAATGAAGGCTATTCCATGTGAGAAATTGCCAAGAAACTGAAGATCTCGTACAACGCTGTGTACTACTCCCTTCACAGAACAGCACAAACTAGCTCTAACCAGAATAGAAAGAGGGGTGTGAGGCCCCGGTGCACAACTGAGCAAGAGGACAAGTACATTAGAGTGCCTAGTTTGAGACACAGACACCTCACAAGTCTTTAACTGGCAGCTTCATTAAATAGTACTCGCAAAACACCAGTCTCAACGTCAACAGTGAAGAGGCGAGGAGTGGCTTTGGGAAGAAGTCTCTGAATATCCTTGAGTGGCCCAGCCAGAGCCCGGACTTGAGCTGAAAATAGCTGTGCAGCAACACTCTCCATCCAACCTGACAGAGCTTGAGAGGATCTGCAGAGAAGAATGGGAGAAACTCCCCAAATACAGGTGTGCCAAGCTTGTAGCTTCTTACCAAGAAGACTCGAGGCTGTAATTGCTGCCAAAGATGTTTCAACAAAGTACTGAGTAAAGGGCCTGAATACTTATGCACATGTGATATTTCATTTATTATTATTCTTTATACATTCGCAAAATTTTCTAAAAACCCGTTTTTGCTTCGTCATCATGCGGTATTGTGTGTAGATTAATGAGGGGAAAAAATCTATTTAATCCATTTTAGAAAAAGGCTGTAACGTAACAAAATGTGGAAAAAGTGAAGGGGTCTGAATACTTTCAGAATGCTCTGTACATATAATGGCGTGTAAAGACATTATCAACAGTATATGAATAGAAAAGGTGTGTACAGCAGTAGTTATATAGGATGAGCCATGACTAGAATACAGTATGTATGTATAAATTGGGTAAAACAGTATGTAAACATTATTAAAGTGATCAGCGTTCAATGACACTATGTACATAGGACAGCAGTCTCTAAGGTGCAGGGTAGAGTACCGGGTGGTAGACGACTAGAACAGTGACTAAGGTTCAGGGCAGGGTGACTGTTTACCGGTCTGATGGTCTGAAGATAGAAGCTGTTTCTCAGTCTTTCGGTCCCAGCTTTGATGCGCCTGTACTGTCTCCGCCTTCTAGATGGTAGCGGGGTAAACAGGCCGTGGCTCGGGTGGCTGAGGTCCTTGATGATCTTGAAGCTTTTGACCCTCTCCAATGCGGCCTGTCAATGTGGATGAGGGTGTGCTCTCTCTGCTGTCTCCTGTAGTCCACGATAAGCTACTTAGTTTTGTTGACATTGAGGGAGATGTTATTTTCCTGGCACCACTCCGCCATGGCTTTCACTTACTGCCTATAGGCTGTCTCATCGTTGTTGGTACCAATGTTGTGTCGTCAGCAAACTTGATGATTAAGTTGGAGACGCGTGTAACCACGTCATCATGGGTGAACAGAGAGTACAGGAGGGGGCTGAGCATGCACCCCTGTGGGGCCTCCGTGTTGAGGATCAGCGTGCAGAGGTGTTGGGGTCGACACGTCAGGAAGTCCTGGACCCAGTTGCACAGGGAGGGGTTCAGACCCAGGGCCCTGAGCTTAGTGATGAGCTTGGAGGGCACTATGGTGTTGATGGCCTAGCTGTAGTTGATGAACAGCATTCTTGCATAGGTATTTCTCTTGTCCAGGTGCAATGGTGATTGCATCGTCCGTGGATCTTTAGGGTTGATATGCAAATTGTAGTGGGTCTAGGGTGTCGGAGAAGGTGAAGGTGATATGGTTCATAAGTAGCCTCTCAAAGCACTTCATGATGACAGAAGTGAGTACTATGGAGCGATAGTCATTTAGTTCAGTTACCTTCACTTTCCTGGGACACAGGAACAATGGTGGACATCTTGAAGCAAGTGGGGACAACAGACTGGGATATGGAGATATTGAATATGTCCGTAAACGATCCAGCCAGCTGGTTTGCACATGCTCTGAGGACGCAGCTTGTGATGCCGTCTGGACCGGCAGCCTTGCGGGGGTTAACACGCTTAAATTACCCACTCACCTTGACCACGGAGAACGAAACCACACAGTCCTCATGAGCGTCGGTGGCACACATCGGCGGCTCAATGTTGTTTTCTTCGAAACGGGCAAAGGTGTTTAGCTCGTCCGGGAGCTAGGCATCGGTGTCTGCAACGTGTCTGGTTTTCCCTTTGTAATCCATGATTGTCTGAAGTCCCTGCCACATACGTCTCGTGTCTGAGCCGTTGAGTTGTGACTCCATTTGTCCCTGTACTGTCGTTTTGCCTCTTTGATTGCCTTACGGAGGTCACAGCTAGTCTGTTTGTACATGTTCCCAGTCTCCTTGCCATGGTTAAATGCCGTGGTTCGCTCTTTCAGCTTTGCGCGAATGCTGCCATCTAGCCATGGTTTTTGGTTTGGATAAGTTCTAATCGTCACAGTGGGAACATCATCCTCTATCCACTTCCTGATGAACCCTGTTCCGAGTCAGTGTATACATTGATACTATTCTCAGTGGTGACCTGGAACATTCTCAGTCCGCGTGATCAAAACAATATTGAAGCATAGATTCCAATTGATCAGACCAACGTTGAACAGTCCTTACCACATTAACTTTTTGTTTAAGTTTCTACCCATTAGTAGGGAGGAGCAGAATGAAGGCATAATCTGATTTGCTGAAGGGAGGGTGGGGTAGGTCCTTATAGCTGTCCAGAAAGGAAGTGTAACAATGATCCATGGTCTGTGTTGCGCGTGTAGCACAGGAGATGTGTTGATAGAATTTCAGTAGCGTTTTCCTCAGATTTCCTTTATTAAAGTCCCCAGCTACAATAAATGTGGCCTTAGGGTATATGGTTTCCAGTTTGCACATGGTCAGGTTTAGTTCCTTGAGAGCCGTCATAGTGTCGGCTTTGAGGGAAATATACACGGCAGTGACGGTGACTGAAGAAAATTCTCTTGGGAGGTAATGCGGTCAGCATTTGATGGTGAGGTACTCCAGATAGGGAGAACAAAAGGACTTAAGTTCCTGTACATTACCACAATCACACCATGATTTGTTAATCATGAAACAAACCCCTCTGCCTTTCTTTTCCCCAGAGAGTTCTTTCTTCCTGTCTGCTGATGGACGGAGAACCCCGCTGGCTGAATGGACAGGGACAATATATCCGGAGAGAGCCATGATTCCGTAAAGCAGAGTATGTTACAGTCCCTGATGTCTCTCTGGAAGGAGATCTTCGCCCTGACCTCGTCCACTTTATTGTCCATGGACTGAACATTAGCGAGTAATATACTCGAAAGTGGTGGATGGTATGCATCCACCATTTCCGAGTCTGAGTAGGGGTTGGATGGAAAAACCTCATGTTATGTTCAATGTTGAAAAGAATACAGGGGCAGAGGAGGTGCAGTGGACTCTTTAATAAGGTGTGTGTGTGTGTGCCTATTTGAGAGAGAGTGTGTGTGACCGGAGTGACTGGAGTGTTATAAAATGTGTGTGTGCAGTGGTGTAAAGTACTTTAACGTACTACTTTAGTAGTTTTTTGGTGGTATTTGTACTTGACTTTTGGTATCTGTACTACAACTTTTACTTAACTACATTTCTAAAGAAAATAATGTACTTTTTACTCCATACATTTTTCCTGACACCCAAAAGTACTCGTTAGATTTGGAATGCTTCGCAGGACAGGAAAATTGTCTACTTCACACACTTATCAAAAGAACATCCCTGGTCATCCCTACTTCCTCTGATCTTGCGGACTCACTAAACACATGCTTCATTTGTAAATTATGTCTGAGTGTTGGAGCATACCCCTGGCTATCTGTAAAAAAACAAGAAAACGGCGCCATCTGGTTTGCTTTATATAAGGATTTTTTTATTATTACTTTTACTTTTGATACTTAAGTATATTTTAAACCAAATGCTTTTAGACCTTCACTCAAGTAGTATTTTACTGGGTGACTTTCACTTTTACTTTAGTCATTTTCTTTTGTAATGGGTTGAAGAACAAAGTCACAAAAAAATGTGCTTAAGTAGTACTTTTTTTCCACATATTGTAGCAGTAGTTAGTCCATCAGTCCAATAGATGGTGCTGTTGCACTGTGGTAGTGGGGGAAGTAACAAGTTATAGCCAAGCGCGCGTAACATTCCTCAGAAAGTTTGACTTTTGTGTCCGTTTTTCTTTATCACTACAGCTATATTTTTAGTGTCAAACTGAGTAAGTGAAGAATGTGATTGAGGGTGAATGAGAGGGTATGTTAATTTTATGCTTTATGCTTTGGGGCGGCAGGTAGCCTAGTGGTTAGAGCGTTGGACTTGTAACTGAAAGGTTGCAAGATTGAATCCCTGAGCTGACAAGGTACAAATCTGTCGTTCTGCCCCTGAACAAGGCAGTTAACCCAATGTTCCTAGGCTGTCATTGAAAATAAGAATATTTTCTTAACTGACTTGCCTAGTTAAATAAAGGTCAAATTGATTTAAAAAAAATGCTAGATGTGGTAAAAAATCACATAGACACTTTTGAGTTTTTCTGAGTAAATGTACATGATTTCCTGGAAGTAATTTCATAAAGAATCCATTTATTTGAGGTCTCTGAGTTCGTTTGACATGTTATTGGTTCTGTGTAAAATTGTACTCACAAGCTGGTAAAATGGCACCATGCATGGACTTTAGTGCAGGCAGTGTGGGTGCAAGAGAGGGAGGCCATTTCATGGATGCACAACTGTTTTGAAGCTGAATGTACATTTTTATCAATTTTCTACATGTATAGCAATATTCAGACACGTCAGTTGTTTATCTTTATCTATAAGTGTTTCTATTGTGTGAATAAGGAAATCTACTGTAGGTAAAGTGCACTTATATTGTGTAAGTTAATATGTGCACTTGTATGTGAATTCATGTTTTGTTGTCATTACTTATCGATCCATTGAAATGAATTAATAACTAAATATTCTAAATTAGATAATTGAATAAGAAAAGGCATATTAGAAAATAGATTGCCAGAACTGTCAAGACGATAACGTTTTTGTCCGTTTCTCTTTCTCACTAAAGAGGCCACCTTCAGATTCAGTCTGAGGCTGGTAACAGTATCTTTACTTTCACTCAATTATGACCATTGCGTACTGTGCCTTTCAGAGAATATTTCTCACAGAGAAAGTGAGAGAGAGGGAATGTTCTTCTCAGCCCCTGGGTCCTCCATGATGACTTATTTACTCAGGAAAAGTTAGCCAAGCACAGAGCAGTCTCATTCATTGATGAATGTGCTTTGTCAGCCTGTCCCGTAAGCCTGTCTGCATTGTGAGCGGGCATCATCGCTTTGGCCTGCTTTTGCCACAACTGCATCTTTCCATATCATCCCCATCTCATCCTGTACCTGACAATAACACCCAACCCGATGCTGCACTCCACTAACCTCTTGCATGGAGATCAATCATTCAACTTTATCCCACCTCATCAAACTAGCTCCCCCGACCTACTGTACACTACACCTGCTCAAATGCCCTCTTCCTCTGCTTCAAAAGCTGCCATCCCCTCAAACAGTAACCTTGTTCCCAGGTTAATTGCGCATGGGCGCAGGCAGAGGTCTCATGCCCTTAAGGGACTCAGTGGCCGTGCCCCCTCAGATTTCTACTGTAATGTTTTTTTGTTAAGTATTTCAAATACATTACAATTTTTGTTTCTCTGTGACACTACTTGCCACCTACACATTTTATGAAGATGGCTTTATCTTGTCCAGATAGGTTCCCAATCTCCCAACCTCATAACTAGCTACCAAGAAGCCATTTCAGGCTATCAATAAAGTTAGAGTAGCTAGCTTGTCTAACTATCTTAGCTGGCATTCCTTTTGGCAAGGTTGGTAGACTTTAGAAAAGCAAGCAATTACTAAACGTACTGAATAGGACTCACATTTCTTTAAATCTTTTACCCAGATTTTAGCAGAGATGCAGAGAAACATATTTAGTTTCTTTGAAAAAAATAACCACCAGTCAGGAGGATACAGACAGCTCAAGATGTACGCTTAGATATGCAGAAAAATAAACATATTTTTGACATAGAATTAAGCATAATAATTATGGCTCTAGATTCCAGGGAAAATCTATTTCAGGTGTTTGAGAACATTTTTAATTCTCCAACTTCCACCCTCCAGCCATCCTCACGTACTTTGTGCCCCTTTAGATTTTTTGGGGTGCATGCTGCCCCTGGGTGGCGGTGTCTGATCGACGAGATAAGCCTACATCATAAATGTATCACTATGGAAGGTAAACAAAATAAGCTATTTTCCCCAATAACTCACTTACCCAGGTTAGGCCTTCTGATTCATGTCTTCCTGAACAAAATCTGCTACATGGTTGAAATGTGCATTGTATTTAACCTAATGCCGATGCTGTCTGATTATGAAACGGTGACCTTATTTATAAATCCCTCTAGATTTAACCTGAAAATAGACGCGCCGTTACTAGGCCAATATTTCAACAGAATAGGCGAATAGCCTTCTTCCCAATTAATTCAAATTTAATATATTTATCGATATGCATTTCAGCATCTCCCTAGTCTCGTATATTGCAGGGGTCAAAGTGAGATAGCCTGGTAGGTCAGTGCTTGACCTGTCGCCAAGGTTGCTTTTTAAAGAAATGGTATCATTTTTTAAAACTCCACTGCATCTTACCTGTATCAGTCAGGTCGAGTCTCTAGGCTTATTGTGAAAGGGGGGCGAGACAAATGTTTTGAATTCAAGTTTGTTCGTTGTGATTGCAATTTTACTCAACTAATTGAAACAGATTATCTGTGTGACTTAAATGCTTTCTAACAATTTGGAATGTGCATAAATTGCCTCTTGGGACTTGCATACAAAAGCTTGCTGGGGTTCTAGTTGGTGGCAGTTGCCAGCCTGGCAGTAGGCTATACTGAGACGAGAGCTTCTTTGAGACAATTTGTTTATTATTGCTGCCGCCCTCTGGTTGAAATCTCTATTGCACCTGGACCATACATTCTGATGTTTTGGCATCAATCAATTGATCCTCGTTTTAGACATACTTTTTAGACAATGCTCCAAATTCACGCAGAAATCCAATTCAAATGTATAAATAAACCATATACCGAATTGAAGACCAGAATATTGTGTCGAGGGCAAAATGCAAATTCTGTAGTAAGCCTAGGTCTATACCACTTGGATTGACCTTGCCTCAATCCTCAGCATCACCAAAGAAACAAACAAAGCCAAAAATGTTTAAATTATGATAATTATTTATTGTTATCTGACAGTTAACACACATCACACTTCATATTATTCCTACATTAGTAATCATAAAGATGGTGGTCTCTCATCTTGACACGGTATTGACGTAATAGGGTTGTCCTTGGGCCATATCATGGCTGTCTCTGGTCAATGTCTGGAACAAAACCTATAAGAACACATTAGAGATGTCTCATAGCTCACATGAGCAGTCAGGGTATAATATGTCTATACTCTAAAGCCAATAGATGGGTTATATTACAAAACAAAGCGTTGCTGGGTCAGATGGTCTGGTTGTCTGTCAATACAACATTACATTACCTTGTTTCAAGATTCAGCTGTGTTCACAGGCCTGTAAACAAGACAAAAACAAGACAAACCATTGAAACATGGACAGTGAGACAGTGTATGTTTCATAGGGTTGTTCCATTTGAATTCAATCCCTTTTTGACTGCACCCCTTTTGATTTTAATGAAACGTTCCATACATATTTGCCCAGTGTAGAAGTGGTCAGAAAGTTACTTCTTGGACCAAAACATTTAGGAGAAAGAGGTGTGCGAAGTTGACAGATTTTGCAATCCCCACCCTACCATGAGACATCCATGTCTTCATCACTGGAAAAGATAAACGGCTGAGTTTGATATCATTTAAAAACTTACAAACAGAGTTGTCAAACTATTTTATAATTTTTAGATTAATAACTTTTTAAAATTATCCTTTAATGTCAATTATCTAAAAATGTGTCAACTTTGATTTTTGTAATATTTGCATATTCTGTAGCTTAGACCCTATTTTACATAATCTGAGGTATTTGTGTTGTGCCCGCAATTGGTTGAGACACAGCATACTCTTGAATACAGGGTGGGTGACAGACCACTGCAATTTAGCTGAATTGCTTTTTTTACTTCCAATTACTACCACAAAGATGGCCGCCGGGCCAACCACCGTTGATAATCAATTTACAGTGCATTCGGAAAGTAGATTATATAAAAAAGGGTCTAAACTAAAACATATGCAAAAACATAAAATCGGAGTTTACGTGTTTTTAGATCACCGACTTTAAAGGTTAAAAAATGTAAATTCTTATTCAAATTCAATTTTTTCAAGAAATTGTAAAATAGTTTGACAACACTTTTTGTTTCCAGTGATGAAGACATGGATGTCTCATGGTAGGGTGGGGTATGCAAAATCCATCAACTTTGAGCCCCTCTATCTCCTAAATGTTTTGGCATTCAGGTCCACCAAGTTACTTTCTGACCACTTCTACCATGGGAAAATATGTATAGAAAGTTGTGTTCAAATCAAAACGGGTGCAGTCCAAAAGCTATTGAAATTAAAAGGAACAACCCTACACTGTATGTGTGAAACACTTGTACAGGAGGTGTTTCTTTTCATGTTGAATGTTTCCTGTTTTAGCACTGATGAGATAAAGGATTGTGTCCCTTCCAACAGCGGAGCTTCTTACCTGTGTCAGCACAGACGAGCACAGTCAGGCACTCACAGTCAAAACACACACACACACACAGGTTAGACTAAACACAGATAGAGTGCATGTATACTGCGGCTGTCTGTGCTCTCTGACACACTTAGTTCAATGTTTTATTTTAACAGTATCTCAAAAAGCATGCAGCAGTGGATAATGTGAGGTACAGTATTGATCCACTACCTGGCTAAGGGAGTTACAGTGTCTTGCGAAAGTATTCATCTCCCTTGGCATTTTTCCTATTTTGTTGCCTGACAACCTGGAAATAAAATAGATTTTTGGGGAGTTTGTATCATTTGATTTACACAACATGCCTACCACTTTGAGGATGCAAAATATGTTTTATTGTGAAATAAGACAAAAAAACAGAACTTGAGCATGCATAACTATTCATCCCCCCAAAGTCAATACTTTGTAGAGACACCTTTTGCAGCAATTACAGCTGCAGGTCTCTTGGGGTATGTCTCTATAAGCTTGGCACATCTAGCCACTGGGATTTTTGCCCATTCTTCAAGGCAAAACTGCTCCAGCTCCTTCAAGTTGGATGGGTTCCGCTGGTGCACAGCAATCTTTAAGTCATACCACAGATTTTCAATTGGATTGAGGTCTGGGCTTTGACTAGGCCATTCAAAGACATTTAAATGTTACCTCTTAAACCTCCGTCCCAGTCAGGTGCCCCTTGCTTAGTGGTGTTGCAGACTCTGGGGCCTTTCAGAACAGGTGTATATATACTGAGATCGTGTGACAAATCATGTGAAAATTGAGGCGGTAGGTAGCCTAGTGGTTAGAGCATTGGACTAGAACTGAAAGGTTGCAAGATCTAATCCCCGAGCTGACAAGGTGAAAATCTGTCGTTCTGCCCCTGAACAAGGCAGTTAACCCACTGTTCCTAGGCTGTCATTGAAAATAAGAAATTGTTCTTAACTGACTTGCCTAGTTAAATAAAGGTAAAATATAAAAAATCTCTGGAAGACTGAAACAGGTTTCCCTCAAGAATTTCCCTGTATTTAGCACCCTACATCATTCCTTCAATTCTGACCAGTTTCCCACTCCCTGCTGATGAAAAACATCCCCATAGCATGATACTGCCATCACCATGCTTCACCATGGGGATGGTGTTCTCAGGGTGATGGGAGGTGTTGGGTTTGCACCAGACATTCCTTGATGGCCAAAAAAAAACATTTTAGTCTCATCATTTATTTGGGGAGTCTCCCACGTGCCTTTTGTAGAACACCAAATGTGTTTGCTTATTCTTTTCTTTAAGCAATGGCTTTTTTTGGCCACTCTTCCATAAGGTCCAGCTCTGTGGAGTGTACAGCTTAAAGTGGTCCTATGGACATATACTCCAATCTCCACTGTGGAGCTTTGCAGCTCCTTCAGGGTTATCTTTGGTATCTTTGCCCTCTCTTGGCAGGATTGTTGTGGTGCCATATTCTTTCCATTTTTTAATAATGGATTTAATGGTGCTCTGTGGGATGTTCAAAGTTTCAGATATTTTTTTATAACCCAACCCTGATCTGTACCTCTCCACAACTTTGTCCCTGACCTGTTTGGAGAGCTCCTTGGTCTTCATAGTGCCGCTTGCTTGGTGGTGCCCCTTGCTTAGGGGTGTTGCAGACTCTGGGGCCTTTCAGAACAGGTGTATATATAGTGAGATCATGTGACAGATCATGTGACAATTATATTGCACACAGGTGGACTTTATTTTACTAATTATGTGACTTCTGAAGGTAATTGGTTGCACCAAATCTTTTTAGGGGCTTCATAGCAAAGGGGGTGAATACATATGCACCCACCACTTTTCAGTTTTACATTTTTTTTGCATTTTTTGAAACAAGTAATTTTTTTCATTTCACTTCACCAATTTTGACTTTTGTATATATAAATTACAGGTTGTAAAGCAACGAAATAGGAAAAATGTCAACAGGGGTGAATACTTTTGCAAGGCACTGTAGCTCTGGGTGAGTGAATAGAAGTTTTAATCTGTAGCTAGTGTCAAACACCAGTGTTAAAGTTGACTTCTTATACTGACTGAATCATTAAAAATGCATAATACACAGTAAAACCGCTAGTTAAACATTTAAGGCCACAATGATAACTATGAAGTAACAGGCAATCTGTGCTCGGGTCATCTAAGATAAGATGAGACACATTCTCTGTCTTAATGTCACCCTGACAAACAGCTCTAGATTAGACACTTTCCTCAGTGGAAAGTTAATGCTTTTGAGAGTGTGGATAAGATAAAATGGGAATTTGTACTATTTAATGTCTCAGGTAGAATGCTCAACATACCAGAGCCAGAGACCAGAGGTTGAGCCTTGAAGGACAGAGTAAAGGCAGTGCAAACACATCCATATCCTCTGAGATTAGTGAAGAGGACTAGGGCACAGAGCTGAAGAACAACTCTCTAGGAATGAGAGACCCAATTTTTATGGAATGGTCTGCCTATCCATGTGAGAGACACAGACTCAGTCTCGACTTTTAAGTCTTTATTGAAGATCTCTTATCTCTTCAGTAGGTCTTATGATTGAGTGTAGTCTGGCCCATGGGTGTGAATGTGAACGGAAAGGCGCTGGAGCGACGAACCACCCTTGCTGTCTCTGCCTGGCTGGTTCTCCTCTCTCCACTGAGATTCTCTGCCTCTAACCTTATTATGGGGGCTGAGTCACTGGCTTACTGGTGCTCTTCCATGCCATCCCTAGGAGGGGTGTGTCACTTGAGTGGGTTGAGTCACTGACGTGATCTTCCTGTCCGGGTTGGCGCCCCCCTCGGGTTCGTGCCGTGGGGGAGATCTTCTTGGGCTATACTCGGCCTTGTCTCAGGGTAGTAGGTTGGTGGTTGAAGATATCCCTCTAGTGGTGTGGGGGCTGTGCTTTGGCAAAAGTGGGTGGGGTTATATCCTGCCTGTTTGGCCCTGTCCGGGCGTATCGTCGTACAGGGCCACAGTGTCTCCCGACCCCTCCTGTCTCAGCCTCTAGTATTTATGCTGCAATAGTTTATGTGTCGGGAGGCTATGGTCAGTCTGTTATATCTGGAGTATCCGGTGTCCTGTGTGAATTTGAAGTATGCTCCCTCTAATTCTCGCTCTCTCTTTATCTCTTTCTCCCTCTCTTTCTCTTCTCTCGGAGGACCTGAGCCCTAGGACCATGCCTCAGGACTACCTGGCCTGATGACTACTTGCTCTCCCCAGTCCACCTGGTGATGCTGCTGCTCCAGTTTCAACTGTTCTGCCTGCGGCTATGGAACCCTGACCTGTTCACTGGACGTGCTACCTTGTCCCGGATCTCCTGTTTTGGACTCTCTCTCTACCGCACCTGCTGTCTCTAACTCTGAATGATCGGCTATGAAAAGCCAACTGACATTTACTCCTGAGGTGCTGACCTGTTGCACCCTCTACAACCACTGTGATTATTATTATCTGACCATGCTGGTCATCTATGAACGTTTGAACATCTTGGCCATGTTCTGTTATAATCTCCACCCGGCACAGCCTGAAAAGGACTGGCCACCCCTCAGAGCCTGGTTCCTCTCGAGGTTTCTTCCTAGATTCCAGCCTTTCTAGGGATATTTTCCAAGCCACCGTGCTTCTACATCTGCATTGCTTGCTGTTTGGGGTTTTAGGCTGGATTTCTGTACAGCAATTTGTGACATCAGCTGATGTAAAAAGGGCTTTATAAATACATTTGATTGATCGAAATTTGATTGATTGGCTGGGCATGGCTCCCCAGTGGGTGGACCTATGCCCTCCCAGGCAAACCCATGATTGTGCCCCTGCCCAGTTGTGAAGTCCATAGATTAGGACCTAATGAATGTATTTTCATTGACTGATATCCTTTTATGAACTGTAACTCAGTAAAATCTTTGAAAAGGGTTTATATTTTTGGTCCGTATATATATATACAACGAGCTCTTTGTATGTGGCTGCTATGAAAATGAACTGTGTTTGCGTCTGATCAGGGGTGTATTCATTGCGCTGATTCTGTTGAAAAACATTTCTTAAACGGAAGCAAACAAAATGAAACAGGGATAAACATACACATTGTCACATTGATTACTCAACATTTTATGGACCTAGTTTGTCAATGATTGTCACGCCCTGGCCTTAGTATTCTTTGTTTCATTTATTATTTTAGTTAGGTCAGGGTGTGACATGGGGAAGGTATGTGTTTTTTGTATTGTCTAGGGTGGTTGTATGGTTTAGGGGGTTAAGTAGAGTAGATGGGTTAGTGTTCAGTGTAGGTGTCTAGGAAAGTCTATGGTTGCCTGAATTGGTTCTCAATCAGAGACAGCTGGTTATTGTTGTCTCTGATTGGGAGCCATATTTAAGGCAGCCATAGGCTTTAGCTGTTTGTGGGTAATTGTCTATGTTGAATGTTTGTTGCGTGTCTGTGCACTTATGTTATTTAGCTTCACGGTTGTTTTGTGTTTTCTCTCTCTTCTCAATAAAAGAAGATGTATTTTCCACACGCTGCGCCTTGGTCCACTGTCTATCAAGAAGACGATCGTGACAATGATGACTGTTGGAGGATTAACAGCCCACTGGGCACGGACGTGAATTCAACGTCTATTCCACATTGGTTCAACGTAATTGTGTTGAAATGGCATGGAAACAACGTTGATTCAACCAGTGTGTTACCAGTGGGAGATGACTTATTTACAGGCCTGCAGCCATCAACCATCAGCTTCCATTCATCTCAACTACACTCATGTACTGAGGTCACTGGTAAATCCATACTCTCCACTGCAGTCAATAGACAATTACACCCTCGTGCTCTAGTCAGCTATTGATTAACAAGAATGATTAACAAGAATGGTATTCAATATCATTCATGAAGTTGAATCCTGGCGTTTAGAGTATGAGTAAAACATTCTGACTCAAATAATGACAAAATAAATTATAATTCCAAGTGACACACAGTACAGACATGGAAAAACAGAATCGATAATTCACACACATCACACCAAAAAGTGTACATAAGTTGAAACAATCAAAAAACAATCAAGGAATCATCAGTGCCATAAGGTAATTAGTGTTACGTTAAAGTGATTAGAAAAATCTTCCTGATAAATTTTCTTCAGTTTCACAACTCTCAGCCATAGAAAACAGCAAGTGTAGTTCACTGTAGCATCAGTAAAGTCCATGTGAACCTGGAGTATATCCTGAGACAGGTTTATAGCTTTATAAGAGGTTGCAGTGTGAGTAAAAGACATTCCTCATAAAATATGTCACAAATATAGATATGCTCAATACTGTTTCAGGGAAACAATGATCCAACGCACGTTAAGATGACAGCAGTGCAATGACAGCAGATATCACATACAAAAGCCTTCCATTCCCTGCCAGTGTTGAAGGGTTCACACCAGTCTCATTGTCAGGTCCAAAAGACATGTTGAACATCCTTGGATGAGAGCGGCTGTGATGACATCACGGTCTTGCTTGCTGGGAGATGGAGAGTAGAAGGAACATGTTCAGTAGTCACATTACTAATAACACCATCCTACTCAATCCTTATTCTGACAGCTAGCTATAATTAGGTTTCACAGTTCTAAGTTGAACTAATGATACTGTATGTAAAATATCTAAATTAATATAAGTGCCCTCTGAAGCAGTACAGATGAAAATGATTGAATTCTTGATAGAATTCCACCCCAGTGCGGAGGTTGTGCATGTGTCTTCCCAGTGGTCCTGGGTGCTCCTTTCCCTACCTGCATCTTACTGTAGACCCAGGGCAGCAGGCGGCTGACATGACTGTAGACCCCCGGCATGTTCCTCCTGCCACAGCCTACCCCCCAGCTGGTCACCCCCATCAGGTACCAGCGCTGGTCTGAGTCCTTACACACCAGAGGACCTCCACTGTCCCTCTAGTGGAGGAAGGGAGCGGTAGGGGGAGTGGGAGATGGAAATGGAGATGAGAGGAAGATGGAGAGAAGAAAATGGAAGGAGCGACTAGAGCGACACAGGATGAGATTTGTGGACATCATGTAAGAAGCTGTGTGGAAGTAGCTACTGTCTGTGGTTCTCTGATGGGTCCTAGTGTCCTCTTTACTCACCTGGCAGGAGTCCTTGCTTCCCTTTATATCTCCAGCACACAACATGTTCTGAGAGACCTGGCCATTGTAGACTGTGTTTCTGTTACATACACTGGAGTCAATGATGTCCACAGTCACCTCCATAAGACTTGTGGATCCACGGGCTGAACACAAAGCAAAAAATCCAACAGATATCACCATACAGAATAACACACCAGATTGTTTTCTAGTCCTTAATTTCATCACATATCATGCTGTATTTTTATTTCCTCTTCATGTTCACCCCAATGTCAAACAGAACCTAACAGTCACCCCCCTGTGCCAGTCCCTGTGACTCTCACCTGTCCCCTGCTCTGTTGTCCCAAATCCAGAGGTCCAGCATTTTGTCCCAGGAGAGACGGTCTTGTCATAGGCAGGCAGGCACACAGGCTGGATGCTGTCTGAAACAACACACACACACGTTAATTATGACGATCAAAGATAATAGTGATCCAGTATGGTGTAATGTGGATCAGTAATCATGTAACATTATTAGGTGAAAGGTGAACTCACTGGAGTAGTCTATGTAATGTGTGAGTTTAAGCAGGGCAATGTCATAGTTGTTGGTGTTGTCATCATAGCTCTCATGGACAATGATCTTCTCCACCATCTCAGGGACAGGCAGCATCGTCTGAGAAACCATGCCCATGTACAAACGCCAGTTATTGGGCACCAGGTACGATGAGTCTTTCCTAGAGATAGAAGAGTTGTTAGGTAATTTAACTCCTCACTGATAACTGTTTTAGCCATGTTCATCCTAAGCACTGTTCAGTCTTAGCTAGCTCACTTTGGTTAGCTTTGTTCACTTCCAGATCTGTTCTGTCTTTGCATCTGTTCTGTTATAGCCCAGTTCTTTTGTCTTAGCATTGTTACATTTCAGGGCTATTCTGTATGTTCTATTTGATAATGTCATTACTGTTCTGTTTTACATTGTCTCATTACAGTTCCTTGTCCATTGTCTGCTGTGTTGTCTGCCGTACTGACCTGGGGAAGCAGTGGGCTGCTGTCACCACAAAGTCAGGAGCCACCAGGGTGCCTCCACAGGTGTGAAAGCCCCGAAAGTGGAGGCTGACCTGCCAAGGCCAATCGCCCAGATTCGCTGCAGAGCCCCCTATGATTCTGGACGACTGCTGCCGGCCACAGTCTACCATGTGGACAGAGAGAGGGAGTAAGTTGGTCCGTAGTCCTAATACAGCATGGGGATTTGTATTTGGTCCTCTGTTCATCAGGAGAGCTAGATGAAACTCTATCCAGCCTTAAAACACCACTGGTTGCCTTTGTGTATGAACTGTGAGAATGTAAAGACAGTTACTCACTGATACACTGCAGGGATACAGTGTCCTTGTTGAGGCAAGATGAGCTACTGAGCACAGACAGAAACGCACAGTTAAATCAGATCACCAATGAGGTCACATGTTTTATTTGCCTTACTCACGCCATCTAATGGTGACATTTTTGGCTCTGATAAATAATCAGAATATATACACACAAAATATATATATATATAAATAAATACACATTTAAATGTATTTATATATATTTTTGTGTATATATTCTGATTATTTAGGGGGTGCTTCAGCATCCCTACTTCCCGCAGCTATGTACATGTCAAAGTTTACTCAGTGTGTGACATATGCAAAGGGCTGTTGAGTATGTCCAGGAGCACTCACTTTACTGACACCTTTCCCTGGATGGTGTTGCAGGTCTGCCCTGTCACAGTGAGAGTGGTAGAGGACCCATCTTTCACACTGCTAGTGCTATGACTCCTAAATAAATAGATGCAGGGAGTTCATATACACGTCCCCACATCACTACCTCACACCACTAAACCCATTGATTATTGGTTATTGTACTGAAATATTGAGGGAACTAGCACACAAGCATGTCATGCACCTTTTATACATTCATTAAACTGTGTACATTATGAATAAAATGTGATTTGATTTTGATTTATTTGATGGTATGGTCACACAGGTTTGCACAGTTCAATCTTTAGACCAAAAGAGGGCAGCAAAACAGCGGAAGATCTTACGCTCTGAAGCCTAGTTGTGCACAGGTCTGGTCAGCCAGGCCCTTGTTCCAGCCACTGTAACATACAGGGAGGAAACTACCAACGCTGTTTGTCTTCACCTGGAGAGCCCCGTTCGACCCGAACCGTACTGGATAATACACAGATACATCCTTCAATTAGAACATCACTGGATCACACAGATACATCCCTCAATTACAACCGCACTGGATCACACAGATACATCCCTCAACTAGAACATCACTGGATCACACAGATACATCCCTCAACTAGAACATCACTGGATCACACAGATACATCACTCAATTAGAACCTCACTGGATCACACAGATACATCCCTCAACTAGAACATCACTGGATCACACAGATACATCCCTCAACTAGAACATCACTGGATCACACAGATACATCACTCAATTAGAACCTCACTGGATCACACAGATACATCCCTCAACTAGAACATCACTGGATCACACAGATACATCACTCAATTAGAACCTCACTGGATCACACAGATACATCCCTCAATTAGAACATCACTGGATCACACAGATGCATCACTCAGTTAGAACATTACAAATCCATTACAGATCCAGAAAGGATCCTTCTGTTTTCGTTACTGACAACAAAAACTAGGTGATAGCTATTAGAATACTGACAACAATTGGTCTCATCACTGCCCAGTTTGCATTCCTGTTGGCCATCACACTCCACAGTGTTGGAGGGACAGCTGTCTTTCTCCATCTCGCTGGGCTGGTAGGCTTCACTGCTGCTTAGGTGGCCAGACACCAGGGATGGGCCATAACATACTGGACAGAGGTCAAAGGTCAGAGGTCAAAGAGAGAGGCCAGAGGATATCCAGAGCCATGGAAGTCCCCATGGTAGTATACCAAAACAATGCAATATCATACCAGGTATATTACATTCACATCATACCCTTAATATGGAATTTATGATTTTGGAAATAGATGTTTCTGTCATAAATTCTGACATATTGTATTGTTACATTATGTCCGTGTTAAATGATGTTACATTATGTCCACATAATTGTACTGTATGGGTTCTCTGTAAGTTATTGGTCCAGTTACCCCCCAGCCAGAGAGCAATAACGAGGAAGACAAGTAGTAGGGTGGCTTCTCCTGATCCTCTGTAACAGTGGGAACTGTTCCCACACGTTAAGCTTTTCTTACGACAAGGGGCTGCAGGGGGGAGAAACAGGGACATTTTAGGTTTAGAAAGAGAGTGAGAGATGGAGCCCTTTCATAGAAAGAGTTGTAGTTATAGTTAGGGGAAGGAATATATGTTGAGGATTGAAAAAGTTAAAGGGAATGTGAGGAACTTACGGGTACTCTGAGAGACATGGATGACATTTGCATGTGGCATCGGCTGGTTGATGTAGTAAGGTTGGGAGGGGGTGTCAGACCACCCTCTTGTTCCCACCACATCTCCATACTGAGGAGGAGGCTGGGTGGGCACTACTGCTAAGTAGTATGGGGGTGGATGGTCACTGTTCTGTGGAGAGAAGGGAGTCAGGTAGATTTTCAATGGCATTAGTGGGCTACGGACGTGATCAAATTCTAAACACAGGCAGGGGATTGGAGGGACGCCATGTGCGACTGACGTGTTTTCCGTTTGCTCCCGTGGTATTTTTAAAGTTTATGTGAATTTTGCAGCAGAACCGTATTTATTTTCATATATTATTTTGGTGATCCCTTCCCGTAAAAACCAAGACTACTTTACTTCCAAATGTCAGCATGTCGACGAAACATAAGGCTAAAAGCATGACTTTGAGAAAACCCGGCCTACAAGACACACTCTCATCACCGCCCTCTCCTGAGCCTGACGGCCCGGGGACTGACACTTTACCCGGGGGGGCGGCTTGGCCTGGCGGCGCTGAAATGAACATTCTCGAGGCCATCAAACTACTACGCTCTGAGATAGTTGAAATGAAAACGGAGGTGGTTAATACGATTGAGGCCCGAATAAAGGAGGTTTCTGATACTTTAAAAGCAGATCTAACCATCCTGCGGAACGAGACGGTGCCAGCAATCACATCACTCAAAACAACAATGGCGTCGCACACTACAACGATTGCAGCACTGGAGACCTCCGCTACAAATGTCTCCGACTTAACTACATCCCTGGAGGCTGACGTGAAACGCCTCGCTGCGGATTTGAAAAAGGTGAAGGAGAGCTGTGTAAGTTTAGAGGGATTCTCTCGCCGCAATAACCTGAGACTTGTATCAGTCCCAGAGTCAGCGGAAATGCCTCGCGCCACGGATTTCGTTTCTGGGCTGCTGAAGGATGTTCTTGCCTTAGATGAAAAGCCCCTGATTGATCGTGCCCACCGGTCGCTTCGCCCAAAGCCCCGGGATGGGGAGAGGCCCCGTGACATAATTCTTCGAGTGCACTTTTTCCATGAGAAGATGGAGATTCTCCGACGAGCCCGCAATACCACTCTGAGCTTTCAAGGACAGAGCTTCTCCATCTACCAGGACTACTCCCCCACTGTTTCCAGGCAGCGCGCAGCTTTCGGGCAGGCCAAGCGACTACTTCGGGACCATCCAGGTGTGAAGTACGGTCTGCGATTCCCGGCCCGTTTATGGCTATCTCATGATGGTAAAGACTACACATTTGATTCTCCGGATGAGGCTCTCTCTCACATTCAACGTCACATCAAGAAGTCTTGAACTTGCTCATAGTTCAGCAACTGTTGCTTGCGAACTGTGGATAGTAAGTAACCCACCTGTGGTACAATTATGTTTAGCTACAACATGCTAATTTTGTATAGTTGGGGAGTTGGCGAACCCATTCAGGCTTATTTGATGTGATTAAATGTTTTGATCATCTAGTGTGCTTGCCTTACAAGCATTCAGTCATTTTAATTTCATTGTATTGAGGTTTTACTTTACTCCTGTGTTTCTAGGCTGTCTTGCTCACCTATTCAGTTTGTTTACATAGTGTCTCAGTGACTCAAAATATTCTTGGCTATTTGTTTACTGCATCCGTTTGCATTGACCCAGTAAACAGTAAAGGCTTCCCGAGGCGACACGTTTTTTGGGGTCCTCACTTAAATTTTAAAAGTTCTGAGCGTCATTTATGCCCAGCAAGCGTTCAACGTTGTGCACACGTTGTTTTTTGGTATTGGTTGTAAGCTGTCTCAGCATTCAACTAGACAACTATTATAATAATAATCATTATTATTATTTTTGATTGTCTTACTACGATTTCCTTACTTCAAATTAGGTCTTCGGCTGAGAGCCTTTATACATTTTATTTATTTTCTCTCTCAAATGCCTGTTATAAGACTGGGAATATAATTATATACATCTACAAGTGGTGCTTTTGTAATTTCGTTTGCACAAGGGATTCACTTTTATTTATTTTTATTTAAAAAATGATTCTCTTTTTTTTTTGCTGTTTGATCCACTAACAAAACGCGACTTTAAAGAGCGGGACTGTGGGTTTAGGTTTAAGACCGCACTCTCACAGACATACTGTGCGAAGAGAACATGTTCTATTTAGGCTTGGACCTCGTTTGGGGAGGTATTGTCTGGGATGGGGGGAGGGGGGGGGGGGGGGGTTGAATTGTTCAGTTCTAATGTTGTCATTCTGTCTTTTTCGTTTTTTTTTCTGTACTTTTTCCAAACATCTACCACCATACATTATTACTCTGAGACAAGTTATTCTGGGGTTTTTGGGCGCTCATTGCTTTTCCATTCTATGCTCTAATGACAGGGTTGTATAACGGGAATGCCCAGAGGGGCCGAAACAATGCGATCAAGTACATTTCGTGGAACATCAAAGGGGTTAATAACCCAGTGAAGCGTAAGAGGGTGTTGACACACTTAAAGGGTTTGAATGCAAATATTGCATTTCTACAAGAGACTCACTTGAGGACTGGTGAGCACTTTAGGATGCGTAGGGACTGGGTTGGTCAAGTGTTCCACTCTAACTTTCATAGTAAATCAAGAGGGGCTGCCATTCTGGTTGATAAAGCTACTCCCTTTGTAGCTTCTGAGGTTATCGCTGATCCTAAGGGACGATACATCATAGTAACCGGTAAGCTGTTTTCTACCCCTCTTGTGTTGGCTAGTGTTTATGCTCCCAATTGGGATGACACAAGTTTCATTTCTTCCTTTTTGTCTGCTATACCCAATTTAGATTCTCATTTGTTGATTTTAGGGGGGGATTTCAACTGCAAAATGTCCCCAGTTCTTGACAAGTCCTCACGAACAACTACAGGTCCATCTAAATGTGCCCTACTTATTCAAGCCTTTCTTCAGAAATATGCCATGTTTGAGGCCTGGCGTTTCCTACATCCTACAGATAGACAGTATTCCTTTTATTCTCATGTCCATCAAACATACTCCCGGATTGATTACTTCTTTTTGGACAAAAAACTTCTGCCTAACCTTCGGCAGTGTACTTACAAGAGTATTGTTATTTCTGACCATTCACCATTAGTGCTTGAACTAGAGTTTCCCCAGCGACCTCCTATGTGTTATCAATGGCGTCTCAACCCCATTTTACTCTCAGATAAGGAGTTTGTCAATTTCATTTCTTCTGAAATCACCTTATTCCTAGAAACTAATTCAACACCAGGTATGTCCTGCTCTACCATATGGGAGTCTCTCAAAGCATACCTACGTGGCCAAATTATCTCTTATACAGCCAACCAAAACAGAGTTCGCTCTCAGCGACTTCGGGACCTGAGCGAATCCATAGCCACATTGGATGAGAAGTATGCTACTGTTCCTTCCTCTGATCTGCATAAAGAGCGCCAACTACTCCAATCTGAATTTGATGAGCTTTCTACCAGGCAAGCTGAACAGTTTCTCTTGCGAGCTCGGTACAGAGTGTATGAACAAGGCGACAAGGCCAGTAAACTCCTTGCACATCAGATCCGTAAGTCTGAGGCCTCACGTTTAATCCCACAAATAAGGACCCCGTCTGGTGCCACCACAGTTATACATAAAGAGATCAATGATCAATTCAAACAATTTTACTCTGCGCTATACACCTCTGAATCCCCTCAAGACCCTTTGCTGATTGATTCCTTCTTTAATGGCCTGAATATGCCTTCAATTGATACAGACACCCATGACTGTCTAGAAGAAGAATTTACACCTGAGGAGATTGCAACAGCAGTGTCCGCAATGAAAAGTGGTAAATCACCGGGTCCGGATGGTTTTCCAACTGAATTTTACAGGACGTTTTCTGGCCTGCTTTGCCCATTCTTGTCTCGACTATTTGCAGAGTGCCTTGATACCTCAAAGCTACCGCCTACTCTTTATCAGGCTTCAATTTCATTACTATTAAAGAAAAACAAAGACCCCCTGGAATGTGGATCCTATCGCCCAATCTCGCTTTTAAACTGTGATTACAAAATTCTAGCCAAGCTTTTAGCCATCCGTATGGAAGGCTCGCTGCACCAAGTAATACACTCTGACCAGACTGGCTTTGTGAGAAATAGGCATTTGTTTTTCAATATTAGGCGCCTTATGAATATACTGTACTCCCCAGCGTCGGAGGACCCAGAGGTAGTGGTCTCACTTGATGCAGAAAAAGCGTTTGACCGCGTTGAGTGGGATTACCTAACAGCTACCCTTTATAGATTTGGCTTTGGTCCCAAATTCATTGCGTGGATAAAGATTCTTTATTTTTCCCCCATGGCTTCGGTACGGACTAACAACTTGTCCTCTGACTATTTTCCCTTGCACCGCGGATCCAGACAGGGCTGTCCACTCTCCCCCTTGTTGTTTGCTTTGGCAATCGAACCTCTCGCCATTGCACTACGCTCTAATGATGCCATTCAAGGAATAATCAGGACGGGCTCAGAGCAGAAAGTCTCGCTATATGCGGATGACCTCCTTTTGTTTATCTCTAACCCTGATACCTCATTGCCACGCGCCTTATCTGTTCTTAAAAGGTTTGGATCAATCTCAGGGTACAAGCTGAATCTAGGCAAGAGTGAGCTTTTTCCTGTAAACAAGGCTGCTTTAAAGTGCTCTTTTACAAGTTCTCAGTTTAGGATTGTCCGGGATCAATTCACCTACTTGGGAGTTAAAGTGACAAGGAAATATTCAAATCTGTTTCAGGAAAACTTGGTTGCTCTAGCAGACAGTTTGAAACAATCTTTTACTTTTTGGAAGTCGCTACCTCTTTCTCTTATCGGAAGGATTAATGTCATTAAAATGAGTGTGTTGCCCAAATTTCTATATTTATTTCAATGTTTACCCATTTTTATTCCAAAATCTTTTTTTATTTCACTGGATCAAACATTCATGCATTTCATTTGGGATGGCAAGGTACCACGGATTGGTAAAAAACATTTACAGAAGCCTAGGTCATTGGGGGGTTTAGCTCTACCAAATTTTCAGACATACTATTGGGCTGCAAATTTCAGAGCCCTTCTGTACTTGCTGCAGACTGATCCTACTGGCCCCAGACCACTCTGGGTCCAGATGGAGTCTGAATCGTGTAAACCTGCTGCACTTTCTTCTGTGTTGTGCTCGTCTCTCCCAGTGTCCCTAGGCAAAAGGTGTGTCAACCCAATTGTAAAGCAGTCTCTTAAAATTTGGAATCAGTTCCGTTTAGCCTTTGGCCTCCGAGGCTTTTCTCTATCAGGCCCAATCAATCAGAACATTTTATTTCCTCCATCTTTGAATGATGGGGCTTTTGGCATCTGGCACTCACTAGGCCTCTCCTCACTAGCCCAATTATTCTTTGATGACACATTTGCCTCTTTTGCTCAGCTACAGGAAAGGTTCAACCTCCCCCAATCCCACTTTTTCCGCTATCTCCAGACTAGGAACTTTGTCAGAGCTAACACACCTGAATTTCCCCATAGGCCTGCGAATACAGCTATAGAGAGCATCTTGGAGCTGAACAAGCTTCCTAGGGGCACAATTTCAGATGTATATGCAATCATTCATGACTTACAGAACCCCTCTTTGGTGCCTTTAAAGACTCGATGGGAAAAGGATTTGGGGGAGGAACTTGGGGAAGACACCTGGGAATCTGTACTGCGCAGGGTGCATTCGTCCTCTTTTAGCACTAGACACAGCCTCATTCAATTCAAGGTGGTTCACCGTATCCACTGGTCTGGGGCCAGACTTGGAAGAATATTCTCTGATTTTGATCCTACCTGTGTCAGATGTAAAATTGAACCAGCCACACTGTTGCATATGTTCTGGGGCTGTCATAAACTGTCAGGTTTCTGGGAATTAATATTTAAATGTTTCTCTGATATATATGACACTGTTATAGATCCGTCTCCCCTTACAGCCCTTTTTGGTGTACTGCCCATAGGTACCCCCCTGTCAAGAATCCAGTCGGACACTGTTGCTTATACAACTCTTTTAGCTAGACGGCTAATACTACAGAACTGGAAGATGGCAGCTCCCCCATCTTATACATATTGGGTGAGAGATGTGTTGTGCTCTCTGAAACTAGAAAAAATTCAATTCAATTCACGTGGGAACCCCAAACTGTTTAATGAGGCTTGGGCTCCATTCCGGTGTTACTTTAAACAGTCCATCCTCTGATGGCATTCCTATTAAAACCAAAATAAGTCTGTATTTGACCCCCCTGTGACTTACTTAGGGGTTGGATGAGCATTTCTCTGTGTTTTTTCTGGGGGGGGGGGGCATTAAGGCTGATGTGCTTATTGATTGTGACCTGCGGATGCCTTGTTCATCTTGCCGGGGCAGAGACTAAGGTGTGAGCTTGTTTTTCCCAGTTATTTTTATTTTTAAATTTTGTTCACGCCTACATAAAATTATTATTATTCATTTTTTATTTTAAAGCATTGTAAACTTTTCATTTTTGGTCCAGTGGATGGTTGGTCTGTGGCCTTGACTGTCTGTGAGTGGTTGCATTTCTCCACCCCATCCCTTGACTGTTTACAGGAACAATGGTGAGGTGGTTGCTCTGTCCCTATACTATAGATTGCCCCTTTAACCTTTGTAGCCTTCTGCCTGGTGTGTTTAACTTGTCTAAAGTATGGTATCTTTAAAGCTATTTTTTTTAAATGTATTATTTGTTGTTTTTTTTCTAGTTGAGTATATTATTTATATTGCTTTGTCTTGTCTGTGTGTGTAAAACTTAATAAACAGAGTTTTCAAATTCTAAACACAGGCAGGACTTCTATGATTACATCTGAAGTTTAACTCTAGCCGAAATCCTACCCGACCCTGAACTATAAAAAAGACACAACTGATGAAATATACAGTGCATTCGGAAAGTAGTCAGACCCCTTACTTTCCGAATGAACTGTATGTACAGTTACAGCTTTATTCTAAAATGGATGGAATCATTTTTTACCTCCTCAATTTACACACAATACCCCATAATGACAAAGTGAACTGGGAGACTAGTCAGGATTGAGGGAAAGATGAACGGAGCAAAGTACATAGAGATTATGGTAGAACATTTACAAGATTATGTTGTAATACTCTCTCATCGATGAGTACTCAAGCCTCTGGGGCTTGCTGGCTTGGTGGTAAAACCTACAGCCTGCGTTCCATAGAATGAGTTGGCCTCTGTGTGGCCCCAGATAGAGATAGCCTGAAGGAGTAGAACAAACCCCTCTTTGTCTCTAATCATCTTTGCATCTGAGACACTAAGCTGGGGGGTAAAACAACACCTGGTGCACATAACTCACAAGATGAACCCAAGATAGCTTGTGATGCCCCAAGCTGCCGGGGAGGGGTGGAACCAGCCATGGCTAAGCATTTTTAGTGTCAGCTATATAAGAACCATGATTCCTCTATAAAGTTGGGCTCTCAACGATCACCGATGGGGTGGTCGTTGACCAACTCCATTATTGCAATTCTTAATCAATAAAAAATCTTGATTGTTTGAAGAAATAATAAGTCTCTCTCACTTAATAAAGAATTTTCCACGACAAGATTCTTGATGAAAACTTGTCCAGAGCGCTCAGGACCTCAGACTGGGACGAAGGTTCACCTTCAAACAAGACAATGACCCTAAGCACACAGCCAAGATGACGCAGGAGTGGCTTTAGGACAATTCTCCGAATTCCCTTGAATGGCACAGCCAGAGCCCGGACTTGAACCTGATCGAACATCTCGGGAGAGACTTGTAAATAGCTGTGCAGCGACGCTCCCCATCCAACCTGACAGAGCTTGAGAGGATCTGCAGAGAAGAATGGGAGAAACTCCCCACATACAGGTGTGCCACGCTTGTAGTGTCATACCCAAGAAGACTTGAGGCTACAATCGCTGCCAAAGGGGCTTCAACAAAGTACAGAGTAAAGGGTCGCATGTAAATATACGCATGTAAATATGATAATTATTTTTATAAAAACCTGTTTTTGCTTTGTCATTATGGGGTATTGTGTGTATAGATTGATGAGGGACATTTTTTTAAGTCCATTTTAGAATTAGGCTGTAACGTGACAAAATGTGTCAAAAGTGAAGGGGTCTCAATATTTTCCAAATGCACTGTATGTTTGGCTGCATTTCAGATACATTTTTGAACATTTTAATGTTGCAGTGATATGACTTAGGCCTAGCGTTTGAGCGAGCGAGAGAGAAAATTATTTTGATCGCAAGCCCTGATCCCAATGACTCGACTGCACCCGCACGAAGAGAAAGCAAAATGCTATTTTTCAGGGATTCACAAGGATCATTTGAATTTCCTGAGTGATCAAGTTAAGATCCAACATCTGTATGACAAACATTGATTTGCGGAAGGTGTTTTTGTAAGTCCATGGCATGTTCTTCGCAATATTCTAACACACACACACATCAGCATCACAAGCATGTTGTAAAGGTTGTTATGGTAATGTGAGCAATCCTGAGAAGTGTTGCACCAATACGTCTACTCAGTGGATCCAACCCAACAATCTACTCAGTGGATCCAAACCAACAATCTACTCAGTGGATCCAAACCAACAATCTACTCAGTGGATCCAAACCAACAATCTACTCAGTGGATCCAAACCAACAATCTATTCAGTGGATCCAAACCAACAATCTATTCAGTGGACCCAAACCCGAATGGCAAATTACTGATCAGTAAAACACAAATGAATTTACTAGCAAACATTGAAAGTCAAGATACAATTACATAAATACTAATTTAAATGCCTCAAACTTCTACTAATCTCACATTTAAATAAAAAATGCATGGTCTATCAGCCATACCAGGCACAAAACTAGACCTGGCAATGTTTTGTTCCCAAACCAAGTAGGAACAAAAGTAAAAAGATCAATATTATCCAATAGACATGTCCAATGAGTTATAGAAGAGAGTAAATCCAATTACCTGGTCATGTTCCATCTGTGTGTGGAGGCCTGGGGTCTGAGGCCTGGGGTCTGAGGTGGTCTCACTGGGGTCTGGGTCACTTCTACAGGAGAAATCCTATAGCTTCGTGAGTCTCTGTCCGGTCTCTGTCTGTTCCACAGGCATTGGAATCCAATCCTCTCCCCCTCCACCTCCTTCTTTCCTTTTCAATACTGGCCCAACTGGTTCCACCATGGAAAGTGGGTGACACACACAACAGCCAGACACACTTAACTAGTTGTTTTTTTAATGTTATTTTCTAAAGAGATAATTTGAATGACCTAATACAATTACAATGCAATATCTTATGTTAACTATGAAGATAAACACAAATTCACTCCATGAATGTTTAGTAAGATTATTTTACTTTTTTATTCAAAGTTTATTGAGATAAAGACATGTACACATTGAACAAACAATCATCCGAAGCATTGCACAATAGTATTTATGGCTTACGAAAATGTTAAACTCCAGTCAAAACAAATAAAGAAAGAAAGAATAACACACAAAGCACAAAAAGCCACTTCTACCTCTATCAATGACGCCACAACAAAAATAGCTTATTTGAGTATGCTCCTCACATGAAGTCACATGTTTGCTGTCATGGATCTGAAATAGACAAAACATGTACTTTTTCAACACTTGTCACATTCTGGATCAAGTGATTTATGTCAGTGTGACAGGTCCTGTAAGATGTTGATTTGTACAAACAAGGACTCAACTACACTTGTTGTCATTACAGGAATAAAACCATCCCAACTGAGGACAATGTTTTTTAGAGTAGAACAATTACTATCACTGCTCTACCAAAACCATTCATGTACATGCAACTCTCCTGATGAGAGAATGAGAATAATAAACTAAAAGTATATTGTTGTCTACAGTTGCTTACAGAGAGTCCAGATGACATTGTTCTCTGTATTTTACTTTGAGTGGAATTTATTTTTCAAATGACAAAAAAGGAGGGGCATTTCTGCTCAACGGGTCAGCAGGACAGTATTAAGTTTCAATGATGCCTGGCCAGAGGTTGTTTCTGTGGACAAAGAGAGAGAAGAAGGGTATGACTGTATGACTATGAGTGTGTGAGTGTGAGTGTGAGTGTGAGTGTGTGTCAGTGTCAGAAGTCCTCACAAGGATAGTAAAACAAGGAAACCCCGGACAAGTAGGGACATTTTGCCTGTCCCCAATGAGGAAAAGGCTATTTTAGGTTTGTTTAGGATTACAATTAGGGTTAGGTTTATGGGTTAGGGGTTATGTTTAGGGTTAGGGAAAATAGGATTTTGAATAGAAATCAATTGTTTGGTCCCCAAATGGTACAGTAAACCAAACATGTGTGTGTGTGCCTGTGTGTGTGTATCAGATTGTCCACTGTGTTTGGATAGCTCAGACAAATATATTTTTGTATGTACATTTGAATATTATAAAAGCATATAACAAAGACAGTGGTAGTGTTCTCTTCTCTGTACACCTCCAAGTGGCCACATTTTACTACACCTACAGCAGGGCTCTCCAGCCCTGTTCCTGGAGAGCTACTGTCCTGTAGGTTTTCGCTCCAACCCTAATCTAGCGCACCTGATTCTAATAATCAGGTTTGGATTGGTGCAAAAACCTACAGGAGGGTAGCTCTCCGGGAACAAGGTTGGAGAGCCCTGACCTACAGTGACCATTCAATGGCTCATCTGCTGTTTCAACTGAGAATTACACATATGACAGAACAAAACAATCATAACTCCAGGACTGATCAATGAGGAAAATAAAAATGAATGTTAAATTAAATTAGAATGTCATACATAAACAACAAATCTTCTGTACCATCATTCACCAAATAATTACATTAAACCCTACATTCTGTCATTCAGGGCTTTACTATAAGAATGTGGACCTCAGTCAGTCCCGTGGAATGGAGGGAAGCCTGCATTGGACTAACAAGTAGATACTGTTCTGAGAGAAGAACAGCACATTGGAGAGGGGGGTGGAAAATGGCTGTTAAATAGTTTTTATTCGACCCTTGGTGGGAGCAGGAGTAAGACCAGATACAGGCTCTCCTGTGTTTCTACAGGAGCTGCTACCTGCACAGACCTTCAGAGGGTTTGGGGCTACAGTGGAGCAGAGGCAGGATGTTGATGAGTAAGCTACTGTACATGTGGGATTGACTCTGCTCTTCTAGGGCCAGGAGGACTGCACTGGGATATATGGGCGGGATGGGGGAGGGCAGTGTTAACCACAGTCTGTATTGTACAGTATCCTTTTTATTTGATTGAACCTTTATTTAACTAGGCAAGTCAGTTAAGAACAAATTCTTATTTACAATGACTGCCTACCCCGGCCAAACCCGGACGACGCTGGGCCAATTGTGCGCCACCCTATGGGACTCTCAATCACGGCCAGATGTGATACAGCCTGGATTCAAACCAGGGACTGTAGTGTCACCTCTTGCACTGAGATGCAATGCCTTAGACTGCTGCACCACTCGAGAGCCCACATGAACACATGTAAGCTTCTCTCTTTTTTTGTCTTGGGCTGTTGTGTGATAAAGCTATGTTGGCAGGTGAATAACAGCCCTAGATGTAAAATAAGTGTGCTTTTGACAACCCTGTCAGAGCATAAGTCAAGTAGTTAATGAAAAGGGATATACTGTCAAATAAACCAATAATATAGATAATGATAGTATATACCTGAGCTATCCCAGTAATATACAGTAAGCACATTTACAGTAAGCACACCACATCCCCTCACCATGTACTGTTAGTCTATATGTCCAAATCCAGATAATTTACAGTGGGATGTGATGTACTCGCATATATCAGTCAATAATACCTTATGTACAGTGGTTTACTCAAATGGGATACTAGAATCATCACAGTAGAGATCAATAAGGTATTTTGACAACTATGTGATAGACAAGCAGTTGTTACAGGCTTTGGTTTTTTCATTTATATTTCGAGGTTGGACGTTAGCAAGTTAGCATGTAGGGCGCACCTCGTTAGTCAGTATGTGTTACACTTGTGTTGGTTACCATCCCATTAGTGGGAAGGTGTTTCACCTGTGCTGGACTTTAGTTGGCACGACCCATTTTATGTTTCGAGAAAAATAATCCTTTATCAGAGCTTTGTTTTCTCTTTGCACCGCCATTTTGGTTTGTTTCCTGTCTTTAAGTTTGGTGCGTTTTTTTTTATTTTGCTTGCCTCTTCTTTAGTGGGCGCCTTTTAGGTTTCAGTAGTTGCTAGTCAACTTTCAGTGGACACCCCCATGAGTGTCTTTCAGAACCCCTCCTGTTGAGTTTTGGTTGTATGGTAGAAAAATTACAAGATTGTTTTAATACTGTTTATGCATCAAATTAGGTTTGATGAGTACCCTCTCATCTGTGGGACTGAGTTGGGCTTCTGGGGCTTGATGTTACAATTGCTTTATGATGGCTTGGTGATATAACATGAAGCCTGCATTCCATAGAATGAGTTGGTGTTTGTATACTGTGAGGTGCCGGGGAGGAGATGTCTCTGGTGTGAACGGCTGATGGGAGGAATCTTGTCTTAGGGGCCAAACCCTGGTTGTTATACAATTGGAACAGTCTTCACAGTGAATGCTATCTGGCTGGGGGATACTCCTTTCTCACATACAAATCGTAACCTTTTGACCTATTTCAGACATCTGTTTGTCACATATTCAGGAGGATGTGTCTTAACTATAAAATACTGTGGTTCAGTTCTGCTCGTTGAGCTCTCGGCATCACACTTCAGAGTGTGGGATTGACCAGCTTCATCGTTGCAATAATTAATCGATATTAAATAAAGATGCTTGTTTGAAGAAATGAGTCTCACTCTCACAACATTTGTTAGTCAGTCTTAGTTTTCCCTTCTGTTTGAGTGACATTTTTGGTTTTCTTGCTGGGGAATGTAACCGCACTGGGCCTGTAGTGCTGTAGTATAATTAAAGATAGTTTCTCAATGAAGACATCCCGCTTTTTCTTTTTTGCTCCCCAATTTTGTGATAAAGTTGGTAGTTAGTCTTGTCCCATTGCTGCAACTCCCGTACAAACTCGGGAGAGGCAAAGCTTGAGAGCCATGCGTCCTCCGAAACACGACCCTGCCAAGCCGCACTGCTTCTTGACACACTGCTCGCTTAACCCGGATGCCAGCCGCACCAATGTGTCAGAGGGAACGTGGTACAACGTCGCAGCTGGGAGACCCCGGGTCTGTAGTGATGCCTCCTGCACTGCGATGCTGTGCCACTCGGGAGGCCCACCGCTTAGGCTGTTACAATTTTTTTGAATGGTCATAGTTCTGGTCTGCTTAAAGGGCTACTGCAGTTCTTGATTTGGCCTTGTTTTAGATCTGGTTAATTAAGAAATGCTAGCGGCCGTGACTGAATTCAAATGTGAGTTGGTTTCGGGGTGTGGTTTGATGTAGGTGTCTCGTGTGTTTGCAGGTGGGAAAAGTTAGCTAAATAATTGTGCTAATTTGCTTCAGCATGGCAGTTATTTAGACTATCCAAAGTCTAACCATCTCCAAGGTTAGTTGGGAACCGTCAATTTACACAATGTAAATGACAATTTATAGATGCTTTGAGGTTTAAATCATTGAAATTTGGAGCTATTGGGATTTTTATATTAGAGATCCAAAGTCAACCCAAATATATCACAGGCATTACAATAGGGTCTTGTGCAGCTGCACTCCAAATTGATGATTTAAAGCCAATTTAGTACTACCACTGCAGATGTCAGATTGACCATGCAGAGCGTTTTACTTGTGTGCTGCCAGCTGTGGGCAGGTTTGAAACAACCCAACCTTAATTTACGTTGTGATGCAGTCACAACCGACTTTATCACCAAAATGATCCTATTTACACATCGTAGGACATTTTGACAGAATTTTTTTTTTTGACTCATACTGTAGATGCCACACCTGGTTTTCTAAATGAGAAGTTGTTTTTTAGGGGTAGTTTCTCTTTAACGGTTGGCTCTTGCATAGGCACCAATGTGAGGGAGTTATTTTACACTGGCCTGGTTTTTTAAATCCGGGCTCGTCGCGAAAGCGGGGAGGGAGGAGCACCCTTCTCAAATCAAACAGTAATCTGCACAAGTCGGCCATGTTGTCAACAAGCATGCTGCATCGTCCAGAATCTCTTTTCCATTAAATAAATGTGAGAATTTAAGCTAGTTTTCATTGGGAAGACAGTGTTTTTATTTTTAAAAATGTATCCTATTTACTACATCTGCTTAATTATTTTTGTTTTGAGACTACTTTGCTGTCGGACCGAGCAGGCACCTGGATCACACCCAGGAGGCAGCCTGGTTCCAAATCAAATGCAATCAAATTTCAGATGATGCAAAACACACCTACACAGGCGTGATTAATCAAACCCCCTCATTAGCAGCTGGGTCTGGCCTGCTTAGCTAATTGACTGTATATGAACCAGAAAAAAAAGGAGCGAGTGAGATGTTTCGCTTCGTCTCCCGTCTCTGGTATTATCCCGGCCAGGGCACAAAAAAATCCTGATTCCACTAATCACCTCACCTCCTTACACCAAACCAATTAGCTGATCAGCTAAGGTCCTGCCCTGACTGCTGATTGGTCACATGAAGTGGTTGTGAGAGTAATGGCATTGTGGCATCTGTCTGTTTGGAGGCTATTTTCTAGAGCTTGGCAGAGGCCCCACCTGACTCATCTGGAGAGAAGCTGATAGAGAGAACATCAGAGCTGAGTGAGAACAGCTTGGTGGGCACATAGTAAGATATGAGAACGGAACATAGTGTGTTTCACTCTACAAGTGTGTATATAATGAAAAATACAGATTTTCATAAATGTTAGAGGTTAAGATACTGTTTCTACTGTTGAGCCCCTGTGCCCCCCTCCCTTTATATTCACATACACTACTGTTAAGAGCACCAAGCCCACACATTTAGATCTGTCTCGAGGTGAGTTAAAACAGATTGCTGTATATTGCCTGGAGTACCACATCATACTGTAGCCTGTGTATTATTATTATTAGTAGTAGTAACAAATAGGAGAGGAACCTTTTTATATATATATATTTTTTTTACAACTGACTTCTTTAACTGTCCTCACCTCTCTCACACCGATGGCTCTGATCATGCCTCAACGCCAGAAGAGGCCGATTATGGTGGCTCGGAGGGACCAAGGAAACTAGAGGCCTAAGAAGATGACCCCTATCACTGTCTGTTGTGTACTGTTCACACTGGGGATATTGGCCGTGGGCGCTTACTTCAGTATTTCTCCTCTCCATCTCATGTCTCCAAAAACTAAAGTCTAAAGTTTCTCTAAATCATATTCCTGTTGTAATGCACATTTGTGGCCTGCTGGAGGTCATTTTGCAGGGCTCTGGTAGTGCTCCTCCTTGCACAAAGGCGGAGGTAGCGGTCCTGCTGCTGGGTTGTTGCCCTCCTACGGCCTCCTCTACGTCTCCTGATGTACTGGCCTGTCTCCTGGTAGCGCCTCCATGCTCTGAACACTACGCTGACAGACACAGCAAACATTCTTGCCACAGCTCGCATTGATGTGCCATCCTGGATGAGCTGCACTACCTGAGCCACTTGTGTGGGTTGTAGACTCCGTGTCATGCTACCACTAGAGTGAGAGCACCGCCAGCATTCAAAAGTGACCAAAACATCAGCCAGGAAGCATAGGAACTGAGAAGTGGTCTGTGGTCACCACTTGCAGAATCACTCCTTTATTGGGGGTGTCTTGCTAATTGCCTATAATTTCCACCTTTTGTCTATTCCATTTGCACAACAGCATGTGAAATTTATTGTCAATCAGTGTTGCTTCCTAAGTGGACAGTTTGATTTCACAGAAGTGTGATTGACTTGGAATTACATTGTGTTGTTTAAGTGTTCCCTTTATTTTTTTGAGCAGTGTATATATATACCCATTGATTCTTGAAGAATGTAATTTATCAATGCCTCGTAAACTGAGTTTAACTGTTGTACCCCATCCGAACATAATATACTTTGGCTTAAAACAAGCTTAATCTTTGTCAACAAAGTAAATATACACAAACATATAGTCCTAACATGGTTCAAAATACAATTTTGATATCATGGAGGTCACCCCATCCCTCAGCTTTTTACTGAAATGGGTGGGGAATTGGCTTTATTGTTTCAACTGCCGATTGCCTCTAACTCATCCTCTTTCTCTGCTCAGTGTGGTTGGTGGAGGACAAAGTGGACGCGTTTCAGGTAAAGCTACTCCACCATTACACACAGGCCTACAAAATGTCTACCTTTAGTAAGTTTGCTAGACTATCACACTAGCAATGTAGTCATACTTTGCATTTATCTGTCTTCTAATGCCATTTCTTTTGCTCTCACTCCCTCTTTCTCTCCCAGGGTGACAGGAACACGAGGGGACTCCCACTGTCTGGTTTTGGCAGCTGGTGGGGGTGGTGAGCTGGGAGGGTGGGCTGTGCCTCCCGGGGCACCTTGGGGTTTACTGCAGAGTATGTGATGGATAACAGATACCTCATTGTGTTGCATTCCCACTTTTACAGGTGTCGTTGAAATTCCTTACCTGATATGATTTGGTTCTCCTTTTTTTTCTTCCAGAAGTACTACTGAAAATCCAGTTTCTCTCAGCGGTAACTACTGTAAACTGACTGGTATTCTCTCTCAATGAGCGCTGATTGGTTCTGGAAAACATTCACACAGTCAAAGGACATACACATTGCACTGACTGACAATACTGACCTGTAAAGTTTTTGTATTCTTATTTTATATTATCTTAGAGATGTAAGTACTGTATGAGTTATGTATTTAATTAAAAAATATATATTCTATGGTTGATTGATAACGACTTGTCCAATTTTGACATGCAAAAAAAAAGACACCGTACTGTTGTATTCAAAAGTTTATTGGATTCTTGTGGCTTTTTATAATAAATAACATTTGAGCGGATATGCATGATGGAGAGATTACATGGGAGGCATCATTTGAGGGAATGGGAGAAATATGGCTGTACATTCATATTAGTTGGAAGGGGAATGTGTGACTAAGGGGTCAGTAATGTCTGGGTACATTATAGATTCAAACATTCTGTTGTCTTAAGTGCAATAATGGATGAGGTCACTATTTCCGCTACTACAACTTGGCACAACAAAGAGTTCTCAGAATTTCCAAACCACAAAGATTGAACTTTTGCTTCACCTATCCAGTTTTCAGTACAGTTGTCAAAATAAAGGGAACAAGGAAGACAGTTGGTACTATGTCATCCAGAACTGTGTAAGGGCATTTCAACAGAACACGTGAGTCACTTTCACAGTTCGGCTTTGTTTAGAGGTTATACATGTAACATTTCCACCTGCAACTAGTGCCAAATGTCAATTACATACCAGTAGTAGCAAAGGAATAGATATCACAAGAATAAAATCTACTTTTTAGAATGCTGCGTGACGCTGCAAATTAGTTGTGTACAACTTCCTGTATTACGATTGGTTCTCGTTTGTGAGGTTGACAACAATAGCAAGAACATTAGCAGTACAAAACTTCTTCGTCCTTGTAACAATCTTTTTCGGATTGTGATAAGGTAAGCTGTACTATGTCATTTTTAAGCATTTGTAAGCAGTCTCCTTAAAAAAACATGATGCAATTGGATTTATTGCTTAAATCTTACATGTTGCTCCTTTAAATTACACTGTATATTGCATAGCTCCATAGGTTCTAACATTCAGGAACCTTTGAAGGTCTTTTCACACATCACAACAGACCTAAACTATACATGAGAGAAGACACCACTATGTGCCTTCCAAACATTGACAAAAGGGCCACATACTGTAGTAACAGAAAAAAGAGGCTAGCTTCCCAGAGTGAGAAGGGGAAGCTTATATATCAGTGCATTACAGGCAAAATAAGTATTCAAATCTGAGCAGCAAGGTCTGCACTATGTACTTCATCTTTGTACTTAATTGATTGGCCAGAATCTCTTTACAGGTGATTTCACAGGTCTGAACCAGACAGTCTCTGTTTAAAAACAATGAAAACTAGCAGTGCTGCAGACCTCAAGGACTGAATAACCTTGCACTATAAGACTATGTTCCTCATCTACCCTGGATCAACTCAATTTCCCATATGCCACTTTGATTACTGTTGCTCTTGTCATTTTTATTGCTTACATTATCACAGTAAAAGGAACTCTAAATGGTTTATTGGAATCCTGCAGTAGCTACAGTATAGTCATGTTGCTGTGATGTCAGGGCAGCTTTGCGAAAGCAAATCCCATTGAGGGAACTGCAGCAGCCTGTCCTACAGTGCGTGGATGTCTTCCTCTCCGTAGTGGTGTTTGTGTTTGCATAGTATCACTGTTATCTTAGGAGAGTATGAATCAGCCAGGGATTCAGTGCCACAAGCTCAAAGCCATGTCCAACCAGAGATAGTACATGTACTACTGTCGATGGCCTAACCATGGTGTCGGTCTGTTCTCATCTAAGATAGCAAAGGTCATTCATTCAACTTTACCCTCATGTTAAATATACATTTAGGTTCATTCGCTCACTGCTCCACTGATACAACACATCTCTGTTTACACACATGTCTAGCACAGCCGAAGAATATACATATCTAAGGTAAAGTGCCCAAAATATCCTCCTGCTATTGCTACAAGCCAGTGCATTTATTTGAAGGGCTATGCTATGGGAACAGCAACACCAGGGGTTGTCCACATTAGAAACAGGTTCAGCAAGTGATTGAGGGAGGTATATTTGTTATGTTTATACAATGACAGATTCAGCAAGTTCCTGGACAATGGACATAGACATGAACTTCTTCCCTGAACATGGTTTTCCCTCAATTCTGTCACACACTGGAAGTATCTTCAAAACAAGACATTCAGTGTGTTAAAAACGCCACTATTGTATCTTGACAGTGTAGTTCACTAGCAATGGGTTTCCATAGTAACTTAGGAACCAAATGACATTCCATTCCTGATCAGATATGGGTTTCTCAGGGTTATCCCAGTCCATTCCTGATCAGACGTGGGTTTCTCAGGGTTATCCCAGTCCATTCCTGATCAGACGTGGGTTTCTCAGGGTTATCCCAGTCCATTCCTGATCAGACATGGGTTTCTCAGGGTTATCCCAGTCCATTCCTGATCAGACGTGGGTTTCTCAGGGTTATCCCAGTCCATTCCTGATCAAACGTGGGTTTCTCAGGGTTATCCCAGTCCATTCCTGATCAGACGTGGGTTTCTCAGGGTTATCCCAGTCCATTCCTGATCAGATGTGGGTTTCTCAGGGTTATCCCAGTCCATTCCTGATCAGACATGGGTTTCTCAGGGTTATCCCAGTCCATTCCTGATCAGACGTGGGTTTCTCAGGGTTATCCCAGTCCATTCCTGATCAGACGTGGGTTTCTCAGGGTTATCCCAGTCCATTCCTGATCAGATGTGGGTTTCTCAGTGTTATCCCAGTCCATTCCTGATCAGACGTGGGTTTCTCAGGGTTATCCCAGTTTGGCAAAATAAATGGGCTGAATATGGGATATTAGTTATGTCTCTATTTTACACCGTCCAGTAAAGATCTGTTCCAGTCTTTCACTCTACCTGCAACTTAACTGCTGCCCCATGCATCTCTTTATGGTGTAGTTAGTGGAGGTATCCGTAATGACTGTAGCTGATCGATATCTGTTTTTTGCAGATGGTGAATTTGTGTTGAATCATGAGCCATGAATGAACCATCATAAATTCTGCTGGGTACTTATTGCAGTGTGTAAAAACATGAATGTGTGTGAATGTGCTCTGTACAGCAAAGAGAGATCCATTTGTAAATGACTTACTATAAGAAATGTGGTGGATATTTCTGTTGGGGGGGTTAATGTTCATGCCAGAAGACCCACTTTACCAAATAGTGTGCATAGCCTTGGCACACTGGATGTAGCAGGGGTTGGCATGATATGAGGAGAATTAGATCCAGGTTCAAAGCAGACAGAACTTACCACATTACATGTGGTTAAATCTTGGATTCCGGAAAGGAACACAAGAGAGAGTACATGTCTATTGTCAAGCATTGTGTCTCTAAATCTGCCCTGGGGTTTCACATGCTTATAAATGCATTAAAAAGGTTAATTGTCTTAAAAGCAGCATTATTAGAGGTTCATTTTTTCTAGGGGGTTGGTTTCAAGGGATTGTCTATAATTTCATTCATCAGCTTGCAGTAATATTCGCTTGCGTTTTTCTGCATTTGGTAAATGGTTTTGCAGTATGTAGTCTTCCTATCAGCAGAGGAAGATAGAAGCGCTAACAGGCACCAGTGCTTTATATCAAGCAAAGAAAGTGTATTAAGTTCTGAACTGGATCCTTTCTCACGTCTCACCACAGCATCACCCTTTTAAAGAGCTTTGTGTCTAAATATTATAAAATAGGCTTAATTAATCACTTTTGGATAGGCAGAGTTAATATCATTGTATTCTATCTAAACAACACTAAACTATGTGAATCAGAGCATTACTGAATAAGCTGAATCTGAAGTGGAAGAATGTCACTGGAGATTGAATTAGACTGCGTGTTTCCACAAAACACAATATTTGAATATGTAGACAGTTTCAGTTAAGCCCAGGGTAGTGCGGTTGGTGAAGAGAGGAGCAGGATCCAGCACAGTTTAAACAACATTATTACATCGCGTTATTCCCTGTCTCAAGCGTATATTCAATGAATCTCTTTTTTTATTATCATATGAAAAACAGTCCTAGGTTTAAGATTTTTTTTAAACAATATATCAACTTGAACATATGGGGGTGGTTTCCCGGACACAGCCTAAGCTTATTGGACTAACAAACACTTTCAATGAAGAATCTCCATCAGACGTGCTTCTCAGTCCAAAAAACCTGCCCAAGAAACCTGCCCATGGAGTCACATGAGTGCATACACATGTTTGTGCATATAAATATATGCATAGATATAACTGTATATTTATATATGGTTGTACATACATGCAAGTACTCTCATTTCTTCTTTGGTGTCGTTGGTTTCGAAGTTTTGGATCCTGAGACATTGTTTGTTTCATCTGCTGAGGAAGATTGTACAAGGCACTCGATCTTTCTGTGGACGAGAGGAGCAGAGGAGAGAGGAGGGTTAGAAGAGACACCTGCGTTTTCTACGTATTTGACATTGTAGCCCAACATTATTAATGCTTTACTACAGTTTGGAGGCAAGATGTGCTAAAGGTGTTCCTCTGTGTGGATGGCCAGTTGGCTACTCTCTGTGGCCCTATCTGTCTTACTCACTTCTTCTCCTCGATTTTGAAGAGAACGAAGAGGATGAAGTTCTTCACCAGCATGAAAGTCATCAGCAGGGCGATGGCTCCGCCCACTGCAGAAGCAATTATGATGGTGAGAGTGTTGTCCACCACTCGTACTGCCGAGAAGGAACAAGGGAGAGGAGAAGGTAGAGGCTGATCAGACAAACAGTACCTACCTACAGTGCATCGTCTACAGCACAACACATCTAGACGTTGTGGTCCATATAGTATCCGCCCTGCGCATTGGCAGCACCAGAGGACCTACAGTATATGATCTGCCTGCAGTAAAGCAAAGAGAACGCTAGTTAATACTCACACTCGTCCACCACGACAAGGGTAAAGATAGCGCTGTGGTTCTTGCCCTTCTCTTTGGGGTTGCGTCCGAAGCAGGTGTACTGGCCCTCGTCCTCAAAGGTGATGTTCCAAAGCAGGATGGAGATGTTGTTGTGATCACCGGTGCCGATAAAATCCACCCGCTCCCGGTAGATACTCACTGGATGGGGATCCATCCCGTCTAACGGAATCACAGACTCACACACCTGAGAGGACCAGGCAGTCGACAATCATCTGACACTCACAATATCTGACCACAACTCCAATCAAAACACTCACATTAGAGATATCACTTACTGATGCAGAAAAATCATTGGGTTTTCACCACAAATTAGAACACTTGAAAACATGATCTCCCCACACTGACTTTGAATATCCCTGCCGCTATCAGTGTGAGATCTGAGCTGACATAAATGACAGTAGTTGTTGTGTGGCTGCTGTTGCTGCAGTGGGCCAGGGCAGCTCTGACCCACCTTCTGCATAGTGCCGTTGTCGTTGTACTGCCAGTTGAAGTAGAGGTTTTTGATGCCGATACAGCTGGCGTAGGTGCAGGGTAGAATCACAGTACTGCCGTTCAACGCCTCCAGGAACGGTACCTTCCCTGTGGACATCTCCAGGCCCTGAGCAGACCACACACCTGGGAGGGAGGGGGCAGGGGAACATTTAAAAGGTAGTACACAATACTACTAACAAATACAGAAAGGAAAAAGACAACACACACCTGAGTGAGAAATGAAAGTACACAGTCTACTCATGTGGTTTCAACATTTCAATGGATACTGTTTCCAGAATTAAATCCTTCCCGAAATATCATCTATTTTACTTAACAAGTGCATAACTTGCCAGCTCGTCTCTTTTACAATCCTGTCAAATTGTGCTGCACTTTGTGTGAGAGAGAGATGTACTCATCCCTGGCCCATTCCCAGGTTACTATAGCTCATCCATTGACATACTGTAGAGCTGTCAAAGAATGATTGACTGATGTCTATTGTAATCCTCTCTACCCCTATCCCTTCTTAACTGATCCTGCCAACTATCACGGATTTGAAGACTACGGGCTCTATTCAACCTGTATCGCTGAAAGAAATGTAAAAGTACATTTCCTATTGAGCCGACATCTGCAGCGTTTACCGTGAATGCAGTCTCCGCTAACGAGGGAACATTGCCTTTAAATTTCAATCACGCTGTAACACTGAATAGCAATACGGATTAAATAGAGCCCTATGTCTGACCTAAACAGCAGCATACCACCCTGCATACCACTGCCGGCTTGCTTCTGAAGCTAAGCAGGGTTGGTCCTGGTCAGTCCCTGGATGGGGGATCAGATGCTGCTGGAAGTGGTGTTGGAGGGCCAGTAGGAGGCACTCTTTCCTCTGGTCTAAAAAATATCCCAATGCCCCAGGGCAGTGATTGGGGACACTGCCCTGTGTAGGGTGCCGTCTTTCGGATGGGACGTTAAACGGGTGTCCTGACTCTCTGAGGTCATTAAAGATCCCGTGGCACTTATCGTAAGAGTAGGGGTGTTAACCCCGGTGTCCTGGCTAAATTTCCAATCTGGCCCTCAAACCATCATGGTCACCTAAAAGTCCCCAGTTTACAATTGGCTCATTCATCCCCCTCCTCTCCCCTGTAACTATTCCCCAGGTCGTTGCTGCAAATGAGAATGTGTTCTCAGTCAACTTACCTGGTAAAATAACGGAAAAATAAATAAATAAATAAAAAACTGAGGGTCAATATCATATCTGGTTCTGATGTCTTCCCTTTGACCTTAACCCAGATAGTTACTGACAGAAGGATAGGAACAGCAAAATATATGAACGATTACCCATTTTACTAATGAAACATACACTTAGTTTTTTTCAATCGCTAACATGCATTGGTCAAAACTGAAATCACATTGTCAAAACTCTTCACAGTCAGTGAAACAGAAGCGTATGTGGACCAAACTGTGAATCATTTTTCATTGCTTTCACACAAAATGCATTCAATGACCACATTCTCCGAAATCAATTAACTCTTTTCTCAATCATACTTCACGACCTGCAAAACTATATATTTGCAGCATGTTTTCAAATGCTAACACACTGTTTCTAAAACTGTTAAAAACACATTCAAAACAGAATGATGGCAAATGTCATGCATTTCTGCAGTAACTAGATTGAAACATATAGAACATCTCAGCAGAATATTTAATCATTCCAAACACAGCTGATTGCAATTTCAGCTGAAAGCCTACCCAAGTGTCCTGTTTTTGGTCTCATTACCAAAACAGACAAAAGAGGACGGCTTCGGAATGATTTAGTTTGGAAACATGGCTCAAGGTAGACAGGTTGGTGGGGAAAGAAGAGTGGCAGGGAGAGGGAGAATGTGTAGAGGACAAAGGAGAGGAAGACCAAGAGCGGTGGTCTCTGATGAGATAAGGGCCACGATTATTGATCATGTTGTTGTAAACCATGGTCTCTCTTTGAGAGAGGCCGGTTTAAGGGTGCTGTCAAGCCCTGATCTGTTTCACCTGTCCTTGTGCTTGTCTCCACCCCTTCCAGGTGTCGCCCATCTTCCCCATTTATCCTCTGGGTATTTATACCTGTGTTTTCTGTCTGTGCCAGTGCGTCTTGTTTGTCAAGTCAACCAGCAGTTTTGTGTCTCAGTGCCTGCTTTACCCAGTCTCTCTTTTTCTCACCCTCCTGGTTTTGACCCTTGCCTGGCCTGACTCTGAGCCTGCCTGCCTGAGCATGCCTGCCGTCCAGTACCTTTGCTCCACCTCTGGATTATTGACCCCTGCCTGCCTTGACCTGTCGTTTGCCTGCCCATGTTACAGTAAACATTGTTACTTCACACAGACTGCACTTGGGTCTTACCTTGATACCTGATAGACCCAGCAGACTTGGACCAGCTCCACAATGCCATCTCCTCCCAAGGAGCCATAATTGGTAGGCACGAGGAGTTGCTTCGCGGTCTGATGGAAGGGTTCCAGGCCGTGGCCTAACGTCACGACCTAGCCTTACGAGAGCAATTCCGTGGGTTGCCTACTAGGCAGCCTACCACGACGGTAACCTCCCAGCCCCTCTGTAGCCCGGCTGGTAGCAGCGCCGTCACCCTGGTTTCCCGGGAGCCCCGCTTACATCCCCCAGAGCGCTACGATGGAGACTCCAGAATCTGCCGGGCCTTTCTCTCCCAGTGTTCCCTGATTTTCGAGCTGCAGCCTTCTTCGTTCCCCTAGAAGATAGAGTACATTATTACGCTGATGTCCAGGAGGTCACTCGCCTGGGCCACGGCAGTGTTGAAACAAGAATCTGCCGTCTGCCTCAGTCTGGAGGTATACGTGGCGGGGGGAGAAAAGTTTGAAGCTCCGGAGTCCGGGAGAGAGGCTGCCAGGAAGTTACTCCAGCATCAGCAGGACACCCTCGGTGTGACAGACTATGCGGTGGAGTTCCACACTCACTCAGGGATCCCAACTTGCAGCTGATGAACTCTGGAAGTACCCGGCGTCTACGTCGGAGAGGATCCACGCTTACCCGAGTCCCTCCAAGAGCCTCCGGAGACTGACGATTCACCTCTTCCCGAGCCGATGCAGCTCGGCAGGGCTGTCCCCAGCCGAACGCATACGCAGACTTGAGACCAGAGTTGTCTGTAATGTGGTACTGCCGGTCATTTTGTGGATACCTGTTCCTTCAAGAGATCTAGCTCATTCGTTGGAGTGAGTACACTGGTGGGTCTTAAAGATAATTGTTCTTCTCCCCTTACTCGCCCCCCTCTCCATGCCACCCTGCTGTGGGGTGACCAGTCCGAGTCTCTCCAGGAACTCATCGACTTGGGGGCCGATGTGAGTCTCATGGACGTTACCCTAGCATCCGAGCTGGGCATCCCCACTCAACCCCTCCATTCCTATGGGTGTTAGAGTGCTGGACGGGCGATCTATAGGCCAGGTCACCCACCAGACCACCCCCGTCAACCTACGAGTGTCGGGGAACCACAGCGAGACGATCAAATTCCTTCTGGTTGAGTCTCCGCAGGTTCCCGTGGTATTGGGATTCTCTTGGCTCCAACGACACAATCCCTCCATTGACTGAGCTACTGGTGCCATCGTGGGCTGGAGTCCGTCCTGCCACACTCATTGCCTGAAGTCAGCTCTGCCTGCCCTGGGACGTCTTCCTGGGGGCTTGGAAATTGCCCCGGACCGCTCCGCAGATTACCAGAACCTCCAGGAGGAGTTCAGTAAGGCCACTTCGCTTCTGCAGCACCGACCGGTATCCAAGAAGGTCAAGCCTGAGGCACTGGCACGCCGCTATATTTCCGCGGCTACACCCCCAGATGCCAAGACCTTTCCCCCCACTCCAAGATCATTAGCCACTCTGCTGTTCGTCCTCTGTAAGCCCCGTACCCTCTGTATTTTTCCCACCATTTGTGTCTAGAGTCGAAAACCTTGTCTGACTGCCCCTTGTCCTCTGTTGCGCCTTCTTCACCACGCTGTCTGTGTCGGGGGATAATTTCAGTTTGTCCGTGATGTGTACGCTGAGGAACTTATAACTTTACACCTTCTCCACTACTGTCCCGTCGATGTGGATATGAGGGTGCTCCCTCTGCTGTTTCCTGAAGTCCACGATCATCTCGTTTCGTTGATGTTGAGTGCAAGGTTATTTTCCTGACACCACACTTCAAGGTCCCTCACCTCCTCCCTGTAGGGGTTCTCGTCGTTGTTGGTAATCAAGCCTACCACTGTAGTGTCGTCTGCAAACTTGATGATTGAGTTGGAGGCGTGCATGGCCACGCAGTCATGGGTGAACAGGGAGTACAGGAGAGGGCTGAGAACGCACCCTTGTGGGGCCCCAGTGTTGAGGATCAGCGGGGTGGAGATGTTTCCTACCCTCACCACCTGGGGGTGGCCCGTCAGCAAGTCCAGGACCCAGTTGCACAGGGCGGGGTCGAGACCCAGGGTCTCGAGCTTAATGGTGAGATTGGAGGGTACTATGGTGTTAAATGCTGAGCTGTAGTCGATGAACAGCATTCTTACATAGGTATTCCTCTTGTCCAGATGGGTTAGGGCAGTGTGATTGCGATTGCGTCGTCTGTGGACCTATTGGGGCGGTAAGCAAATTGGAGTGGGTCTCAGGTAGGGTGGAGGTGATATGATCGTTAACTAGTCTCTCAAAGCACTTCATGATGACGGAAGTGAGTGCTACGGGGCTTTCTTGAACGGGAATAATGGTGGCCTTCTTGAAGCATGTGGGAACAGCGGATAGGGATTGATTGAATATGTCCGTAAACACACCAGCCAGCTGGTCTGCGCATGCTCTGAGGACGTGGCTAGGGATGCCGTCTGGGCCGGCAGCCCTGCGATGGTTCGATGGCACTGTATTGTCCTCAAAGCGAGCAAAGAAGTTTAGTTTGTCTGGGAGCAAGACATCGGTGTCCGCGACGGGGCTGGTTTTCTTTTTGTAATCCGTGAATGACTGTAGACCCTGCCACATACTTCTCACGTCTGAGCCGTTGAATTGCAATTTTACTTTGTCTCTATACTGGCACTTAGCTTGTTTGATTGCCTTGCGGAGGGAATAGCTACACTGTTTGTATTCAGTCATGTAAAAAGCAGTGGTTCGCGCTTTCAGTTTTGCGCGAATGCTGCCATCAATCCAGGGTTTCTGGTTGGGGAAGGTTTAATAAACACCGTGGGTACAACATCACCGATGCACTTGCTAATAAACTCGCTCACCAAATCAGTGTATACATCAATGTTGTCTGAGGCTATCTGGAACATATCCCAGTCCATGTGATCTAAGCAATCTTGACGCGTGGAATCAGATTGGTCGGACCAGCGTTGAACAGACCTGAGCACGGGTGTTTCCTGTTTAAGTTTCTGTCTATAGGCTGGGAGCAACAAAATGGAGTCGTGGTCAGATTTGCCAAAGGGAGGGCTTTGTGTGCGTCGCGGAAGTTAGAGTAGCAATGATCCAGAATTTTTGCCAGCCTGGGTCGCGCATTCGATATGCTGATAATTTATGGAGCCTTGTTTTCAGATTAGCCTTGTTAAAATCCCCAGCTACAATAAATGCAGCCTCAGGATATGTGGTTTCCAGTTTACATAGAGTACAATGAAGTTCTTTCAGGGCCGTCGAGGTGTCTGCTTGGAGGGGATATACACAGCTGTGATTATAATCGAAGAGAATTCTCTTGGTAGATAATGCAGTCGGCCTTTGATTGTAAGGAATTCTAGGTCAGGTGACCAAAAGGACTTGTGTCACAATGCAGAGGCGGATGCAAGATGCAAGCAACGATGGTTTAATGAAAATAGTTTACAGTATCCACAGGACAGAGAATATACTCAGACAGAATCCAACCCAGGGCCTAGGGCACATCCTCTGATGATAGCGTGCTGAGAAATCCAAGGGAGTGAGTCCGGCTGGGTAGGAAGGAGCACAGCAGATAATCCCCACAAGGGCTGAGAGAGAATGAGCACTGACACAACCTCAGGGAAGAAACAACGATCTGACAACAAGAAACACAGGTTACAGAACATATAAAGGGGAAGATAATTAATTCCAGCTGGCGCAGACAATCAGGCCAAGATTGGGAACCACGCCCACACAAACACAGGAGAGAGAGAGAGAGAGAGAGAGAGAGAGAGAAAAGAGAGAGTGAGGCAGTGGATTCATGAACCGTGACAATACCCCCCCCCTAGGAACGCCTCTTGGCGTTCCCAGACAAATTTACCTGTCGATTGAAATCATCGATAAGGGAGTGATCCAGAATGTCCCTAGCGGGTACCCAACTTCTCTCCTCCGGACCGTAACCCTCCCAGTCTACCAGGTACTGGAATCCGCGTCCCCTCCTTCTCGAGTTCAAAATCCGATTGACAGAAAAGGTGGTCTCCCCATCAACAAGTCGTGGCGGCGGGGGAACCGGGACCGGCGGGTTAATGCGTGCCTGAAACACCGGTTTTATCTTGGACACATGGAAGGTAGGATGAATTCTCCTATACGCCGGAGGAAGCTTGAGCCGGACCGCCACCGGACTAATGATCCTGGTGACCCTGAACGGCCCGATAAATTTGGGGGCAAGCTTGTTAGAAACGGATCGGAGTGGAATGTTCTTCGTGGAAAGCCACACTCTTTGTCCAACAACGTATACCGGAGGCTTCGACCGGTGGCGATCGGCCTCAGCCTTGGTGCGCGCCCCCACCCGGAGGAGAGTCTCACGGGCTCTGCTCCATACGTGACGACACCTCTGGATGAAAGCGTGAGCGGAGGGAACAGTGACCTCGGACTCTGTACTGGGAAAGATAGGTGGCTGGTAACCTAAACTACACTCAAATGGAGAGAGACCCGTGGCTGCCACTGGCAACGAATTGTGAGCGTACTCAACCATAGAGAGTTGTTGACTCCAGGAAGAGGGGTTCTTAGAAACCAAACATCGCAACACTCTCTCCAAATCTTGGTTGGCCCTCTCCGTTTGACCGTTGCTCTGGGGATGAAACCCTGAAGAAAGACTGACACTTGCTCCCAGTAACCTACTAAAACTCCTGCCAAAACTTGGACACAAATTGGGGCCCACGGTCAGAAACTACGTCCATCGGCAGGCCATGTAAGCGAAAGACATGATCCACGACCGTTACCGCTGTTTCCTTGGCAGATGGTAATTTAGGCAAGGGAATAAAATGAGCCGCCTTCGAGAACCGGTCCACCACAGTCAAAACAACCGTCTTGCCCTGGGAGGGCGGGAGACCGGTAACAAAATCTAGCGCGATGTGGGACCAGGGTCTCGAAGGGACCGACAGCGGTTGGAGTAACCCATCTGGGGGTCGATTAGAACTCTTCCCAGTGGCACAAACCGAGCAAGCCAAGACAAAACTGTGAATGTCACGAGCCATCAGCGGCCACCAAAAGCGTTGCTTCACTAAAAAGCTAGTACGACTGACTCCTGGATGACACGCTACGTTGGAGCAATGCCCCCACCGAATAACATCGGACCGACACCCCTCCGGCACAAACAACCGATTAGGCGGACAACCGGGCGGAGGCGTCACCCCTTCTAAGGCCGTTCTGACCCTCGATTTAACCTCCCATATAAGTGTGGAGACCACTAGGGTCCTGGGTAGGATGCACTCGGGAGTGGATGGGCGTTCGGAATGGTCAAAAATACGAGAAAGGGAATCGGGTTTGACATTCTTGGAACCCGGGCGATACGAGAGAGAGAAGTCAAAACGTCCGAAAAAGAGTGCCCACCGCGCCTGCCTGGAGTTGAGTCTCTTGGCTGTTCTGATATATTCCAAATTCTTGTGATCGGTCCAAACTATAAAAGGTACCCCCGAACCCTCTAACCAATGGCGCCACTCCTCCAATGCTAACTTTACTGCCAACAACTCTCTGTTGCCAATGTCGTAGTTGCGTTCCGCAGGTGATAACCGATGGGAAAGGAACGCGCAAGGGTGCATCTTGTTGTCAGATGCGGCACGTTGGGAAAGTACCGCACCTACCCCCACCTCTGAAGCGTCCACCTCCACCACGAACTGACGCGAGGGATCGGGAGCTATGAGGATGGGAGCCGAAACAAAGCGGCTCTTGAGTTTGACGAATGCAGCCTCGGCTGTATCGGTCCACCTGAACGTCACTCTGGGGGAGGTTAAGGCGGTAAGGGAAGCGACTATCTGGCTAAAGTTGCGAACAAAACGCCGGTAGAAATTGGCGAATCCCAGAAACCTCTGTAGGGCCTTACGGGAATCTGGGCTTGGCCACTCCACCACAGCCTTAATCTTGTCAGGATCCATGCGAATACCTTCAGTCGAGACGATGTAACCTAGGAATGGAACGGATTGTGCATGAAAAATGCATTTCTCCGCCTTGACAAAAAGTCCATTCTCCAACAACCTCTGGAGCACTCGTCTGACGTGCTGAACGTGTTCCTGGAGAGAAGAAGAAAAAATCAGTATGTCATCCAGGTAAACATATATGAACTGATCAATCATATCTCTCAGCACGTCATTGACGAGTGCCTGGAAAACCGCTGGGGAGTTGGATAGCCCAAAATGCATGACCAAATATTCAAAGTGCCCTCTGGGGGTGTTAAACGCGGTCTTCCATTCGTCCCCCCTCCTTATGCGAACCAAATGATATGCATTACGTAAATCCAACTTAGTGAACACGGATGCTCCCTGTAACCTTTCAAAGGCTGAGGACATCAACAGTAAGGGATAGGTATTCTTCACTGTGATGTTATTCAACCCACGGTAATCAATGCAAGGACGCAGAGATCCGTCCTTCTTCCCCACAAAGAAGAACCCCGCCCCCGCTGGAGAAGAGGAAGGACGAATGAATCCAGATGCCAGAGAATCAGAGATGTATCTCTCCATAGCCTCCCTCTCAGGAACAGAGAGTGAATATAACTTGCCTTTAGGCGGAGACTCACCTGGCAATAATTCTATTGCACAGTCATAGGGACGATGCGGAGGAAGAGAAGCAGCACGGGACTTACTGAACACCTCCTTCAGGTCGAGGTATTCAACGGGCACGTTAGACAAATCCACTGCCTCCTCTAGAAACACAGAATCAGACACAGATGAACAAGCAGACACTAAACAGGACTCAAGACACTTGTTACTCCACATGGATATAGAGTTATGACCCCAGTCAACTCTGGGGTTGTGTTGGGTGAGCCAAGGGTGGCCGAGAACTAATGGTGCAAGGGGTGAGTCCATGAGTAGAAATGATAGTGTCTCAGTGTGATTGCCAGAAGTGATGAGTGTGATAGGTTCAGTGGTGTGAGATATGTTGGGGAGTTCTTGACCATTGAGAGCGTTGACGGATATCTTGTGCGTGAGTGAGGTGATAGGAATCTGGAGCTTGTGAGCGAGCTTGAAGTCCATGAAATTACCCTCTGCTCCTGAGTCCAGTAAAGCTTGGGTGTCGTGCGTGTGGGTGGCCCATCTTAGTCTTACCGGGAGGAGAGTAGATGATGAGGTCTTCTCTGTGGTGACACCACCCGATAGTAGCCTCATACTTACTACCGGGCCTGATCTTTTACCGGGCAGGAGTGGATAAAGTGGCCCGCTCTACCACAGTAGAGACAGAGTCCTTGTGATCTCCGCCTCTCCCTCTCCTCCCGGGAGAGGCGAGCTCTCCCCAGCTGCATGGGTTCGTGAGCGGAGGCTGAACTGACCGTGTTCCCGCCGCTGGTATGCCAGCCCTCCGTGTCGTTATACGGTCTGTTAGGGCATGCTCGGTGGCCAATACGACTCAGACGAGCATCGACCCTCAAGGCTAGTTCCACTAGTCCATTTAAACTCCTGGGAAGGTCCAGAACATAGATCTCCTTCTGGATCCGGTCCCCCAGCCCATGCAGGAACATGTCCCACTGCGCCTCCTCGTTCCACTGACACTCTGCGGCCAGAGTGCGGAATTGGATGGAGTATTCCGATACTGAACGGTCTCCTTGGCGAAGGTCAGCGAGTAGTCTGGCCGCCTCCCTACCCGCCACGGCCCGATCGAAGACCCTTCTCATCTCCTCGGAGAGTGTCTGGAAAGAGGTGCAGCATGGGTCCTGGTTCGCCCACACCGCCGTTCCCCAAAGAGCTGCTTTGCCTGATAGCAGTGTGAGTACGAATGCTACCTTAGACTGTTCACGGTTGAAGGTCCGTGGCTGCAACGAGAAATGCATTGAACATCTCGTAAGAAAAGCTCTACAATAGTCCGGATCACCTGAATAACCCTCTGGTGTCGGTAGTCGTGGCTCTAGCTGAGAATCCAGCTCTGGCGGGGCGTGTGGAACTGCCGGTGTAGGTGGCGCAGCGAGACCCTTCAGATGTTGTAATTGTTGGGTCAGCTGGGATACCTGCGTCGCCATGGCTTGTACTGCCCGACCTGTGCTGGAGATGTTCTCCTCTTGTTGGTCCATTCTCGTGATACTGCGGGAAATGAATTCGGTCAGACTCGTTGAACTCGCTGCATCCATGATATGGTCAGATCGTTCTGTCACAATGCAGAGGCGGATGCAAGATGCAAGCAACGATGGTTTAATGAAAATAGTTTACAGTATCCACAGGACAGAGAATATACTCAGACAGAATCCAACCCAGGGCCTAGGGCACATCCTCTGATGATAGCGTGCTGAGAAATCCAAGGGAGTGAGTCCGGCTGGGTAGGAAGGAGCACAGCAGATAATCCCCACAAGGGCTGAGAGAGAATGAGCACTGACACACAACACAACCTCAGGGAAGAAACAACGATCTGACAACAAGAAACACAAGTTACAGAACATATAAAGGGGAAGATAATTAATTCCAGCTGGCGCAGACAATCAGGCCAAGATTGGGAACCACGCCCACACAAACACAGGAGAGAGAGAGAGAGAGAGAGAGAGAGAGAGAGAGAGAGAGAGAGAGAGAGAGGAGAGAGAGAGAGAGAGAGAGAGAGAGGAGAGAGAGGAGAGAGAGAGAGAGAGAGAGAGAGAGAGAGAGAGAGAGAGAGAGAGAGAGAGAGAGAGAGAGAGAGAGAGAGAGAAAAGAGAGAGTGAGGCAGTGGATTCATGAACCGTGACAACTTGAGTTCCTGTATGTTGTTAAGGTCACACCACGACTCGTTAATCATAAGGCATACACCCCCGCCCTTCTTACCAGAGAGATGTTTGTTTCTGTCGGCGCGATGCGTGAAGAAACCAGGTAGCTGTACCGACTAACGTATCCTGAGTGAGCCATGTTTCCGTGAAACAGAATGTTACAATCTCTCTCTCTCTGGGAGGCAACCCTTGCTCGAATTTCATCTACCTTGTTGTCAAGAGACTGGACATTGGTGAGTAGTATACTTGGGAGCAGTGAGCGATGTGCCCGTCTACGGAGCCTGACCAGAAGACCGCTCCATCTGCACCATTGTTTTGGGTCACCTACTGGGATCCGATCCATTGTCCTTGGTGGTGGTCCAAACAGAGGATCCGCTTTGGGAAAGTCATATTCCTGGTCATAAGGTTGGTAAATTGACGTTGCTCTTATATCCAATAGTTCCTACCGGCTGTATGTTATAAGACTTAAGATTTCCTGGGGTAACAATGTAAGAAATAATACATTAAAAAAAACAATACTGCATAGTTTCCTAAGAACGCGAAGTGAGGCGACCATCTCTGTCGGCGCCATCAGTCTGCACTCCTGCTTTTCCCAGTCTCTCTTTTTCTCGCCCTCCTGGTTTTGACCCTTGCCTGTCCTGACTGAGCCTGCCTGCCTGACCACTCTGCCTGCCTCTGACCCTGAGCCTGCCTGCCGATCTGTATCTTTGCTCTACCTCTGGATTACTGAACTCTGCCTGAGCCTGCCTGCCGTCCTGTACCTTTGCTCCTACTCTGGATTATCGTCCCCTGCCTGCCTTGACCTGTTGTTTGCCTGCCCCTGTTACAATAAACATTGTTATTTCACACAGTCTGCACTTGGGTCTTACCTTGATACCTGATCTGCAGCGTTCAATAGTACGAATTTTCCAGCAAAACAGCAGGTGAGATGTGCATCCTTCAATGATAATTGAATTACATATTACAGTACAATACAGTATTTTTACATGTACTGACATTTTGAAATATGCTGATTGTTGTGTTTTTCAGTAGGATCCAAAGGTTGCCTCCCACAGGAGGGAGAGGCAGAATATTATCAGATGAGCAGGAAATTGCCATTGTTGACATGGTAATTGGCAACGATGCAATAAAACTGCGGGAAATTCGGGACAGAGTGCTGGCAGACAATATCACTTTTAGGAATGTGAATACGGTCAGCACAACGACAATTGCAAGAGTCCTAGAGAAACATAAAATAAAGATGAAGCAGTTGTACACTGTACCCTTTCAGAGAAATGGTGAACATGTGAAAGAACTGTGGTATCAATATGTCCAGGTAAGATGTCTGTTCAATAACCAAAGAGGGTACATACACAGCTATGCATAATGTAAAGTACTGTAAACCTGTGGATTTACTTTATTTTAGAGAGTAATGGAGATGGAAGTCAGGCAAACTTCACAGACATTCTTCGTTGTGGAGGAAGCTGGATTCAACCTGGCAAAAACATGCTGCAGAGGAATGAAATTTGATTGTACAGATCAACCGTGAATGTCCCAGGCCCGAGAGGAGCTAACATCACAATGTTGCTGTTACACAAACCACTCATTGGCCCCTACTATACAGAGAGGTTCGTTTCTTTTCTGGATGACCTGCATAATTGACTTGTGGCAGCGGAGGAAAGAAGGGCAAGAAACTCCCCTACCTTTGTTGTTGTGTGGGATAATGTGGCATTCCACCAAACTGCTGCAGTCACCGACTGGTTTGCTGCACATCCCAGGATGTCAGTACTATTCCTGCCTCCATACTCTCCCTTCCTAAACCCCATAGAGGAGTTTCTCTGCGCGGAGGTGGAAGGTTTATGACCACCATCCACATGACCAGATGTCCTTACTGGATGACATGAATGTGGGGTGTGGAGACACTTCTCCTGAAGACTGCCAGGGTTAGATTAGATATTCCAGAAGATACTTTCCAAGATCGCCAGAGAAGACACAAAATGTGATGTTGATGAGAACTTGTGGGCAAACGCAGGAGAGAAGGAGAACTAAAACCCTCACAGTGCTGTACAATGAGGGATTCTACTATACATGTTTTTATTATTATTGCAGCCCTGGAATTTCATGAATGTTTTGTTTCAACTTAAGTAAATGACTATATGCAAAGATATAGAAAAAATAAAGGCTATTGACGCAAATTGCGGCATTTCTGATTCATTCTTGTTACATATACTTTAGTACAGTCAAAGTGAAAAGGTGTTATTCTAATGAAATATTGATTTATGTGAAATCATTCAAAGAAAAGTTAATTTATGTAATGCTCCCTGTTAGTGTGTTTAAGGTCAGTGTGTTATGAGTGACAACGTTGCTTTCTGAGTGAGAATTGTTGCCAGTTATGGTCGAACTAGCTTATTTTTTTGTATAAAGTGTTTTGGAGGTGAGATGAACTGTTTGGCCAAGATTCATGTTGGTAATGCAGACTAGAGTTTTGAAGTGGCTTCAGTATTGACCGATGCTTCTGTAACGGATGTGAAATGGCTAGCTAGTTAGCGGGTACGCGCTAGTAGCGTTTCAATCAGTTACGTCACTTGCTCTGAAACCTAGATGTAGGGTTTCCCCTTGCTCTGCAAGGGCCGCGGCCTTTGTGGAGCGATGGGTAACGATGCTTCGTGGGCGACCGTTGTTGATGTGTGCAGAGGGTCCCTGGTACGCGCCCGTGTCGGGGCGAGGGGACGACGTAAAGTTGTACTGTACATTGATGCTGTTGACCCGGATCACTGGTTGCTGCGGAAAAGGAGGAGGTTGAAAGGGGGGTGAGTGTAACGGATGTGAAATGGCTAGCTAGTTAGCGGGTACGCGCTAGTAGCATTTCAATCAGTTACGTCACTTGCTCTGAAACCTAGATGTAGGGTTTCCCCTTGCTTTTGTGGAGCGATGGGTAACGATGCTTCGTGGGTGGAAGTTGTTGATGTGTGCAGAGGGTCCCTGGTTCGCGCCCATGTCGGGGCGAGGGGACGGTTTAAAGTTATACTGTTACACTTCTTAGCAAATGAGAAACTGCACGCTTAACTATTGTACAGAGAATGTGCATATTGCAATAAGAAGGACAAGTATATACACTTCCGTACTTTCATTTGCATACACATCCGCCACAAACGTACGCACACACTTAGGTCTGCAGTAATCTTATGGCACAGACCCCCAGTCTAGCGGTAGTGAGAGGGAGGGTGAAAGGGGAAAGAAGGATGGGACAGGGTGTAAAAAAAAAGAGCTATTCCTACATATAGATGTAGGATCTTCATTTGATCACCCTGTTGCAGGAGAACTCAAGTTTCAATGTTACAGTGATGTTTTTCTTGCAAGCTCTAAATCCAACAATGTAATACTAAAAATAACATAAGCAGGAAATGTTTAACTTGTGAGGTTTAAAAAAGGCGTCTACAGTGTGTAATTTCTCCTTTGAAATAAAAGTATCAACCCCTACAAAAATGGCAATTTATTATCCACATCATTTACATTTCCTGTTGCTGCAGCAAACTTGCTCAAATTAAGATCCTACATCTGTATGTACAGTTTGTGTGTTTGGGATGCTGTGAGACCATTAAACTCAGTAATTAGCTAATTAGTTCGGGCTCATCTCCCCTTTAAGGGAATCCAAATAACGCAGGTCCCACCACCTCTTTAACACAATCCAGATAATGCCGACACCAACACTTCTCAAGTGGACCTAAAGATGATAGATGGTTAGTCTGGTTACATGCCATCACTGGGACTATACAGTAATGCTGCTCACATACTTCCCACCTCTGCCCAGTCTGTCCTCTCCTCAAATTCACTAAACAATAGTATTAACTGTCCTGGCTGTCCCATTTTCTCTTGCTCTGTTTGTCCCTCTACAGCCCCCATTCCTAAATATTTTTCCTCCCTCTCTGTTTTTACATCACACCTCAGCTGTGTGACACATCAATAACCAACTCAAGGTCAGGTTTAGACAAGCAGTTTGGGATAATACATGGCTGTAAACTCCAGGGAGCGCTGCACAGGGAGCAAAATGACTCTTTCACTCCGATTCCTTCCCTCTTTTTCTCTTTCACACACACTGCCCCATGCAGCACAGTGATGCTGCAGAAACTCACACACATCTCAAATTGTTCTGAAATTGTTTCTGTTGTTAGATTAGCATTTTTGCAACATTGTTTTGTTGACATGGGGAATCCAAAGAAATGTCCAAAAGCTACCTCCCACAACCCACGCCAATCCCACCCAAACAAAAAGAATACAGTATCACTTCTCTATGCCTGACAAGTAGGATGGCGCTGCAGTATTGAGAATTGTTTCTTCATCCTCTGTAATCTATTCCCAATGAATTGTATGTATTTGAAGCTGTTAGGTTTACGTCCCATCCTATATCCTGATATTACTAGGTTTAGATTAGATTTAGTTTGCCTCCCGAGTGGCGCAGCGGTCTAAGGCACTGCATTGTAGTGCTTGAGGCATCACTACAGACCCGGATTAGATCCCAGGTTATGTCAACCGGCCGTGACCGGGAGTTCCATAGGCGGCGCACAATTGGCCCAGCTTCGTCCGGGTTAGGGGAGGATTTGCCCAGGTGGGCTTTACTTGGCTCATCACGCTCTAGAAAGCGCTTGTGTGGCAGGAGTTGCAGGCTGACTTCGATCATCAGTTTAACAGTGTTTCCTCCGAAACATTTGTGTGGCTGGCTTCCAGGTGAAGGTGGCGGGTGTTAAGAAGCGAGGTTTAGCGGATCATGTTTTGGAGGACGCATGATTCAACATTTGCCTTTCCCGAGCGCGTTGGTGAGTTGTAGCGATTAGACAAGATCGCAATTGGGGAGAAAAAGCAGGTAAAATACAAAAATAATAATAATAACATTAGAGTTTGTTTAGCAGTGACATGTACAGGGAAGCAGATGCTCCGGGCTCCAACAGTGCAGGTACATAGAAACAAATATATATAACTGAAGCATGCTGACGCCTTTACAGGATAAGGACACTAATATCTAATTTGGGTGAACTATACCTTTAACATTGAGGGTGGGGGGAACAGCACCATCTAGTGGTTAGAACCTGATAATATCAAGATGTACACTACCATTCAAAAGTTTGGGGTCACTTAGAAATGTCATTGTTTTTGAAAAAGCAAATGTTTGTCTATTAAAATAACATAAAATTGAGCAGAAATACAGTGTAGACATTTTTTATGTTGTAAATGACTATTGTAGCTGGAAACGGCTGGCAGCTTCATTAAATAGTACCCACAAAACACCAGTCTCAACGTCAAGAGCGAAGAGGAAACTCCGGGATGATGGCCTTCTAGGCAGAGTTCCTCTGTCCAGTGTCTGTGTCCTTATGCCCATCTTAATCTTTAACATTTCTAAGTGACCCCAAACTTTTCAACGGTAGTGTGGGTTGGAACATAAACCTACTGTAACTTCAATGTCTAATTTCTATGAAGGAGGAGAACACATTGAGAACACATTGCCTAGGATGAAGAAACAATACTCAGAGCTGCAGCTCCATACTACTTGTCAGACAGAGAAATTATTACTGTATACTCATTGTTAGGGTGGGATTGGTGTGGGGGGTCCGTGGCTGGCTTTTGACAATATCTTTGGATTCCTCATGTTTTACTCATTGTTAGAGTAATGTTAGGTACTATATTTATTTAATATTATATGAATCCTATACATTTAAATGGCCAATTTGGATGCAATCAATTCGCTTAAATTCTCAGAGTTCAAATGATTTTTCATTAAAATAATGTTGCAGGAATGCTAATCTTATTCGTTTCTAACTACAGAAATTTTTTCAGAATAATCAAAGATAGTGGGTGTCATGACTTGCTGAAATGAAATGGAACGACCCACAGGGCAGATGCACCTCTCTCTCTCTCTCTCTCTCTCTCTCTGTCTCTCTCCACTTTTCATTTCTTTCACTGTTATTTGGTCCGCTCTCATTTTTCCTCGCTCGTTGTCTTTCTCTGTAACTCTGCATTGTGATTCTGCATCTGGTTTTCAACTAGATACCACAGCCACAAAATCAGATTCCACAGCTTAGTCAAAATTGGCTACAAAAATGTGCTTTTTGGTCTTAATTTAAAGTTATGGTAAGGTTGAAAATCAGATTTTAAGAAGATAAATTGTAGAAGGAGTTTAGTCATAATTATGACTTTGTGGCTGTGGAAATTAGTGACAACCCTGCATCTGTGTCTATATATTTTCTCTGCTGTTTGGTGACCATTGATATATAGCTGTAACTGAAGATAGTGCAGGTTCTACAGGATATGGCCATTAACATGAATGGAAAAATAACAAGGTAAGAGACAAATCCAGTGAGGTTGAGATAATCCAGCAAAGACTCAGCCTCATACCAAATCTCAATCAGAGCCAAACCAGGACATCACACCCCAGGACACTTCACATGGTGATTGTCCCAGAAAAATAAAGGCACCCTGACCCTAGACCCTCCTATGGATTCTGTCAGAAGCAGTCTCCACTGGGTTGCTTATGTAATTACTTTGTTTCCAAACTGTCATTTGTGAGGCTCTCCCTTGTGCTAGGCTTCTAACTGGAACAGTGATGCTCTACTTTCTAACCTACATGTGTCTCTTTCAAGAACATTTCTATCACAAAACCTCATAGACCTACCTGTACAACTATATCATCCATAGTACCAGAACTGAGCACACATCATGAACTCTATCAACATTTTAGACAAAAATTGATAGACTAAGAAAATCCTCTAAACTATGAGCCTACAGCATTTCCTAAATGACCCAGCAATCGTGTGGATATTAAATAGTTTAATTGCAGACACCGAGGCATAATTTGGCTGGAGGGGAGGGACGGAGTGGACTTGTCTTGCAGTCCTGTTGGCTCAGAGCGTGAGAACCTCAGAGCATGAACCTGAACCTGACTGAGCCTGGCTGACAGCTCCTAGTCTGTCTAGCTGTTAATGATATGACCACAATATTTCACAAAGCAGATGCTGCTGTCTTGATGCCATCCCTCACTTCATCTCAGACCAGTCCCCATTACCCCACTGCACTTCCACTGATACCAGCCAACTGCATTATTACTCTATTAACCTGGGCCTACAGAGGAGCTTCTCATCACACTGAAATGTTGTTAACCGGAATAAAATTGACTCAGAGTTAAAAGCTAAAGAAAATTCAATACAGTAACTCAATGTTGCACAAAAGCTCTTGGTTTTGTGTTTACTGTAAATATAAAATAAAATGTGTTAAATTGGTAATGTCTGATATCAATAAAGTACTTACGGTGCATTCAGAAAGTATTCAGACCCCTTGACTTTTTCCACATTTTGTTACCCTTACAGCCTTATTCTAAAATGGTTTAAATCGTTTTTTTCCCTCATCTACCTACACATAATACCCCATAATGACAAAGTAAAAACTGTTTTTTTAGAATGTTTTACAAACGTATAAGAAATAAAAAACATTTACATTTACATAAGTATTCAGACTCTTTACTCAGTACTTTGTTGAAGCACCTTTGGCAGCGATTACAGCCTTGAGTCTTCTTGGGTATGAAGCTACAAGCTTTCCACACCTGTATTTGGGGAGTTTATCCCATTCTTCTCTGCAGATCCTCTCAAGCTCTGTCAGGTTGGATGGGGAGCTTTGCTGCACAGCTATTTTCAAGTACCTCCAGAGATGTTCGATCAGGTTCAAGTCCGGGCTCTGGCTGGGCCACTCAAGGACATTCAGAGACTTGTCCCGAAGCCACTCCTGTTTTGTCTTGGCTGTGTGGTTAGGGTTGTTGTCCTGTTAGAAAGTGAACCTTCACCCCAGTCCGAGGTCCTGAGCGCTCTGGAGCAGGTTTTCATCAAGGATCTCTGTACTTTGCTCTGTTCATCTTTCCCTTGATTCCAGTCCCTGCCACTGAAAAACATCCTCACAACATGATGCTGCCACCACCATGCTTCACAGTAGGGATGTGTCGACACAATCCTGTCGTGGAGCTCTACGGACAATTCCTTCAACCTCATGGCTTGGTTTTTGCTCTGACATGCATTGTCAACTGCGGGACCTTATATAGACAGGTGTGTGCCTTTCCAAATCATGTCCAATCAATTTAATTTACCACAGGCGGACTCCAATCAAGTTGTAGAAACATCTCAAGGATGATCAATGAAAACAGAATGCACCAGAGCTCAATTTCGAGTCTCATAGCAAAGGGTCTGAATACTTATGTAAATAAGGTATTTCTGTTTTTTATTTGTAATACATTTGCACACACAAAAAAAAAACTGTTTCCGCATTGTCATTATGGGTTATTGTGTGTAGATGGATGAAGAAAAATATGTATTTAACCCATTTTAGAATAAGGCTGTAACGTTACAAAATGTGGAAAAAGTCAAGGGGTCTGAATACTTCCCGAATGCACTATATATTATTTTAGTCCTTTTAATTCTTATGAATACTATTGCTATGATAGAATGCTTGTGCAATTGGCTGCCACTGATAGGTCCTGCATAATAATACTCTGGATGACGTATTTAGTGACAAACCTCTGAACTCGGATTCAGGTTGTGAAACAGAGGGGTACACTGAGATGATAAAATCCCCATTCTATATGGTGACGTCTGATTAGTTATCCATCGAACATACTTCAGCATGCAAACTGACAGCAGTTTCTAGCCACCACAGAAATTAAACTATAAAATTTCACCAATCAATCCACACAATGAAAAGCCAACCTCCACAATGTTGCCTGCCATTCTGAAGTGAGAGCAAGATTTGAACTGTAATGAGTCTATTCTATGGAACTGGAGAATCTGCAAAATTACATCCGATCGCAAATGCAGTAAATGTTTCATAGCACACTACAGGACAGTTGGGGTTGCGGAATTGGGGAAATTGCTAAAACTTTACTCAACAGAAAGAGAGAGAGGACAACCTGGGAGTGAGAGGTGCAGAGAGAGAAGGATTGGATGACTGAGACAGAAAGTCTTACTGAGCAGTAAAGTGATGATCAGGCTGGTCCGGGGCCAGGTGGTGTGTGAGGACAACAGATACTTGGACCTGGGCTCCTCAGGCCCACTCCCCTGAACCTCCATGGCACTCCGATCCCGTCCAAAACACCCCCTGCTGTGGGATCCAGCCCAGGGTCCGTTGGGCTGGAGTTATCCCCTCAGGAACTGGTCAGGTCTGTGTAAACCTGAATCCCCCTGGTCTGGTTGTTTGTTGTGCCTGGGCGACTGATCTGGTTCCAACCGAGGCACCACGTCCCACTGTGTTGTTATCCAGTCCTGGTAGCGGTGCGTCTGCCTGTCAGCCCCGACACTCCTATCATAAAGACTGTAGGTTAGACAGAGGGCGAGCAGGAGGGGAGAAATAGGGAGCATGTGGGGGGGGTAAGGGAAGAGGGTACAGACTTAAATACAAACTCAAGACGAACTAAGTCAATCAGCTATAATCCTTCGGTAAGAGAGCACTCCTAAACTGAGAGAAAGGCGATCAGAAATCGTGAGGATTTAAGAGATAGAGAGAAGAGACACGGGAGAGAGAGACAGAGAGAGGGGAAGAGAGGAGAGAGAGAGAGGAGAGAGAGAGGAGAAAGAAAAAGAGAGAGAGTAAAGGGGATGTGTGCGCAGCGTGAGACAGTACTGCACCGTACCTCTTCCTGTGGCTGTTTTCCCTGAGAAGCCGGACCAGCAGGCTGACTACACCGCACAGCTGAGTCAGAACACACGGCAGAGCAGAGGAGCTGAGCCAGGGGAGAATCACTGCGCACAGCCAGTCAGGGTGCAGTCAAGGAGATTCCACCAGCCAGCGATTCCTCTGCAGAGAAATGCACGATGCAGTCCCAGTCAGAGAGAGAGAGAGAGAGAGAGAGAGAGAGAGAGAGAGAGAGAGAGAGAGAGAGAGAGAGCAAGAGAGAAGAGAAAGGAGAGGGAGAAGAGAGAGAGAGAGCGAGAGAGACAGAAGAGAAAGAAGAGAGAGAGAAGGAGGGGGAGAGAGTGAGAGAAGAGAGCGAAGAGAGAACAAGATAGAGAATGGACAGGAGGAGTGCTGCTGCAGTAACCCTGGTGGCTGGTGCCTGCTGGTTCGGACGGTCCTTTCTCTTCTTCCTGGATAGCAGAGCCCCAGTTTCTTCTTCCCTTTGCCTGCAAGCCTGCCCCTCTGGCTTGCTCTCAACTTTCCCCTGCACTCTCTCTCTTGGCTCAGTGCCTGCCTGTCCCTCTCTCTTTCTCTCCCTCCCTCCCCCACCCTCTCTCTCTTTCTTAGCCTTCTCCTCCTCTTTACCCCCCTCCCTGTCTGTCTGCCTCCCTCTCTCTCTCCCCCCTCCCCTCTCCTGACTGTGAATGCAGACGCAGGCACTTTTGCCATAGTGCTTGTGGAGATCAGAGAAAGTTCTGCAGTGCAGGTTGGAGGGGGTTCTGTAACAGAGCGCCAGGGACACGCCAGCCTCTACGCACTACCTTGTATTTATAAACATCCTGGATGTAGAAATAGATATGACATGTTCTAACATTGATATACGGTATGTGACAATGTCCTGGTAATAAAAAACTATACGTTCATCAATCACTCCCTTGAGTTACACTGCATAGCTTCAAAATCACAGAATTGAGAGTGAAGATGTTTGCTGTTAAACGTGAACATATTTTACTCCTGTTATATCTGACGTCTATACCTGAATAAATGAGGGTGTGTGTTTATCTGCAATGTGAATGTGACTTTGAGAGCTCTCCCGCTCTCTCCTCCCTCCCCATCTCTGTCTGTACTCATCCTTACACTATGACAGTTGAGTTTCCTCTGACTGCATCTCTCTCCCCTCCTCTTCCCTCCCTTCTCTCTCCTTCCCAGGTTTTCACATGATGATATGGATATGGTGTTGGTGGTGGGGTCTGGATTAGTTGCTGTCCCCAGCCCTGCCTGGCCAAACCAGGTCTGACGACAGTGTCATATTCCCGTACATCAGGATAATTAGCATCTATAACCATGAGTACACCATCTGGCAATCAAGGAGCCAGGGAGTATGTGTGAGGGATGGGATGTGTGCCTCAGAAGGTCAAACCGGTGAACATGGTGTCACTGCAGAGTTATGAGAACGTTACGCTAACGTAATATGGCTGGCAGTGCAAAGATGAGACGGTGTGAAAAAACATGGTGACCCCCCCAATATTCCTCTCATGTTGACACCCCTGACATCCTATGATAGATGTACCCAACACATGTCAATGAGAGAGGACCACTGGTGCCTGACTGAATGTACTTGGGAGTCATTATACTCTAGAAAACTGCTTGCCACTGCGTTCTCTAATTCGATCCTTCCTTTTATCACTGATTAGTCAGCAACTTGTAAAAGTAGAGGGATCACTACATTATTTTCATAAACATATTACAGAATACCATTACAGCTTTCAGACACCCCCCATTATGTGCTATTAGACTGTCAGGACTTGTTCATTTGTGGCAAACTAAAAATTAATCAATAAGATAATCTATTCTAAATGAATAAAACCTGAGAATAGCCCTTTATGGAATGAACAAGGTATCGATATTGAGATGTAGAGAGAGAGAGAGAGAGGCATTCTTACAACAGTGAGGAGAAATTAGATGATGAAGCAAAAAACAAAAACCAGGCCACCTGCACCGGTCTACAGTTACAGTAGAAGAGAAGACACACAGCTAAAGATCAGAGAGAGCTATCCCCCCCTCTCTCTTTTATACACATCCTTACTCTGTCTTTTTTCTATCTCATTCCTTTGCCTGCCCTCTCTCTCTCCCATTATGTTCCTGCACTTTTTGGATTGCAGTGTGGGGAGTCAGTACAAGTCTGGACCTCACAGCTCATGTCAGGAATCCGGAGTGGACCTACAGGTCTCTACTCTTCTACTTCAGCTGCTCGGCTCAATTGGACCTTTATTATTGTAATTATTAGCTAACTGGATGGGTACCTGACTGACCTTACTTTGAAAACAGTGACTGGACTTTCAAAGTAGGCAGCTGCAGGTAATGGCCAGTAAAGCATATTTCTGCTTCTGATGCAATTTAGTTGCATTGTGATCTATTATTCATTAGGAATGTTATTTCATGCGTCATGAACTATTTATGGAAAGTCTTTAGGAGGGGGTGTGGAGAACTTTTCATTAGCCATCTACACATTTCCCTTTCAGATAAAATATATTAGACACATGAGGTACTGTATGTATTTGTTTTTTGCCTTTCATCTGTCAGATAAGTACTTTCTACTTTTGGTCTAAAACTTCTGCTTAGTGTATGTTCTGAAAATCTGTTGAAATAGGGAAGTTTTCAAGAAGTACTGGGACACTTATCAGTGTGTTGGGACTGGGACAAGTAGATGTGGTCTAAGGTGCAGTAGATAGAGCAGAGAGAGGTGTACTTTAACATTAACTTCATCCCAGTTAAAAGCATGATCAATGCAATAGGAAGTGGAGTGAATTAAAGTGTCTAAGTGAGTGAGTGAGTGAGTGAGTGAGTGAGTGAGTGAGTGAGTGAGTGAGTGAGTGAGTGAGTGAGTGTGTGTGTGTGTGTGTGTGTGTGAGTGAGTGAGTGGGTGTGTGTGTTCTGCTGTCCGGTCTCCTCCCCAGAGAATAACTGCAGCAGTGCTGGGAACGCTTCCAGAACTGAGGGTGGAAAAAAAACTATTTTACTGCAGAAAGAGAAGGGTGGTGCAGATCTCAGCCTGGGTCTACAGTCATCAGATATGCACACACTCACATGCACCACATGTATCACTCATACAGTATACATTCAACATACTTATATTCACAACCATGCAGCCTCAAGAGGCACCCTCAGTCTAAAACACTCACACCCTTGGATGAGTAGGTGTCCTCTACCGTTACTGCAGCACGGCATCTGCTCCAGAGGGAGGAGATGAGCACACACTGATTTACTGCAGCCAAAGAGCACGCACAAACACGTATACACTCACATACACACACACCCTCACGTATACACACGCACTATTATAAGCACTTTCTAGATGCCTACTTACAAATACGAAGTATATCCCTTTGGGCTTAGGACATGCAACTGCAAACCAGGCATTCCATCTTGAGGACACACACACACACATGCACAGCTGCACAAGCATAAACTTTAGCATAAGTACCGACAACGTTAGCATTACTAGCTAAGTACCTGCAACGTTAACATTAAAGTAAGGGTAAGCCATTAACAGACTGTGACAAGTATGATTCAAGACTCTCACAAGATGAATGCATGACCTAAAGTGTTGCAACAGATCACTGATTCCCTCCTTCCTCCCACTTTTCCTCTCTCTGTCTCTCGCTCCCTCTTCCTCTCTTTGCCCTTTACTCAAGGTCAAGGTCACTGACTAGAATAAATATTCAAAGAATTGTGTCTCATTTGCTTCGACTTTATAAATTATTTAGTTCTCAACAAAAAAACACAAGAACCTACACTTAGTGTAACTCACAATATCAGGAAAAGCGTATTTCACAGTATATCAAGCACATAAGATCTTTAAAAAGTATATTCAGTGTAGACTGATTAAAATACTATATCTTGATGGCTTCCTGTGTAATGTATTTATAATGATGTATAAATGTATTTCTGAGTGTGTACTGTATGTAAAATGTAAATCAAAGTTTATGGCAGGGTTCCCCAACTGGCAGCCCGCGAGATTAATTTGGCACGTGGTTGGTTTTATTTGCTTGTGGCGTGTATTCATAGATGCCAAAGGAAGCCAGGTTTCCCTCAAAAAAAATGTACCAAGAAGAAAATACAACAAACATATAAAAATCATTTGTCTTTCATCTCTCTGTGTTTTCATAATTTTCCTTCACTTCGCAAGAGGCAAATTGTTTCTGACTGGAGAAAGCATCCAAGTGAGCGAAACAGTGCCCCTCTGTCTCTGTATGTTTAGACCATCTATCTGATAATGTCTGGTCATAAAGAGTATGACATTGTTTTTTACCTTTATTTAACTAGGCAAGTCAGTTAAGAACAAATTCTTATTTTCAATGACGGCCCACTGTTCCTAGGCTAACTGCCTTGCTCAGGGGCAGAACGACAAACCTTTACCTTGTCAGCTCGGGGATTCGATCTTATAAGGGAGTGTCCTTAAAGTTACCTCATCAGCATAGCAGGTATTTATAAGGGAGTGTCCTTAAAGTTACCTCATCACCTTAGCCGGTATTTATAGGGTAGTGTTCATAATGTAACCTCATTAGCATAGGAGGTAGTTATTTGGTAGCATTTATAGTGTTACCTCTTAAGCATTGAAGGTATCTATCGTAATGTTTATAATGTTACCCTTATCAGCATAGCAGGTATTTATATGATAGTGTCATGTTCTCATTCACATAGCATCACACCTTTATTATTAGCAAATGTGCTGACTGTCACGCACCTATTAACTTCAGCCTATAAGCATGGCACAGTAATGCAACTTCACCACTCTTGCTGATTAACCTATGGGCTCTCTCATGCAATAAACACTTTCCTTTCTTTCAACCAATGGGCATAAATCCAGGGGGGGGGGGGGGGGGGGGGGGGGTGTATATGTCAACTCAAACCTTGAGTCCAACACTCTAACCACTAGGCTACCTGCCGCCCCAAGATTGAATGCAAACATTTGGCCTCCCTTGATAAAAAAGTACACAATAATAGCCAATCAGAGTTGAGCAAAACTGAGTGAGCTCAACTGTGAATGGTCCTGGCACACCCCCCCCCCCCCCCCCCCAAAATGTCAAAGGAAGCCAGTTTGGATTTGGCTTCTCTCCTATCACATGGCATCAAGAGAAATGGTGTTTCTCTACGAGTAGGGTGAGTCAACATGTTTTTCTACTTGCACGAATGTATGCACACACAAATCAGAACCATGGACAGCCACATCGTATTTAGCTTACATTGATTGGACTAAATTGTTTTTGGTATCTTTTAGTTGTCACTGTACTAGATTAAGCATAGGTGATTTTATTATGTTGAAATGCTGAAGTTGAAATGGCGCTGGAATAGTGGAGGCAGCTCCTGTTTTCTTTGTGACTTGAGGTAACTCTCCGTAGTTCTAAATCAATAGTTATTTGGTAGTCCGAAAATGTCGGAAACATTTAACTTGCTTGACCATGCTGTAGGTAATGTAACTCTTTGTTACATGCAATATTCTTTGCGGACAGAGGTTGCTCTCTGGTTTTGTGATGAAATAAAGGCGTGGTTGAATTTATTCTGCCACTGTGTCTTCTTATTGTCTCAGCCTTCGGCCTATATATCACGTCGCAATAAGGTATATGAATTAAGAGGTTATAGAGCAAACAACGCAATTATCACAACACATAGATTGTAATAAATTATGGAATTTTTTTCTGGCTTGGCTTCCCCCGTGATTTTACCCACGCACCGCTACTGATTTTTTTTAAAACATTTGAATTTTTTTGAATTTTCAGTGTTGGACATAAAATACTGTAAAAACACCAGGAAATCAGCTCCAAGTCATTATAATTTTGGAAATCTGTTCTCAAGTATTCCCACACGCATAATAGAGATGCAAGTGATCTTATGCGAATGTAAGCAAGGTTTGAAATGATTATATTTTAGACAAATATATTTGTTTAGGGTTCTTGCGGTCAATTTGCGGTCTACAAATGATTTGTAATTATGTTCCAGCCCCCCGACCTTCCACCCAAGAACAACATCGGCCCGCAGCTGAATCTAGTTGATGATCCCTGTTTTATGGTGTTGTGTGAATAGAGTCTTCTATTCCACCGCCAGTGTGTGAAGTGTCTACTGAATCAGAGTGAGTATCAATTGGCAGCAGCTTTTATTTCAGCTCAACAAAGCCCTGCAGTCACAGAGCCAGTAGCAGGTCCTCACGTCACTGGGCTAGTCCAAGACACACTAAACCAGCTTTTCTCCACTTTCTTCGCCATTACACAACACCTGCTTGCTGACACAACCGAGCCTGGCCTGAACCCAGTTTGTTGATGCGATTGTCTCTACAACAGGAAAGCTACACACGTGAAAGATGTGTACAGTAAACAGTAAAAAATATACTTCTGGTGGTGTTTAAAATGGCACACATGACACAAGGGGGCGCCCTCTTTCAGAAAACTGATCATTATCAACAGTGTGGGGGTCTCCATCACTACATTAACACACCCACTGCCTTGAATGTTTATATGCCTTAAAATCCTGCACCATACTGCAGGAAGTGATATTGCTCAATCCGTCTCCAAGGTTAACAGTAGTGTAGCGTGTCATTGTTGCCATTCATTCTTGTGTTTTCTGGTTTAGGAAGTTAGATCTGAGTGAATGAGTGACACACAGTCAGGCAGGATTCTGTGGGTGGAAGGTGAGAAGGTGTGGTGGAATGATAGGCAGCCAATGTTCCGAAGTGATAGGATCAACCATGGCTCATTTTCCCTTTGTATCACTGTCATATCTCCCTTTAATGCTTAGTCTGTCTTTAATGCCCCAATTTCTATACTGTATCTATCTTGTTAAAACAAATGTAGGTTACGAAAGTTCAATGATGAAGGCTGGTCTGAATGGCTTGTTACTAGTAAAAACAATAATTCACATTGTTTCCTATCTCATCAGCTTAGCCGGTATTTATAGGGTAGTGTTCATAATGTAACCTCATTAGCATAGGAGGTAGTTATTTGGTAGCATTTATAGTGTTACCTCTTAAGCATTGAAGGTATCTATCGTAATGTTTATAATGTTACCCTTATCAGCATAGCAGGTATTTATATGATAGTGTCATGTTCTCATTCACATAGCATCACACCTTTATTATTAGCAAATGTGCTGACTGTCACACACCTATTAACTTCAGCCTATAAGCATGGCACACTAAGGCAACTTCACCACTCTTGCTGATTAACCTATGGGCTCACTCATGCAATAAACACTTTCCTTTCTTTCAACCACTGGGCATAAATCTAGGGGGTGTATATGTCAACTCAAACCTTGAGTCTCCCACTTGTTTTGCAGCAACAATCTTCCAACGACCTTCCACCAACTGAAGGCCGTAAACAGATCCCAGTTCTCCCAGTGGGGGAGGCAACCAGTCATCAGCATCTGGCTCTGAGGCGCACTTCTCAGAGACAAGGCCTACCCCATACTATTCCATATTGTAGTCTGTCTCTGTTGTCATTCAGTTAAGCCTGTGCTTTATTGTACTTCATAGTCTTACAGGCAAGTCTGATTTACAATGTATATATACACTGAACAATAAATATAAAGCACATGTGAAGTGTTGGTCCTATGTTTCATGAGCTGAAATAAAAGATCCCGAACTTTTCCATACACACAAAAGGCTTATTTCTCTCAAATTTTGTGAGCAAATGTGTTCACATTCCTGTTTGTGAGCATTTCTCCATTGCCAAGATAATCCATCCACCTGACAGGTGTTGCATATCAAGAAGCTGATTAAACAGCATGATTATTACACAGGTGCACCTTGTGCTGGGGACAATAAAAGGCCACTCTAAAATTGGGCAGTTTTGTCACACAACACAATGCTACAGATATCTCATGTTTTGAGGGAGTGTGCAATTGGCATGCTGACTGCAGGAATGTCCAACAGAGCCGTTGCCAGAGAATTTAATGTTAATTTCCTTACTATAAGCCGCCTCCAACGTCATTTTAGAGAATTTGGCAGTACGTCCAACTGGCCTCACAAACGCAGATGGTGTGTATGGTGTCGTGTGGGCAAGCGGTTTTCTGAACAGAGCGCCCCATGGTGGCGGTGGGGTTGTGGAATGGGCAGGCATAAGCTACGGACAACGAACCTAATTGCATTTTATCTATGGCAATTAGAATTCACAAAAATACCGTGACGAGATCCTGAGGCCCAATGTGAGGCCCATTTTTTGTGACCAACAAATGCATATCTGTATTCCCAGTCATGTGAAATCCATAGATTAGGTCCAAATTAATTTATTTCATTTGACCAATTTCCTCATATGAACTGTAACTCCATAAAACCTATGAAATTGTTGCATGTTGCGTTTATATTTGGTGCAAATAATAAAATTAAAAACATCCATTATTGAAAGAGTAAATAAAATAAATCTCTACCTTATAAGATGTGTGATAAAATGTATTTACAAGTACATGTATGATATACGTCTATAGGCCTGATCACCAATTATGATGAGACAGCCTATAGGAAGGAGGTCAGTGACCTAGCAGTGTGGTGCCAGGACAACAACCTTTCCCTCAACATCAGCAAGACAAAAGGAGCTGATCGTGGACTACAGGAAACGAAGCACGAGCACGCCCCTATCCACATTGATGGGGCTGTAGTGGAGCGGGTCGAGAGCTTCAAGTTTCTCGTTGTCAACATCACTAAGGAATTAACATGGTCCACACAAACCAACACAGTCGTTACTTTACCCCTATCCATATGTACATACAGCATCTACCTCGTACCCCTGAACATCGACTCTGTACTAGTACCCCGTCTACATAGCCAAGTTATCATTACTAATTGTTTATTTATTCCTCGTGTTACCTTTCTATTATTTTTCTCTCTGCATTGTTGGGAAGGACCCATAAGTAAGCATTTCACTGTTAGTCTACACCTGTTGTTTACTAAACATGTGAAAAATAATATTTGATTTGATCAGGAGAACTTAGTTTCCAGTCAACACCATAGGGGGTTATGGGGCTGGTTGGAGGCAGGATTTGATCAGATGGGACAGACATCAGATAACTGAAGAGCCAAAAGGCAGGAGACCTGAACCAGCACCTTGTCTCTGGCTAGAATGGACTGGTGATGTCTTCATGTTTGGGCCAGTGACATCTTCATGTTTCTCCTAAACTGAAAGCCATACTTGTGTACTGTAGGAGTGAGCGGCAGGCTCCACCGGGTAGGACCATATGACCATCTCTCAAACACTGTTATGAGTGTACCTTCTCTCTCTCTCAGCATAGTGGGATACAACATGGCCATCACAGTCACAATCCATGTCTATGTGCATCAGATGAGGAAGATTCAAACATAATACAGCCTTGACCTCCAGTGTCATTCAGAATCACATAGCTCTTCCAGTCTCATCAGTAGGTAAAGACGCATGATCGATTTAACCACCAAAATGAATAGCTACGTCATTATGAGGAAAATAAAAGGATTGAGTACTATACACTCATTGATCCTGCCAATATTGATATTTAGTCTAATTGTGGCCAATAAAAGCTTTACTGCTAACATTCCACCCTCTTTGCCGGCGGCTTTTCCAGCCCTATCTGTACCTGTCTTAGTCATCCTCTACACACACATGATAGTGTATTGATTTGGACATCAGCGAGGGCCCTGCATTGATGTACCAGATTTCCATAGGCAGAGTAAGAAAGAGGGGGAAACCTTTGAGACCACAACACCCATGATCCTCAGCATGGACCCAGAAAGAGACAGATGGAACGGCTTCCTTCAATGGACACGTTGGGCACATCAGATCACAAAAACTACATAACACATGGAAAACAGGCTTCTTGGAATTGTGGGGTTCTTCTTCTGCATTCAAAGGTGTATGACAGTTAAGTTTTATGTCCAGCAGTAATAGGCAGTCATTTATGCTGTCATTGTTGCAGGAAGCAGGAGTGTGTTAGTCACTGAAAGCTCCTGGCCCAGGGAGGCTTCCACCAGCCCTATTGCCCTTTCCCTTACCTTGAGCTTAGCCCTTAGCCACCCCTAGATACAGGGCTTCCACCAGCACTAGCCCTTACTGTAGCCTACCCCAGATACCACAGGTTTAAAAAAATAAAAAAGGGTTTCACTGACTAAATTCACAACGGGACCTTAATCATAACCATAGAACACACTCACAAATCTGCTACCAGATACACATACATTCATTTGGGAATCATGTAAATGTATGGGCCATTAGCTCAGTTAAAATGTTAATTATTCAAGTGTTAAAATAATTCTGTAAATGAATTTAGAACAAATGGCTACCAAACCAAATGTAATGAAACAGATGCCACCACACCAAGAGACTGCTGCTGGTGTCATTTCAGCCATTTCTAATAAGAGTAATCATCATACTACATAGTCAAAATACAATCACATAGTAGGATTTGGCGGTACGCCGTATATACCGTATCCCGGGGTATTTCGAAACAACATCAGTATGATTTTCCAATACTGTCAATAATGTTTTTTGTTTTTATAAATTTGAATATTAGTACTTTTTAAATAAATACCTGCAGTCAACTTGTGCACTAGGTAATAGATAAAGCAGACCGTGTTAACCATTATGAAGCTTACCAGTACTAGTTCCCAAAACAGCTGTTTGAGCAAGTCAAGTGTGTTTGTTTACAAAGATAGACAATGAGCAAAATGGGAGATTCATGAGGTGAGTCACCCCTACAGCACAACTTAAGTGAGGTGATCAAGTTACAGCTGTTTGCCAGCTATGCATCTTATAACTATTAAGTTAACTATCTAAGATGTACCAAATAAATTATCTCCAGCTGGGTTCTGCTACTTTACTAATGCCAGCTAAGTGGCTAACCTTAGCTTGCAAGATCAAGCTTCTTGGTAACAGCAGCAGACACGATCCCGTCCGGAAAAATAAGATCCCTGCTGTCTAATATTTATTTTGTACATTCTGCGTTTCGAGATACTTGCATAATTTTAGGAGCTGGGTTGTTAATAGTAAAATGTTTGCAAGCGTTCGTTAGCATTTACCTAGCATCCGCTATGGGGATTCCTTAGTACTTTTTTGTATTTTTTTAGCATTCTGATGAGTGATGTTTTTGGGGGGGTTTTACATTTGAAAGAAAATACTGTATATCCTGGGATGGCACAAGCACAGTTAACCCAATCAGATAGTTGTCTGTAAAAAAACATGAAGTGCATAAAACAGTACATGACATTATAATGAGTGGAATGTACAGAGATCCATAATACTCATATTGAGGGAGGGATGAGTAGAGGGTAGAAGAAAGAAGGACACCGACCCAAAAAATGCATTAGTCCCTCCCAAATAGTGGTCCTGGACTGGCAAGCCCCTCCAGTCAGAGACCAGTCCGTCCAGACAGAACACCTCCCCACACCAGTCAGCAGAGGTAGGGAGGGAGACACGCCCCTGACCCATCACCACACTGTAGGGTCCTTACGCTCCTTCTCACTGGCCTTCAGCTTTTTCTCCTGTAGGATGTTGGCCTGCAACTCTCTCTCCTGTAGGACCCTGACCTGTAGCTCTCTCTCCTGCAGCTCTCTGGTTTCCTGCAGTTTCCTCCCCTGCAGCTCCATGTCTGTGTTGGCATGGCGGTTGTAGTACTTGAACACCATGAAGAGACCCAGAAGCACCAGGACTATTGCGATGGTTCCCCCGATGGCTGCAGCCAGGATGCCTATATCAGAGATGGAGACTGGAAGAAGCAGCACAGCCAGCACACACACACAAACAACAATACATTAGTCCATGCTAACGTTTCTATGCAACACACCAGTGTGAGTGAGTGAGTGAGTGACCTTTGTGGACAACCCTGAGGATGACCTCTCCATTGATGCCGTGGACGTCGGGCAGGTTGCGGACCTGGCAGGTGTATGTGCCGTTGAAGGTGAAGGGAACTTCATGCAGGCTGATGGAGGCGTCCTGTCTCAGGATGTCCCCTGACCACACTGCATGGCCCTTAAACCGCCCCTCTGTAGGGGGGTACGCCGTCTCCTGGTAGTAAAACACCTGACACACACACACACACACACACACACACACAATTATGCGCTGCCCTATAATATTGATGTTTTACGTAATACTCTGCTCAAAAAAGCCTCCATGTCTATCCAGTAGTCAAGCTGGTTTACGAGGCTAACCCAGTCTCCCTCCTAATTCAGACCCCTTCCTTGTATGACAACTGTTAGTTCTGCTTCCAGTGTGGAAAGGTCACCCACCGACTCCTCAGCTCCCTGGCTCAGGGGACGGAAGTTCCAGGAGACAGCCACAGAGGAGTGGGACACTGGGTGTTTGGACTTAAAGGTGCACTTCAATCTCACTTCTGTCCCGTTCAACGCCTCCACCTCATTGGATGTGAAAATCTCCATCCCAACGACTCGCAGCACACCTGACACACAGAGTGGACCCAATGAGACACGTAAGCACAGCTATATACACTACATTATATACACAATAAACCTGAGAGTAGCATGAGCAAGCACCTTATCAAAGTCCTCACAGAACTTTTAGAGCACACTATTAAACACAGAAAAATTTATTTCACAGCCTCATGTGTACACATGATGACCATGAGAAGGTTGATAGCGGTTTTTGCAACAACCGTGTCTGTTAACACATCTTCAGTCTAAACTTGGTCCGCTCTCTTCAGTAGCCACAGACTCGCCTCCCAAAAAGTCAAGTGGTTCGTTGATGACACTTTTCAAACCCCTGGAGCTGTAGCGTAGCTCAGTACTACGTGTACCTTCCCTCAAACGCTTCAACCTGTACTCAGTCAAACCCTTCAAGCGTGTTATCTCTCCTACAGTACTTTGTGCGGTCCAGTGTGGACCAATCACCATAATGAGCTGAGCTAGAGTTATAAATCACACCCGAGTCAAACACAAACTGAATGAACATATAAACGATAAAAAATGATCAAATTAGAAAACAGGTGGAGTGGCCCTGTATTGATTCACTCAGCATGAGGTCTTCACAGGTCCAACAGACCCGAAATTCGGAGATTCGGCCCGGGTTGGGTCCGGGTCTTAAATTAAGACTTTTGTCTCTGATCTGGGTCGGGTCAAATATAATTTCCATGGGTCTTAATTTGCAATTAAAATTGCCTACTGGACCCAATTGGACTCGTCCTCAGTTAATGGAATGTGTGTGAGGTGATGAGAACTGCGTAAGCTTGTTATCTGTGTCAGCCATTTGCAACTCAATAAAACGTATAGCTTATGTCCAGCCGAAACTGGTTCCGGCTGCTCACCTCACATGTGCCTGCTGCTGAGGAGGGAGAGAGAGCGAGTGAAAGGAGCCTTGGCTACTGTTGATTAATAAGACGGCAACCTTTTTCATTGAATTAAAACAAAAGTAAGAGGAGAAAGAGTATAGTGAAAAGAAAACTCGGAGACAATTTTAAGTATATATATTTTTTTTATTTGTATATTTTTTTAAAAAATGTAATACTAAATTTGATATTTTATAAACAATACAAAACATAGTCGTGACCAAAAGTTTTCATAATGACACAAATATTAATTTTCAAAGTCTGCTGCTTCAGTGTCTTTAGATATTTTTGTCAGATGTTACTATGGAATACTGAAGTATAATTATAAGCATTTCATAAGTATCAAAGGCTTTTACTGACAATTACATAAAGTTGATGCAAAGAGTCAATATTTGCAGTGTTGATCGTTCTTTTTCAAGACCTCTGCAATCCGCCTTGGTATGCTGTCAAGTAACTTCTGGGCCACATCCTGACTGATGGCAGCCCATTCTTGCATAATCAATGCTTGGAGTTTGTCAGAATTTGTGGGGTTTTGTTTGTCCACCCGCCTCTTGAGAATTGACCACAAGTTCTCAATGGGATTAAAGTCTGGGGAGTTTCCTGGCCATGGACCCAAAATATCGATGTTTTGTTCCCAGAGCCACTTAGTTATCACTTTTGCCTTATGGCAAGGTGCTCCATCATGCTGGAAAAGGCATTGTTTGTCACCAAACTGTTCCTGGATGGTTGGGAGAAGTTGCTCTCGGAGGATGTGTTGGTACCATTCTTTATTCATGGTTGTGTTCTTAGGCAAAATTGTGAATGAGCTCACTCCCTTGACTCAGAAGCAACCCCACACATGAATGGTCTCAGGATGCTTTACTGTTGGCATGACACAGGACTGATGGTAGCGCTCACCTTGTCTTCTCCGGACAAGCTTTTTTCCGGATGCCCCAAACAATCGGAAAGGGGATTCGTCAGAGAAAATGACTTTACCCCAGTCCTCAGCAGTCCAATCCCTGAACATTTTGCAGAATATCAGTCTGTCACTGATGTTTTTCCTGGAGAGAAGTGGCTTCTTTGCTGCCCTTCTTGACACCAGGCCATGCTCCAAAGGTCTTCGGCTCACTGTGCATGCAGATGTACTCACACCTGCCTGCTGCTATTCCTGAGAAATCTCTGTACTGGTGGTGCCCCGATCCCACAGCTGAATCAACTTTAGGAGACAGTCCTGGCGCTTGCTGGACTTTCTTGGGCGCCCTGAAGCCTTCTTCACAACAATTGAACCGCTCTCCTTGAAGTTCTTGATGATCCGATAAATTATTGATTTAGGTGCAATCTTACTGGCAGCAATATCCTTGCCTGTGAAGCCCTTTTTGTGCAAAGCAATGATGATGGCACGTGTTTCCTTGCAGATAACCATGGCTGACAGAGGAAGAACAATGATATCAAGCACCACCCTCCTTTTGAAGCTTCCAGTCTGTTATTTGAACTCAATCAGCCTGACATAGTGATCTCCAGCCTTGTCCTCGTCAACACTCACACCTGTGTTAACGAGAGAATCACTGACATGATGTCAGCTGGTCCTTTTGTGGCAGGGCTGAAATGCAGTGGAAATGTTTTGGGGGGATTTAGTTCATTTGCATGGCAAAGAGGGACTTTGCAATTAATTGCAATTCGTCTGATCACTCTTCATAACATTCTGGAGTATATGCAAATTTCCATCATACAAACTGAGGCAGCAGACTTTGTGAAAATGTATGTGTGTCATTCTCAACTTTTTGGCCACGACTGTACACATGACATCATACAAATTAGAGGTCGACCGATTAATCAGAATGGCCGATTAATTAGGGACGATTTCAAGTTTTCATAACAATCGGAAATGTATTAATTTATTTAATTTAACTAGGCAAGTCAGTTAAGAACACATTCTTATTTTCAATGACGGCCTAGGAATGTTCTGCCTCGTTCAGGGGCAGAACGACAGATTTTTAACCTTGTCAGCTCGGGGGATCCAATCTTGCAACCTTACAGTTAACTAGCCCAATGCTCTAACACCTGCTTACATTGCACTCCACGAGGAGCCTGCCTGTTACGCGAATCTAGTAAGCTAAGGTAAGTTTCTAGCTAGCATTAAACTTATCTTATAAAAAACAAATCAATCAATGGCTGTCATTGCTCCAATGTGTACTTAACCATAAACATCAATGCCTTTCTTTACATTTACATTACATTTAAGTCATTTAGCAGACGCTCTTATCCAGAGCGACTTACAAATTGGTGCATTCACCTTATGATATCCAGTGGAACAACCACTTTACAATAGTGCATCTAACTCTTTTAAGGGGGGGGGGTTAGAAGGATTACTTTATCCTATCCTAGGTATTCCTTAAAGAGGTGGGGTTTCAGGTGTCTCCGGAAGGTGGTGATTGACTCCGCTGACCTGGCGTCGTGAGGGAGTTTGTTCCACCATTGGGGTGCCAGAGCAGCGAACAGTTTTGACTGGAACAGTCTTTAAAATCAATACACAAGTATATATTTTTAAACCTGCATATTTAGCTAAAAGAAATCCAGGTTAGCAGGCAATATTAACCAGGTGAAATTGTGTCATTTCTCTTGCGTTCATTGCACGCAGAGTCAGGGTATATGCAACAGTTTGGGCCGCCTGGCTCTTTGCAAACTAATTTGCCCGAATTTTACGTAATTATGACATAACATTGAAGGTTGTGCAATGTAACAGGAATATTTAGACTCATGGATGCCACCCGTTAGATAAAATACGGAACGGAATAAACATTTTGTTTTCAAGGTGATAGTTTCCGGATTAGTCAAAGGTATATGGTTTAGAGAGAAATAGTCAACGCGTTATAATTCCTGTAATAACTTGCGGCTGAACTTGAAAGGGGTTCCTTCATTATTTTACCGTTCATGTCTTCCATAGAGAATGTCTTGATCTACTTCAAATAAGGTCTGTGTTTCGCGGAGGAGCAGACTGGCAGGGGATCATGCAGACAAGCTCTGCTTTCTGCACTACAACCTAAAACTTCTTAACTGGGAATATTGAAGACCCATGAAAGCTGGTGGTTTGTTTTAACATATGTTCTCATGTTATTTGAGACTAAATTGATTTTATTTATGTATTAAGTTAAAATTAGTGTTCATTGTTCATTCAGTATTGTTGCAATTGTCATTATTACAAAAATGTGTGTGTGTGTGTGTATGATATATATATATATATATTTAAAATACTTTATTTTATTATTATTTAATTTTTAAAAATCGGTATCGCCTTTTTTTTGTCCTCCAATAAATCGGTATCAGCGTTGAAAAATCATTATCTGTCGACCTCTAATACAAATATCAACTACATCACACCTGCCCAGACCCAGTAGCACCCCCATCTCCAGCGTCCGCATCACTGTACGCCACATGGCCTCAAACTGTACCATTTTGTTGTTTCTCTCCGTAGCACACACACTTTCAATTTTTAGATAAAGCATTTGACTTTTTCATTGTGTGAATGATGGAGGATTGGTTGATTCCCAGTTAAGTATATATATATGTTGTTTAAGATGATTTACGAGATAAGTATCATCCAACCCATTGGGTATCTCACTTCACCCTCATATGCCAGGTCTTGAAATGCATACAGGTGGATTAAAAATCAATTGACGTATTCCCTGAAGGCATGGATTATTGAGTCCTTATTAGCTTTACAGTTTTCATATTGTAGTGGACAAAGATGAGAAGACCGTTGGCATGGCCAAATGGACTGTGTTTTACAGTTTACAATTGGCTCATTCATCCCCCTCCTCTCCCCTGTAACTATTCCCCAGGTCATTGCTGCAAATGAGAACGTGTTCTCAGTCAACTTACCTGGTAAAATAACGGTAAAAAAAATAAAATAAAACTCACTATTAAGGTTAGAAGGAATTTATTCATCGTATTCATTATAATGATTATTATTAGAGGTCGGCATGGCCAATTAATTAGGCCCATTTCAAGTTTTCATAACAAATCGGTTTTCTGCATTTTTCGAAGTTATTTATGGCCGATTACATTGCACTCCACGAGGAGACTGCGTGGCAGGCTGACCACCGGTTACGCAAGTGCTGCAAGTAGCCAAGGTAAGTTGCTAGCTAGCATTAAACTTATCTTATAAAAAAAACAATCTTAAAATAATCACTAGTTAACTACACATGGTTGATAATATTACTAGTTTTACTAGCTTGTTCTGTGTTGCAAATAAATTAACAGGCACCACATTGATTATCATCGAATCACAGCCTACTTCGCCAAACGGGTGATGATTTAACAAAAGTGTATTCGTGAAAAAAGCACTGTCGTTGCACCAATGTGCCTAACCATAAATATCAATGCCTTTCTTAAAATCAATACACAAGTATATATTTTTTAACCTGCATATTTAGTTAAAATAAATGAATGTTATCAGGCAATATTAACTAGGGAAATTGTGTCACTTCTCTAGCGTTCAGTGCAAGCAGACTCAGGGTATATGCAGCAGTTTGGGCTGCCTGGCTTGTTGCGAACTGTGTGAAGACCATTTCTTCCAAACAAGACCGTAATTAATTTGCCAGAATTTTACAGAATTATGACATAACATTGAAGGTTGTGCAATGTAACACCAATATTTAGAGACTTACGGGTTCGATAAAATATGGAACGGTTCCGTATTTCACTGAAAGAATAAACGTTTTGTTTTCAAAATGATAGTTTCCGGTTTTGACCATATTAATGACACGGCTAGTATTTCTGTGTGTTTATTAGATTATAATTAAGTCTATGATTTGATTATTTGATAGAGCAGTCTGACTGAGCGGTGGTAGGCAGCAGCAAGCTCGTAAGCATTCATTCAAACAGCACTTTCCTGCGTAGGCCAGCTGCTCTTCGCAATGCTTGAAGCACAGCGCTATTTATGACTTCAAGCCTATCAACTCCCGACATTAGGCTGGCAATACTATAGTGCCTATAAGAACATCCAATAGTCAAAGGTATATGAAATACAAGTGGTAGAGAGAGAAATAGTCCTATACATTTCTATAATAACTACAACCTAAAACTTCTAAAACGGGGAATATTGAAGATATCATGTTAAAAGGAATCACCAGCTTTTATATGTTCTCATGTTCTGAGCAAGGAACCTCTTCTGGCTGCAGGGTGAATATTGAAAAAACTGGAAAATATGCGCACATTTTCAAACGGCCTCTTAAGAAATTTTTGATCTTACAATATGCATATATTTACTACTATTGGATAGAAAACAGTCTATAGTTTCTAAAAACGTTTGAATTATTTCTCTAAGTTGAACAGAACTATTTTTACAGCCCATTTCCTATCCAGAATTGAGATTTCCAAAATGCGATGTCTCTCTTTAAGACCTTGTCTATAAAAGGTCATGTCACTTAGGACCGTAGAAACACGTCACACGCCTTCATCTGGGTGTAATGCGGAAGTGAGAGAAAAAAAGCAGTCGAATATCTCTTCCAGGGGCTGAACACAACATCTTCTAGTGAGACCTGCGCAGTTTAATTTTTTTTCTGGGCGCGAGGTAGAACTTGGACTCGGCTCCTGGAATACGCTCGTTAAAGGTGAATATGACCTCTGGCTACGATATTATTTGATACATGTCACAAAATCATCCTAAAGTATGTTTTTTCAATATACTTTAATTATATTATTGCAATTTATTCTGGACTTTAGACGTGATGCTTTGGAATAATTTTTTGAAGAAAGAGAGATTAGCGCCGCACGGCCATTGTGCTTGCTAACCCAAGAGGGAAATAGTTCGTTCTGGAACCCAACTAAAGACTGTACTGGACAATGGACCCCTTTGCAACATTCTGATGGAATATCAACAAAGATAAGGACCCAATTTGGGATGCTTTTTCATATATCTGTCGAACTGTGCTATGCTAGCGTTTGACTAGAATCAATGCTGCCGTATGCTAGCTAATGTTGTAAGCTAATATAACGATATATTGTGTTTGCTGTAAAACACTTCAAAAATCGGAAATATTGGCTCTATTCACACGATCTTTGTCTTTCATTAGCTATCCACCATATGTTTTTCTGAAATGTTTTATGAGGTGTAATTAGTAGTTGACGTTGGTGTCTGTATTTTCTCTGGCTACTCCCGTGCGATTTCAGACTGTAGCTATGATGTAGCTATGATGGGAGCAGTAATGTAAAACTGATTTATAGCTAAAATATGCACATTTTATGAACAAAACATAGATTTATTGTGTAACATGTTATAGGACTGTCATCTGAGGTAGTTTTTTCTAGGTTGTTTAGGTTGGTTCTAGGTTAGTTAGGTTGGCTTGTGCATGCTACTTGAATCATACTTGTGCTGCTGCTACATGTCTGTCCACTTTTTTATTTGGTGGTGAGCTAACATAAATATATGTGGTGTTTTCTCTGTAAAACATTTAAAAAAAATCGGACATGTTGGCTGGATTGACAAGATGTTTATCTTTCAAATGCTGTATTGGACTTGTTAATGTGTGAAAGTTAAATATTTAAAAAAAATAGATTTTGAATTTTGCGCCCTGCAATAGAGCTGGATGTTGTCATAAGTGTACCGATATCGGGACAGCCCGCCTAACAGGCTAAAGGTTAGCTTTTTTACATGGCACATATTGCACTTTTACTTTCTTCTCCAACACTGTGTTTTTGATATTTTAAACCAAATTGAACATGTTGTTTCATTATTTCTTTGAGACTAAACTGATTTTTATTTATGTATTATATTAAGTTAAAATAAAGTGTTCATTCAGTATTGTTGTAATTGTCATTATTACAAATAAATATACAAAAAAATATATATTTTTTAATCAGTCGATTTAAAATCGGTATCGTTTTTTTTTTGGGTCCTCCAATAATCGGAATCGGCGTTGAAAAGTCATAATCGGTCGGCCTCAATTATAATTTTTGGCCAACTTAAAATATGCAACAAGTGTTTTGTTTCATTGTTTTGAGCCATTTTCTTTGGCCAAATTAAGTTCCAACTGTAATGTTGTGTTTGGCGCAATATAGGGCTACTAGCACTCAAAATGTAAAACCAAAGAGGGAGTGAGACGCAAAAAACTTACACTGAACAAATATATAAAACACAACATTCAACAATTGAAAATGTACAGTTCCTATTAAAGGAAATCAGTCAATTTAAATAATGAATTAAGCCCTAATCCATGCATTTCACATAACTGGGAATACAGATATGCAACTGTTGATAACAGATACCTTAAAAATGTTTTTTTTTTAAAGTAGGGGGGAGTGGATCAGAAAACCATTCAGTATCTGGTGTGACCAATTTCCTCACGCTACGCAAAACATCTTCTTCGCATAGAGTTAATCAGGCTGTTAATTGTGGCCTTTGGAATGTTGCTCCACTCTTTAATGGCTGTGCGAAGTTGCTGGATTATGGTGGGAACTGGAACACGCTGTTGTACACGTCGATCCAGAGCATCCCAAACATGCTCAATTGGTGACCCCTTGACTTTTTCCACATTTTAATACGTTACTGCCTTATTCTAAAAACCATTTAATCGTCCCCCCCCCCCCCCCCTCAATCAAAACACAGTATCGACAAAGCAAAAAACAGTTCAGATTTCTGCAAATTCATTAAAAATTAAACGGAAATATCACATTAATATAAGCATTCAGACCCTTTACTCAGTACTTTGTTGAAGCATCTTTGGCAGAGATTACAGCCTTGAGTCTTCTTGGGTATGACACTACAAGCTTGGCACACCTGTATTTGGGGAGTTTCTCCCATTCTTCTCTGCAGATCCTCTCAAGCTCTGTCAGGTTGGATGGAGAGCGTCGATGTACCACTATTTTCAGGTCTCTCAAGGACATTCAGAGACTTGTCCCGAAGCCACTCCTGTGTTGTCTTGGCTGTGTGCTTAGGCTCGTTGTCCTATTGAAAGGTGAACCTTCACCCGTAGTCCAGTTTAAGGTCCTGAGCGCTCTGGAGCAGGTTTTCATCAAGGATCTATCTGTACTTTTCTAGATCCTCCCAGTCCCTGCCACTGAAAAACATCCCCACAGCATGATGCTGCGATCCCATGCTTCACCGTAGGGATGGTGCCAGGTTTCCTCCAGATGTGACGCTTGCCATTCAGGTCAAAGAGTTCAATCTTGGTTTCATCAGACCAGAGAATCTTGTTTCTCATGGGCTGAGAGTCTTAAGGTGCCTTTTTGCAAACTCCAAAACGGGCTGTCATGTGGCTTTTACTGAGGAGTGGATTCCGTCTGGCCACTCTACCATAAAGGCCTGATCGCCGACAGCTGAACCGTGAAGTTTTTAATAATAATATTACCAATATTATTTTTGTAATTTGTTTCAGGCAGATTTTAAGGGCACGTAACTGTGGATCATTTGGCCAATAGGCCTATCGCTCGTTTATTTATGGCACTAACAGCACCCAGTCGGAGGTGTCTTTCTCTCGCTCTCTCTGATCTAAACGGGTCACTCAGACCCAAACCCTTTTCGGAACGGGTCTGACTGTCCTCGGGTCCACTCGCAACAGACCTCCGTTCTTTTTAAAATTAATTTATAGAAATCGGATCAGGTGGGAAACCCACGGACAGGTCCAACTTTTGAACCCGTGAAGACCGCTACTCAGCATTCCATTGTGTTTATATTTGGCAGTCTGTGTGTGTGTGTGTGTCTGTCTGGTTAATGATACCGGCAGGTGGCTGGTTAATGATTGTAGATGTTCAGTCCAGAGGTCCACGTATGACAGCCTGAACCAGCCAGGAAGTATAAAAGGATTCTGATAAAGGTATAAAAAAAACATCAAGTGTTCTGGCAAACATTAAATCTTCCATCTGTACCCATAGGCACCACTCTGAAGCCTAGATTAGATTTATCTCCTTCAGGAGTTCGGTGTCCAGGCAGGGAGTATGGCAGGGTAGGGGCTCGAGACAAACAGGGATTAATACCAGCCATGTGCAATCCTTTTTCCTTCATGCTCTGCCTCATTGCCCTGATAGCCCTGTGTTATGGATTAAAACAGTCAGTCACTCTAAATCAACATCCAGGTCATTCCTATCCATCCTGTCATGTCCATGGGCAGACAAGCAAAAGATCAGTAAAAACACTGTAGAAAGTATCTGAGCTGAGGGAACCATCCTGGCGAATCACTGTATTGTAACAAACTACATTTACTACCCTAGAGTAGACATGACATTACTAAATCAATCAACCTGATGGCTGAGCTTCACTTCCCCAGACAGACTTCAGAAAGGCCCCTCTCTGCGCTCCCTGATTGGATGGAATTCATGTGATGACAAATGTGTTGTATTATTCAAACTAGAGCAGCAACACATTACTACTTTGAGTACAGGGAGGAGAGATAGTCCTCCCATGTCCTTGAAAGTATAACCCACACAAACAAAACAGAGACATTTACAGAACGGATGCTTTCATATAAACACTGGGTGTGATCCACTAACTCTTGGCTAAGTTGCCTCAAGGCAGAGCTAGTCAGAGTCAGATCCAAAGAATAAATACAATCTGCAGCACTAAAGACACTCCCCTGCTTCCTGATATCGGACACCCAGATAAAGCCCTCTCATAGGCAGAGCTATAGGGCGTATTATACACATCGGATAGGTACACCATATAGACTTTCATGTTCATACATCAATACCATGAGAAGAATATTCAGTATTTTCACACACTCAATGGTAGCAGAAAATAATCAAACAGTGATACTACTGGCTGTTGTTTTCACAACCTGATAGATAACTAAATAATTCCTGGAGTAACCTGTCCTTCCATATCCATCTAACAATTATCCAGGAGGATAATAACTTATGATCACTATGAGCTTTGGCCTGGTCAACCTGAGAAACATGTCAGAAATGTCAATATATACTGCATGTCCAAGCTATTCTATAATGATAAAGTATAAATCAAGAGTAGGCTACTTATTATCAAGATTGTGGAAATTAGATTGGGGTTCTGGTCACCTGACCTGTAGCCATCTGAGCCTGACAGTGGCAGAGGCAGGACCAAGTCACTTTTATTTGAGTCACAAGCAAGTCACAAGTCATAAGTTCGGAGTTCTCAAGGTGAGTCCCAAGTAGAACGGATCAAGACTCGAGTCAAGTCCAAGTCGTGTATTCTATGAGCAAGTCAAATCGAGACATAAGTTAAGTCAAGACTCAAGTCAAGTAAAAAACAAAATCGATACATGCAACGACTTGTTCAACTACAAATCTTTGTCTATGTATTGAGACAGCCCTTTTCGTCATTTTGTCTACAACACATTTTGATTAGCGCTTGTAATTGTAAAACTTGTAGCAGTCGTAAGGGCATAAAATCAGCAGAAGGCAAGGCAGGTTGACGTGCTCAGAGAGTAGATTTATTTACGGGTCTTGGTGATCCAATGTTGAAAGCGCCGGGCACCAACCACACCACAAATTCTCTTCAGGTATTCAACCTGAAAATCTGTCGTTACCCCTGAGACGACTCCTTTAAACAGGTGCTCTAATCCGAAGTTCAAAACACAAAATTTTTGTCCGGATTCTTTTGACGCCCACCGCAATCTTCCTCTGTTCTTCAGAAATACAATTAATCAAAATAAGCCCACTCCTAGTCACTAACAGCCTCCACTTTTCCCAGCGCATACGTCACCATTTGACACCTCAAACGGGTTTCCCACATGCATCCTTACTCAAACGCATCCCGACAAGAAGCGATTCATTATCATTCATACACGTATCCTCCACTCCAATTTTAGACAATTTCCTTTTTGTTCCAGCTTTCGCTACTCCTGTTGTCGTGTCAGAACACTCGACTTCACCAACTTTGCTCAACACGCTGCTTGATTCAAACTCAGCATCCACTTCCGCCATCTTTTCCAAATTTCAACCGGAATCTCCAACATCCCTCATAATTTGACGTTCGCGCTGCACCCAATCCTATAGCTGTACAAAAAATCAGAAATCCGTTCGCTCACCACCCGACCTTTGTTGATTGACAGGTCAAATCAGAGTGCGGAGTGTGCGTTTCACTTGCCAATTTGTTGCAGTTTTTTTTCTTCCAAGGGCGATGCTGTCTCTGGCTGCTTGATTGATTCAAACTCAGCATCCACTTCCGCAGTAGAGTGAAAGGTGCTGCATGGTCAATCTGACATTTGCAGGGACCTTACAGAATTTACTGTGATAGAGCCTATGCAAAAGTCAGGGCATTCATACTTCTTGCTCTTCACGGAGTAGAGCTGTTGTGAAGGAAGTTGTCAACGAAGTGAGTTTGTGTTTATACAGGACCTACCGCCCCCACCTGTCGTCAACCAATCATGTCAATGCAGAGCTATACGGAGCCCTGCATTGTTAGAACATTTGAGAGGCGGGCAATGCGGTAAGGAGCTTGATTTGGATTTGGCCTCTGCATGCCTCAGAAGGCTCCGCAATTGCGTCACACCCTCCATATGGAGCCTCCAACCACATTTTCGTATCAAGCATAAGTTCAGCTAACTAGCCCCCTGTAATTCAGATTAATACCACAAGATGTCACCAAATTATTTCCCCAACACTTTCCCTGGCTGCCACCCCAGCTAGCACAGTGGATCTGGGCCGATTCCGGCTGAGAGTCGGGGCACTAGGCTGAGAGTCAGACTCAGCCGACGTCATGTGGCCCGAGTCTAGGCCGCCATAAGCAGTATTACGTATGGCTAGGATGCGGGGATAGAGCTCGGGCCGATTCCGATGTGAGTTATCTGACCCAAATGTATTACTTGGGTCTCGGGCCGATTGGGGCTACTCTCTAGCAGATGAATACACGGACTGCTTTATAACATTTCATTATTTTATTTCCCCCCATATTTTCTCATTGTTTCTGTGATTTATTTTACACAGCATTTTATGTAATATAGCTAACTATGTTTTTAAGAGAGAGCTTTTCAATTGGCATCTCTCCCCTGTTTTCAGTCACTCGATTAGGTGTGAGCAGTGCATGAGGTAGGCTAACGAGTTGTGCTCCAATTTTACTGGGAATAGCTTTATTTGTGACTGGAGTCTTTGACAATTTTTTGGGCCTTCCTCTGACACGGCCTAGTTAGTATATAGGTCCTGGATTGCAGGAAACTTGGCCCCAGTGATGTACTACGCACTACCCTCTGTAGCACCTCACACTAGGATGCCGAGCAGTTGCCATACCAGGCGGTGATGCAACCGGTCAGGATGATCTCGATGGTGTAGCTGTAGAACTTTTTGAGTATCTGCGGATCCATGCCAAATCTTTTCAGTCTCCTGAGGTGGAAAAGGCGTTGTCGTGCCCTCTTCACAACTTTGTTGGTGTGTTTGGACCATGATAGTTTGTTGGGGATGTGGATACCAAGGAACTTAACTCTCGACCCGCTCCACTACAGCCCCGTCGATGTGAATGGGGGCATGTTGGGCACAACCTCAGCAAAGCATAAGACATCAATGTTACATTGAATTAATGAGTTAAGTTATTGAAATGTTATATTCCATTCCAATATTATATTCCAATTCATTTTTTTATTTTTTTATTAATTATAAACAACTATTGAAAACCATTTGCTCCTGAATGTCATTATAAAGACTACTGGGATATAAAATCTTGCATTATTCAAAAAATATTTAGTGCAATTGTACATAATGGATATTATGGAAAAGGAACAACGAAAAGATCAAAGAAAATGTATGTGCAGGTGACTTAAAGAGGGACCTTACATCAAATCTCCTCATAGTTCGGATATTAATAGCGACATGTGCAACACCACTTCCGCCAATATTTTATTGAAATAATTAAAATAAGACAACTAGACTTAGCTTTTAAGTATTACTTACTAAAGAATTTCTAAATAAAACGGTTTAAATGGATTTTAACGCATTTGCGTGAAACCCTATGCCATAATCTTCTAACAGGCACCCCATAGGGGGGGGGGGGGGCAGTTACCCCTGTACTTAAAAAAACACCCCTTTTCTAAAAGCAATATTTCATGAAATAGGACTCAAAGAAAGTGTAAACAGTAGCCATTTATTTCCCTTTATAGTTTATTCGCCTTAACATGACCTTCATCCAATATATATTTTTTCTAAACGTTGCTTAGTGTCAGAAATTAGACATTGTTCTTAGGGGGTGGTTACTTCCTGAAGCCCTGCATTGGCTTTAATCCACAATACTCTGTGCCACAAAATGACTGACAAAACATTACAAAACCTGGCAAGATCATTTCAAGTCTCAAGTCAAAGTCAAGTAATTTTATTTTCTATAAAGTGGAGTCTCAAGTTATCAAATTTGTGACTCGCGTCCACAACTGGACAGTGGTGTCAATGTGATTCGTGAGCAAGATGACTGCTGGAGCCTCTGATCAATGTTTTAACTGAATAATAATAGGCCTAAGTGTTAATGTAAAGCTATAAATTATCAACAATATTCGTTTGATTTACTTGATCATACAGAAAAGCGATTAATTGCCATAGGACTGAACACAGAAATTAATGAAGTAACTTCGAACTCACCTGGCACTGCGAATAAACCCATAAGCGCGAGGAACTGTTGCCATGTCGGATACATTGGATTGTCAGTTTGTCCAGGCCTCAAATACACTGACAAACTTTCAAAGAGTTACTGGAAACCTCCAAACGTGAACGTTTTAAGGATCATTCAGGCGAGTACCTCGACAGGTTTTTGATAAAAAATCCTAGCTCTAGGACTCGGAAGTTTGAAACTCAAAGGCTGTGTGTGCACTCGGGCTGTAGGCGGAGTGAGTATTACACACCTTTTGCTTGGTGGGACTGGTGGGAGGCGCACGCTGTTGTAAAACATGTTTGAGTAAAAACGGTTTTTGTCCCCCCAAAACTGTGCAAACTATTAATACTGCTGGCCTACCTTTACTTGTATCCAAGACTTGATGCAATTAGGATATGTCAAAACTGTCCACTGCTGCTCAAACGTTTTTTTTTTTTTTTTTAAATAGGCAATATTTTCCGTTTTCTTCCCCCGTCATTTGCGCAGAGGCAACGCATTACGCACAGCCTACCTATGCTGCCCTACAAAGTGAAACAGAAAAATGGCTTCAAAGTTGTTTTGCAAGCCAGCCAAATATATTGTAGGTAGATCATTGATAATGCACTGATGTATCATCTTATTATGTAGTCATTTGTATTCATATCAATCATAACCACTGATTTGACCTATGACCCATAAAATGCATATACTGCAATCTGCCTTTGAATGACCTGTAACAACTACACTGAACAAAAATATAAACTCAACATGTAAAGTGTTGGTCGAAAAAAAACACAACAAGCTTATTTCTTTAAAATTTTGTGAACAAATGTTTTTACCTCCCTGTTAGTAAGTATTTCTCCATTGCCAAGATATTCTATCCACCTGACAAGTGTGGCATATCAAGAAACTGATGACCATTACACAGGTGCACCTTGTTCTGGGGACAATAAAAGGCCACTCTAAAATGTACAGTTTTGTCACACAACACAATTCCCCCGATGTCTCAAGTTTTGAGGGAGTGTGCAATTGGCATGCTGACTGCAGGAATGTCCACCAGAGCTGTTGCCAGAGAGTTTAATGTTCATTTCTCTACCATAAGCTGCCTCCAACGTCGTTTTAGACAATATGGCAGTACGTCCAACCGGCCTCACAACCACAGACTATGTGTATGGCGTCGTGTGGGCATTATGAACAATGTTGACATCATGGTGGAGGTTATGGTATGGGCAGGCATAAGCTACGGACAATGAACATTTTATTGATGGCAATTTGAATACATAGAAATACTGTGACAAGATCCTGAGGCCCATTGTGAGGCCCATTTTTTGAAGGTACTGTATCTGTGACCAACAGATGCATATCTGTATTCACAGTCATGTGAAATCCATAGATTAGGGCTTAAAGATGTATTTCAATTGACTGATTTCCTCATATGAACTGTATATCAGTAAAGTCTTTGAAATTGTTGCATGTTGCGCTTATATTTTTGTTCAGTATATATGGGTAATGCAAAGGCAAAGTGCAGTATTTACAATCTAAATGTATTTATCCAACTTGTTGTTTTTCTGTTTGATGGAAACAGTTTGAGAGTTCTAACTACATTCCAACTGTATTTAATGGTTTTATGTAGTAATGTTTTCATGTTTTGAATGATGTATTGTAGTAGTAACCCTCAAACATGTATACTGTAGTTAGACCTAAAGTGTATTTGGTAAGTTTCCAGACCCCTTCACTTTTTCCACATTTTGTTACATTACATTGTTCTAAAATTGATAAAATTGTTTTTTTCCCTCATCAATCTACACACAATATTCCATGATGACAAAGTAAAAACTGATTTTTTAAAATTTGTGTGGGGGAAAAAATAAATGTCACATTTACATAAGTATTCAGACCCTTTACTCAGTACTTTGTTGAAGCACCTTTGGTAGCGATTACAGCCTCGAGTCTTCTTGGTTATGATGCTGCAAGCTTGACACACCTGTATTTGGGGAGTTTCTCCCATTCTTCTCTGCAGATCCTCTCAAGCTCTGTCAGGTTGGATGGGTAGCGTTGCTGCACAGCTATTTTCAGGTCTCTCAAGAGATGTTCGATTTGGTTCAAGTCTGGGCTCTGGCTGGGGCACTCAAGGACATTCAGAGACTTGTCCCGATGCCACTCCTGTGCTGTCTCGTCTGTGTGCTTAGGGTCGTTGTCCTGTTGGAAGGTGAACCTTCACCCAAGTCTGAGGTCCTGAGCCCTCTGGAACAGGTTTTCATTAAGGATCTCTCTTTGCTCTGTTCATCTTTCCCTAGATCCTGACTAGTCTCCCAGTCCCTATGACTGAAAAACAACCCCACAGCATGATGCTGCCACCACCATGCTTCACCGTAGGGATGGTGCCAGGTTTCCTCCAGACATGATGCTTGGCATTCCTGCCAAAGATTTAAATCTTGGTTACATCAGACCAGAGATTCCTTTAGGTGCCTTTTGGCATACTCCAAGCGGGCTGTCATGTGCTGTTTACTGTGGAGTGGCTTCTGTCTGGCCACTCTACCATTGGTGTGTAATGAGGAGGAAACAGACCTCGCACTTGACACATCTATGAAATTGCTTATTCCAGTTACTAATAAGCATGCACACATTAAGAATATGACTGTAAAAACTGTTAAATCCCCGTTGGTTGATGAGGAATTGAAAAATTGTATGGTTGAGATGGATGAGGCAAAAGGAATGGCAAATAAGTCTGGCTGCAAAACCAATTGGCAAAGATACTGCAAATTGAGAAATCATGTAACTAAACTGAATTTAAAAAATAAACTACACTATCAAACAAAGATAAATGATATAAAGAATTATAGTAAAAAGATTTGAAGCACCTTAAATGAAATTTTGGGGAAAAAGGCAAATTCAGTTCCATCATTCATTGAATCAGATGACTCATTTATCACAAAACCGACTGATATTGCTAACTTCTTTAATGATTTTTTCATTGGCAAGATTAGCAAACTTAGGCATGACATGCCAGCAACATACGCTGACACTACACATCCAAGCATATCTGACCAAATTATGAAAGACAAGTATTGTAATTTTGAATTCTGTAAAGTGAGTGTGGAAGAGGTGAAAAAATGATTGTTGTCTATCAACAATGACAAGCCACCGGGGTCTGACAACTTGGATGGAAAATCACTGAGAATAATAGCTGACGATATTGCCACTCCTATTTCCCATATTTTCAAAGTAAGCATTTTAGAGAGTGTGTGCCCTCAGGCTTGGAGGGAAGCAAAAGTCATTCCGCCACCTAAGTAAAGCTCCCTTTACTGGCTCAAATAGTCGACCAATCAGCCTGTTACCAACGCTTAGTAAAGTTTTTGAAAAAATTGTGTTTGACCAGATACAATGCTATTTTACAGTAAACAAGTTGACAACAGACTTTCAGCACGCTAATAGGGTAGGACATTCAACAAGCACATCACTTACACAAATGACTGATGATTGGCTGAGAGAAATTGATGACAAAACATTTGTGGGGGGTGTTTTGTTAGACTTCAATGTGGCTTTTGACATTATCGATCATAGTCTGCTGCTGGAAAAACAAATGTGTCATGGCTTTACACCCCTTGCTATATTGTGGAAAAATAGTTACCTGCCTAACAGAACACAGAGGGTGTTATTTTAGGGAAGCCTCTCCCACAAAATCCAGGTAGAATCAGGAATTCCCCAGGGCAGCTGTCTAGGTCCCATCCTTTTTTCAATCTTTACTAACGACATGCCACTGGCTTTAAGTAAAGCCAGAGTTTCTATGTATACGGATGACTCAAAAATATACACGTTAGCTATTACAGCGACTGAAATGACTGCAACACTTAACAAAGAGCATTATCAACAAGGCAGATCCTACAGGCTTTTGTCGCACCTGGACGTGCGGTCAGGTGCCACAAAGTGGGACTTAGGAAAATTGCAATTGGCTCAGAACAGGGCAGCACAGCTGGCCCTTGGATGTACCAGTGAGCAAACATTAAAAATATGCATGTCAATCTCTCCTGTATCAAAGTGGAGGATATATTGACTTCATCACTACTTGTATTTGTGAGAGGTACTCTCATGCTGAAAGCACCAAGCTGTCTGTTTTTATTTTACCAGGCAAGTCAGTTAATAACAAATTCTTATTTTCAATGACTACCTAGGAACAGTGGGTTAACTGCCTTGTTCAGGGGCAGAACTACAGATTTTTACCTTGGGGATTGGATCTTGCAACCTTTCGGTTACTAGTTCAGCGCTGTAACCACTAGGCTACCTGCTGCGCCAGCATGCAGATCAGACACCCATGCATGCCCCACAAGACATGCCACCACAGGTCTATTCACAGTCCCCAAGTCCAGAACAGATGATGGGAGGTGCACAGTACTACATAGAGCCATAACTACATCTGTTCCACATCAGGTAACTAATGCAAGCAGTAGAAAGATAAAAAAAAAAAAAAGATAAAAATACACCTTATGGAACAGTGGGGACTGTGAAGTAACACAAACATAGGCACAGACACATGCATACACACACATGATAACATATGCACTATACACACATGTACACATAGGTTTTGTGTTGTAGATAATGTGGTGTGGAGTAGGGGCCTAAGGGCACACATTTAGTGTGTTTTAAAATCTGTTATGAATGTATTGTAATGTTTTTAAAATTGTATAACTGCCTTAATTTTGTCGGACCCCAGGAAGAGTAGCTGCTGCCTTGGCACAAGTTAATTGGGATCAATAATAAATACAAATACATGCGCAAAGGGGATTAATTTACAATTATAAACTGGAGCCCTGACTGGGTGGTTCGAGCCCCTCCCCTTAGCATTTGCCATATACCACACCCCCTCAGGCCTTATTGCTTAATTATAAACCTGGTTTGAGCCCTGAATGCTGATTGGCTGAAAGCCGTAGTATATCAGACCATATAGCACGCGTATGACAAAACATTACTTTTTACTGTTGGAATTACTTTGGTAACCAGTTTATTATAGCAATAAGGAATCCCAGTGTTTGCGGTATATGGCCAATATCCCACGGCTAACGTCTGCGTTGCCTCATGCTTAAGAATAGCCATTAGCAGGTATGTTGGCCATATACCATACCCCCTTGTGCAAATGATCTAGCGAGTTTAATAAGGGTGAATTGTCTTTTATCTTACCACATATTCAAATTCCTTTATTACGTCATGTTATAGCTTGCAATAATTCTTATTTTGAGGAAACACGAATTTTCGTCTTTAGAAGTTACTCTGATATTCCTTCTTAATTGGCTCGATAACGTTGTGGGAAAAGGTTTTATTGTATAAATATGGCAACTCATCTCTTGCTGTGAAAAAGAAATGTGTCTAGTTTCAGGTCTTTTGTGCACATTTTCTGTGGTAATTGGGCTAGAAATTTAGCTTGACCTGGCAACCCTGCTGGAGAGAGAAGGGAGGGAACAAAAAGGAAACGTCGGATGCTGAAGAGCGGGAGGTTGGGTCGACTCGACCGATAAGTTTCACATTTAGAACAATCTCTGAGACATTTATTTAGCAGATAGTTGATTGTTAGAGTAATAGAGAAGCTATATCGTAGTTCTTTATTGACAGGAAACGAGGAGCTAATTTCAGGGTGAGTTGTTAGCCAGCTAACGTTAGCTTGCTAGCATCCAAGTGCGAGAGCAGAATCTGCACCGAAGCACTATCATCATTGGATGCAAAAAAAATCGGAGCCGTGCAGCCTCCGTGCGCAAGGAAATATTCATGTTATATTGACAAGAACTAGCCACCATCAGAAGCTTCCAGGTACAAGGGGTAGGGTACGGCGGTTTCACGGGCTGACTGACTCGCGGGCTTGCGTTGTGTGTTGGTCGAGAGAGACAACAGCGACAGTCCGCAGTTATTAACGCAGTTTCTTGGGTCGTCTAGCATGGCCATTTCATAATTCCATAATTCAAACTCAAATTAAGCTTGCAGAACTGCTAGCGCTAAGGACAGTGCGTTGTTGTTATCAGTAGATACGATATGTGCGAAATTTCAGCCCTTTGGCTTCATTGCCTTCGCCTCGGTGTTGTCATTAGATTCTCCCGACCATCCCACCGCTGGCTGTCTGTGAGGCCTCCCAGCAGGCAATGTTGTCTCTCACCACCCACTCTGCACAAACCGAAAGCTAGAAGCTCAACAACTTTCTGTCAATAGAAACCTACCAGGTGTTATTCTCTAGGGCATATTAATGGACATATTATGTTTTATTGTGTGTGTGTTGTAACGTTAATTCCTCTGTGATGTGTGTCTGATAGGATGAGTGGCGATGAGATGAACCCAGCAGCAGTGGCCCAGGCAGTGGAGGATATACAGGGAGACGACCGCTGGATGGCCCAGGTTAGTCGACCCTACTGCCTCTGTCTAACTGCACCATACTGTCCTGTCAGTAACTTACCCGAAGTACTCAGCCTCTACAAAACCTAAGGTCACTGATTCATGGTAATACATGTGTGTGTGTAGAAAACATAGAGAGAACCTAACATGGATGGAACAGAGAATCATGTCCATCTTAAATTCAATCTCCATCTCCACCAGTATATAACAAATCAAATTGTAGTTGTTACATGCGCCAAATACAACGGGTGTAGACTTAACGGTGAAATGCTTGCTTACTAGCCCTTCCCAACGATGCAGAGTTTAAAAATAATAATGAAAAGAGAAATAGTAACACAAGGAATAAAATACACAAGAATGGAGATACTTTTGTATATATAGTGTATGTGGACACCCCTTCAAATTAGTGGATTTGGCTATTTTAGCCACACCCGTTGCAGACAGGTGTATAAAATCGAGCACACAACCATGCAATCTGCATAGATCTCTATAGACAGACATTGGCAGTAGAATGTCCTTACTGAAGAGCTCAGTGACTGAACGTGGCACCGTCATAGGAAGCCACCTTTCCAACAAGTCAGTTGTCAAATTTCTGCTCAACTAGAGCTGCCCCAGTCAACTGTATGTGCTGTTATTGTGAAGTGAAAATGTATAGGAGCAACAATGGCTCAGCCGTGAAGTGGTAGGCCACACAAGCTCACAGAACGGGACTGCCGAGTGCTGGAGTGCGTAGTGCGTAAGAATCGTCTGTCCTCGGTTGCCACACTCACTACCGAGATCCCAACTTCCTCCGGAAGCAACGTCAGCACAAGAACTGTTCGTCTGGAGCTTCATGAAAGGGGTTTCCATGGCCGAGCAGCCGCACACAAGCCTAAGATCACCATGCGCAATGACAAGCACCGGCTGGAGTGATGTCAACCTCGCCGCCATTGGACTCTGGAGCAGTGGAAACGTGTTCTCTGGACTGATGAACCACGCTTCACCATCTGGCCGTCCGACGGACGGATCTGGGTTTGGCGGATGCTAGGAGAATGCTACCTGCCCCAATACATAGTGCCAACTGTAAAGTTTAGTGGAAGAGGAATAATGGTTTTGGGCTGTTTCTTCATGGTTCGGGCTAGGCCCCTTAGTTCCAGTGAAGGGAAATCTTACCGCTAAAGCATACAATGACATTCTAGATGTTTCTGTGCTTACAAAGCAAGGTCCATACAGATATGGTTTGTCAAGATCGGTGTGGAAGAACTTGACTGGCCTGCACAGAGCCCTGACCTCAACCCCATCAAACACCTTTGGGATGAATTGGAAGGCAGACTGCGAGCTATGCCTAATCGCACAACATCAGTGCCTGACCGCATTAATGCTCTTGTGGCTGAATGGAAGCATGTCCCCGCAGCAATGTTCCAACATCTAGTGGAAAGCCTTCCTAGAAGAGTGGACCAACTCCATTAATGCCCATGATTTTGGAATGAGATGTTGGACGAGCAGGTATCCATATACTTTTGGCCATGTATTGTGTATATACAGGGAGTACTAGTAACACAAGGAATAAAATGCACAAGAATGGAGCTATATACAGGGAGTACTAGTACCAGATCAATGTGCAGGTGTATGATCTATTTGAGCTAGATACAGTATGTACATGAAGGCAGGGTAATGTGACTAGGCATCTGGATAGATAATAATACGATTAAAATAAAGAACTGAGTAGCAGCAGCATATGATGAGTGTAAAAGTGTGTGTGGGTGATTCTCATTAAACCATGTCTGTGATGAATTCATATACAGTGCCTTCAGAAAGGCTTAAATTCAACATTTTATTAAATAAATAAAAATCTCATCCATCTACACACAATTCCCCATAATGACGAAGTGAAAACCAGTTTTTAGAAATGCTAGCAAATTTATTGAAAATTAAATGCAGAAAAACAGTATCTCATTTACATAATTATTCACCTGAGTCGATTTAAGAGCTAAGAGCTTTGCAAACCTGGATTGTAAAACATTTGCCCATTATTCTTTTCAAAATGTTACATGCTCTGTCAAATTGGTTGTTGATCATTGCTTTAAGTCAAAACTGTAACTCGGCCACTCAGGAACATTCACTGTCTTGGTAAGCAGCTCCAGTGTAAATTTGGCCTTGTGTTTTAGGTTATTGTCCTCCTGAAAGGTGAATTCATCTCCCAGTGTCTAGTGGAAAGCAGACTGAACTAGGTTTTCCTCTAGGAGTTTGCCTGTGCTTAACTCCATTCCATTTATTTTTATCCTGAAAAACTACCCAGTCCTTAATGATTAGAAGCATACCCATAACATCATGCAGCCACTACTCTGCTTGATCATTTGGAGAGTGGTAATCAGTAGTGTATTGGATTTTCCCCAAACATAACACTTTGTATTCGGGACAAAAAGTGACTTGCTTTACCACATTTTTTGCAGGTGCCTTGTTTTATTTTTTACCCATCTGCCAATAGGTTACTTTCTTTGCGAGGCATTGGAAAACCTCCCTGGTCTTTGTGGTTCGATCTGTGTATGAAATTCACTGCTCGACTGAAGAACCTTACAGATAATTGCATGTGTGGAGTACAGAGATGGGCCAGTCCTTCAAAATCATGTTCAACAGTCCATGCAATTTATTATGTGACTTGTTAAGCACATTTGTACTCTTATTTAGGCTTGCTATTACAAAGGGGTTGAATAATTATTGACTCAAGACATTTAAGCTTTTCAAATTGTTTAAATTTGTAATAAAAAAAACATAAAAAAAAAACATAATTCAACTTTGACATTATGGGGTATTGTGTGTAAGCCAGTGACTCTAAATTTAATCCATTTTCAATTCAGGCTGGGGGTGTGAATACTTTCTAAAGGGACTCGTAAATTATTTACTTTCATATTAAGGCTCACTATGCTTGGTTTCTGGCTCTTTAATCTGTTTTGGGCTTAAATCTTAAGTGTAAAATGTAAATAATAATCTCATTAACATAATACGTTCGGGTCCAAGGACTTTACATGCATTTAATTGCTAAAAAATAACGGTAACGCTTTACTTGACACACAGCGTCATAACACGTTATGACACGGTCATAATCATGTCATAACAGCTGACATACCACTTTCATTACACATATATTTAGACCTGTTGTGATATATGTTGCGTTATTTTGTGGCTGACTATGACACCTACATAAATGTCAAAACCTACACAAGGCAAAACATTCCATTACACCATAAACATACTGTTGACAAGTAGGCTATGTTATATTACATTTTCAGAAATTGACCATATTAAATGATCATGGTAATTGTGCACACATTGATGTCAGACACGCACCTACCCCAATGCTCTGTTTCTGATGACTGGGATGAATGTAGGAACAGATTTCAGCGGCAGGACTGATGACTGACAAGGGCATGTACCTGATAGGCCGATCTAGTTTGTACGATTATGATGGTCGTAATGCTTCTTGATGTGTCATAGAGTGTATTTTCTTAGTCGTAAGTGACACAGGATGGTCATAATGCCTTATGATGTTCGTCATAAAGTGTATTTTCTACAAGTTATTTAAAATATGCTGGGAAAAAATGTAAGGAATTCATTACAACAACAACACAACAAAGGACTTTTGAATAAACACAAATACATTTTAATAAACGTGGGTTTTGACATAACCAGCCATAAAATAACGCTATTTACATTTACATTTAAGTCATTTAGCAGACGCTCTTATCCAGAGCGACTTACAGGTACATACATTCATACTTTTTTTGTACTGGCCCCCCGTGGGAATCGAACCCACAACCCTGGCGTTGCAAGCGCCATGCTCTACCAACTGAGCTACACGGGACTGAGCTACACGGGCTATATATGTCACAACAGCTGTATATATATATATGGGTCATGAGTGTTATGAGCATACTATGACAGGTTATAACCTATGTCAGCTGTTATGACATATTATGACATGATTATGTCCGTGTCATAATGTGTTTTTACGCTGGGTGTCAAGTAAAGTGTTACCAAAATAACTAGCATATTTAATTAAAACCTATGAAATATTGTTTAAAGTGCTACGTATTCAAAGACAGTTATCATTTCTAGGTATTCCCGTTACAAACTAGTCATATTTTAGCAAAACATGTCTGAGCACGTGTTTCACATTACCGTAGTATTTCTTAATGTTCCTTTACAAAGTACAGTGTTTTTGTTTATTTATTTTGACCCATAATGCATTACTAAGAAGAGAAGATTAAAGATGGCTACAAGGTAAGCTGGTCTCTTTTATTATGTTTTAATTGATAATTGTCCTTTCACAACCCATTTAGCCATTTTAGATGACCATCACCATGACTGTGTAATACTTTGAGCAATATTATTGATTCAACTATTTACAGTATAATAGATTAGAAAGTGCATGAATAGATGGTCTCCTGGTGTGGTTTAAGCATTGTTAGCACATTCAATGTTGTTGTTTTTCTTGTAGAAAAGTGATTTTTAAGAGGGGAAACCTGGAGGGAAAAAATCTGACCAACCACCACCCCTGCCCCTTCCGTGACCATTTCGTGTCCCACCACTGCAAAAATAAAATATAGGGGAAGCACTTTGTTTTTTAAAGGCACATTACACTTAAAAATCTACATTTTGTCTGATGTTTTCAGAACTCAAAAGTGGTCTTTGGTCAACAAATGTCCCCATCCTAGACCATCTGTTTTGTAGATTCAGCTCAGCTGTATGCAAACAATCCAAAAATGAATGGAAAAGTTGAGCACCAAAATTTTCCCGGATTTGTGGTGGGTATCTTTTCCACTGAAGACTAAACTTCTTGGTGTTATATTAGATTGTAAACTTTCATGGTCAAAGCATATTGATTATATTGTTGTAAATATGTGGAGAGGTTTGTCTGTGATAAAGAGAGTATCTTCTTTTTTAACATCACATGCTACCAAAAAGTCCTGCAAGCTCTGGTTTTGTTGCATCTTGACTATTGCCCAGTTGTATGGTCATGTGTGGCAAAAAAAGACAGAGAATGCTGCAGCTGGCCCAGAACAGAGCAGCACGTCTGGCCCTTAAATGTACACGGCGGGCCAATGTCAATAACATGCAGGTCAGACTCTCCTGGTTCAGAGTGGATGAGAGATTGACTGCGTCACTGCTGGTCTTTGTAAGAAGTATTGACATGCTGAAAGTACAGAATTGTCTCTTCAGCCAGTTAACACACAGCTCAAAACCTATACATATCCCACATGACACGCAATTGGGGTCTCTTCTCAGTCCGGAACAGAGGCTGGGAGACGCACAGTGCTGTATAGAGCAATGACTACATGGACTTCTCTTCCAACTCAGGCAAGCAATACAATCTCTTAAAAAATAGAAGAAAACACCTCAAGGAACAATGAGGAGACACCCATTCATTACTTGTAGTATTATTAATTTATTTTTCTTTATTTTCTAGTTCTTATTACTTTTTAAAATAGTCATTGTTCTTTAGTCCTAGTGTCATGTTTTGTGTGGACCCCAGGAAGAATAGCTGCTGCTTCTTCAACAGCTAATGGGGTTCCGAATAAAAGCAATACAAACCATTTGGGTGGAGACATATAGTATGATGTTCTAATTGCTGGCATGCGATTTAGACTCTTCTTGAGATTACACTACTTTTGAGGTCTGAAAGCAACTGACAAACTTTGATATAAATTGTGTTAAGGGGACATTACACTCAAATTCCAACATTAATTCTCATTATGAATAGAAGATGATGCCAAAACTGGTGGTTTACCCGATGCATTACATTACTGGGAGCTTACAGTGCATTCGGAAAGTTCAGACCCTTCCCTTTTTCACATTTTGTTATGTTACAGCCTTATTCTAAAATGGATGGAATATTGTTTTATCCATCCATCTACACACAAAGCCCCATAATGACAAAGCAAAAACAGGTTTTTAGAAATGTTTGCAATTGTCTTAAAAATAATAAACAGAAATACCTTATTTGCGTAAGTATTCAAACCCTTTGCTATGAGACTCAAAATTGAGCTCAGGTGTGTCCTATTTCCATTAATCATCCTTGAGATGTTTCTACAACTTGATTGAAGCCCACCTGTGGTAAATTCAATTAATTGGACATGATTTGGAAATGCACGTCAGAGCAAAAAGCCTTGAGTCTTCTTGGGTATGTGGTCGAAGGAATTGTCAGTAGAGCTCAGAGACAGGATTGTGTCGAGGCACAGATCTGGGGAAGGGTACCATCAAATTTCTGCTGCATCGAAGGTCCCCAAGAACACAGTGGCCTCCATCATTCTTAAATGGAAGTTTGAAACAACCAAGACTCTTCCTAGAGCTGGACTCTTTAGACCATGAGAAACTAGATTCTCTGATCTGATGAAACCAAAATTGAATTCTTTGGCCTGAATGCCAAGCGTTACGTCTGGAGGAAACCTGGCACCATCCCTATGATGAAGCTTAGTGGCAGCATCATGATGTGTGGATGTTTTTCAGCGGCAGGGACTGGGAGACTAGTCAGGATCGAGGGAAAGATGAACGGAGCAAAGTACAGAAAGATCCTTGACGAAAACCTGCTCCAGAGTGCACAGGACCTCAGACTGGGGCGAAGGTTCACCTTCCAACTGGACAAGGACCCTAAGCACACAGCCAAGACAATGCAGGAGTGGCTTCGAAACAAGTCTCAATGTCCTTGAGTGGCCCAGCCAGAGACCGGACTTGAACTCGATCGAACATCTCTGGAGAGACCTGAAAATAGCTGTGCAGCAACACTCTCCATCCAACCTGACAGCTTGAGAGGCTCTGCAGAGAAGACTGGGAGAACTCACCAAATACAGGTGTGCCAAGCTTGTAGTGTCATACCCAAGAAGACTCGAGGCTTAATCATTGCCAAAGGTGCTTAAACAAAGTACTGAGTAAAGGGTCTGAATACTTATGTAAATGTGACCTTTTTTTAATTTGTAATAAACTTGCAACAATGTCAACCTGTATTTGCTCATTATGGGCTATTGTGTGTAGATTTAGGGGGTGTAAAAATATTTAATACATTTTAGAATAAGGCTGTAATGTAACAATATGGGGAAAATCACGGGGTCTGAATACTTTCCAAATGTACTTTATATAGAGAGTGTGTGACTCTATTTTTATAGCCTACAGTTTACTCACTGTTAGTCAGCACCTCTACTAACTTTTTGGGGATGTGCGCCAGCTCATGCTTTTCACAAGATAAATACACATCCCATGCCATTGATTGTGTAGAGCCAGTTGTACGCCTCAACACCATCATTTCCAGATCTTATTTGGTGCCTATCTTTTTCATTAATTTATTTTATATATTTTTTGCATAATGGGTGTATTTACACAGTGAATGGCCTAGGATGTGGACTTAAAGGGATAGTTCACACACATTACAAAATGGCATATTGGTTTCCTTACTCTGTAAGTGGTCTATGAACGAGATAAGACTATCTATGCTTGTATTTTGTTTACCTGGTCACGGTCTCCAACTTTGTAGCATTTATAGCACAAAACCAATGTAAGTTATTATCCATGATATTAGAATTTTTCGCATTTCATTTCCATATCTTAAATTAACTTTATTGAGCTATGCAATGCTTTTTTTTACACTTTGGGATGATTTGGATATGGAGCGTGAAAATGCTTATGCCGGGGATATCCACTTGCAATGGTTTTGTGCTATAAATGCTAAACAAAACCAAAGCATGGTTTGCTATCTTACCTTGTTCATCAACTGCTTACAGGGTAAGGAAACCAATTCACCAATGTAATTTTTTTATTTGGGTGAACTATCCCCATAAGAGTTTTGAGGTATGAAAACATCGGACAAACTTAACATGTTTGGGTGTAATGCTCCTTTTCGGGGTTGTTTAATAATAAACAGAACAATCTGATTAATCTAAACTTATTTTTATTGAGATTGGCAGATAAGGAAAGAAAGCTTCAAAAGCTAAGGTGGAGAAGCATAAAAAAGCAACTGTACAGAAGAAAGGAAAGAGGTTGCAGATGAGTGTTATTGATGACTCACTTGTCCTTGCAGAAAGGTTTGCTAACAGTTCACTTGACGTTGATTTTAGATCTGTGTTGTAACCAGGGCTCTAATAAAGATATATATAATTGGTAGCACTGTTTTTCATTGGTAGAAAAGTTAGGAGCACCACATTCAATTTAGAAGCAGCAAAAAAATAGATTTTTAAGGTATAGCCTACTTACTTTTGAAGTACATCTCCTGAAGAAGATATACATTTCCTTTCTTTCTGTGCCACCAAATGTTTGCATATACTGGTAAAGTTACCAGGTTGTTAGTAGACTTGCATGATAAGGGGAAAAACAAATATTGCGATTTAACTTGCGCTATAGATTCCAACAGTTCACCCAAATGTTTTGGATCATAGAAATAGAATAGAATGATTATTCAAACAGCAAATTAAAAAGCCAGGTAGGAGTTATGACAGGGTATGAATCAAAGTGTTGGTTGGTGTTTCCCACGGGACCCTAATTGCATTTGAATAGCATTTAGACAAAGATTCAGAACATTAATCAATCACATTTATTTATAAAGCCCTTTTTTCATCTGCCGATGTCACATTTACATTACATTTAAGTCATTTAGCAGACGCTCTTATCCAGAGCGACTTACAAATTGGAAAGTTCATACATATTCATCCTGGTCCCCCCGTGGGAATTGAACCCTGGTCCCCCCGTGGGAATTGAACCCACAACCCTGGCGTTGCAAGCGCCATGCTCTACCAACTGAGCCACACGGGACCACAAAGTGCTGTACAGAAACCGAGCCTAAAACACCAAACAGCAAGCAATGCAGATGTAGAAGCATGGTGGCTAGGAAAAACTCAGAAAGACCAGAACCCTAGAGAGGAACCAGGTTCTGAGGGGTGGCCAGTCCTCTTCTGGCTGTGCCTGGTGCGTTGCACAAACAACATGCTGATCTACACCACCACTGGTAGCAACCTGTATTAGAGCTAATGTTTGCTTTGCCCTAGGTGGTGCATTTAGCTAAATGGCATTTAACTAAACTCAGCAAAACAAGAAACGTCTCTTTTTCAGGGGACGTTTCTTATAGTTATATTACAGTTTGTAGAAACATGTCAAACGATGTATAGAATCAATCTTTAGGATGTTTTATCATAAATCTTCAATAATGTTTCAATCAGACAATTCCTTTGTCTTTAGAAATGAAAAGGAACGCAGCTCGCTCTCACAGCAGCGCGCCTGACTTAGCTCATGGCATTCTGCCAGACCTCTTAGTCAAACAGCTCTTATTCGCTCCCCCTTCATAGTAGAAGCCTGAAACAAGGTTCTAAGACTATTGACATCTAGTGGAAGCCTTGGGAAGTGCAATATGACCACATAGACACTGTATATTGGATAGGCAAAGACTTGAAAATCTACAAACCTCAGATTTCCCACTTCCTGGTTGTATTTTTTTCTCTGGTTTTTGCCTGCCATATGAGTTATGTTATACTCACAGACATCATTCAAACAGTTTTAGAAACTTCAGAGTTTTCTATCCAAATCTACTAATTATATGTATATTCTAGCTTTTGGGCCTGTGTAGCAGGCAGTTTACTCTGGGCACCTTATTCATCCAAGCTACTCAATACTGCCCCCAGTCCCAAAGAAGTTCAAACAGAAATATTTAAAAAAAATCCAGGTTATGAACATGTCACATGTTACGGTAATGACAACTGATTAAAATGAAAATATACTTAAATCAAAATGACCTTTTTTTTAATCTTAGGCAATTAGGCATTATAAAATAAAAAGTGTTTTGCCTGTGAATTTTCAAATGTACCAAGTTCGTGAGAATCACCCACGTGTGTTTGAGTTGTCGGTAGAGATCTTCACGGATCCACCTGTACGCGAATACCCGATCCTGTACCCGAATTCTAAATAATGTTGCGGGTCTTGGTCGGTTCTGATATGATTGTCATGGGTCTCGGATATGTGTAATTTTGAGAGTGAGAGACTTTATGTTGCTGCTCTTGCTTTTCACGATAGTGAGGTGGCGTGTGTAAATTGTTCTTGTTGGGCGGCCAATCATAAGTCATCAAAGCGGCAATAGGTTACAGTCATAGAGCCTCTGTTTGGCAAAAGTTAGGAGATATCTAAACAATGGAAGATGGAATTAAAAGTTAAAGGAGAAGGATCAGGTACAACGACCAAGAGCCAACTGGCAGGCTGCTACTTAATATTCTGAATGGAGTTATTTGTAACTGTAGGACGGGAAAGCTCATGCACTGCAGCCTCAATTAGCCTAGCTAGCTAACATTAGCTAACGTAACTAGCTTCTCCTGGTTTGACTCAGTCAAGACGGGTACTACGTTAACATATTTGATGATAAATTACTTAGCTATGGCAGCTATTAGTCTACTATAGCTCAAGTCTACTTGGTCGGTTCCTGTCTCTCCCTCCCTGCTTCCTGTCACTCATTCACAGTACGGCCCCTCCCCCGCCTGCTAGAGTGGCACCTCTCTCCTCCTTGCGCTTTATCAGCTCCGGTTAATAAAGTAGCTTAAAAAATGACTTTTCTGCAGCTTCCCTCACTCAGACCGGATCTGGATCCGACCAGGTCTATAAGAAATGGGTCTAGTTTTTCTCTGGTCCGTTCGGAGCGGGTTTCTATATATAAAACAATTATTTATGCATATTGGGTCTGGGTGGGGCAGCCCCAGGTCCATTTCAGAAGGGGTAAAACTTTTTGAACCCGTGAAGACCTAGTTGTTTGTGTGTAAAAGCCAATTCATGCTTATTACAAAATGTGGTCGGAGACTCCATATTGAGGCTGTGATGCAATTGCGGAGCCTCCGGAGGCATGCAGAGGCCAAATTGAGCTCCGTAACGCATCGCCGTGCGCCTCACAAATTCTGTAACAATGTGGAGGGCTCCACATTGACATGATTGTTTGATGGTAGGTGGGGGCGGGAGGTCCTGTATAAACACACTCACTTCCTTGACAACAGCTCTGCTCAACAGCTCTGCGCTGCTCAACAAAGGGCAAGAAGTATGAATGCCCTGACTTCTGCTGAGGCTTATCACATGCAGCGCCTTTTAGGCTTGGGAGATATCCAGATTTGTCATACCTTCATACCGGCCTTGTGCCATACCGGAATATTTGGTAATACTGGCACTGAACACAAGGGCTGCTGTTTTCAAAGCCCACTCATACTCTGTAATCCTAAGGTTAGCAATGCTAACAAGTACATGTCAAATCCCGTAGAGAATGCTCACTAAATGCAAACGAGCGCATTGCAAACATTTCATACAGTGTCTGACCTAAACTATACAAGTAACTCAAGTGCTTCTCACAGTTTGTTGCACGCACAAAACAAATATTAGGCAGCCAGCCTCTTGATCCAGGAGGAGATTCTCTTCTGTTACCAAGGGAACGCTTGGTTTCGGAAGATGCTAACCAGTAAATTAGCAAACTAAATCTAAACTGCAGAGCATTTAGCACATTTTAGACAGTTAATATAATAGTTATAAGATATCTAGCTGATAAACATTACATGGAGCATGCTGCACTACAGTTGGTCTCTCGTCGTTGTGTGCTTGTAAACAAGCACCAGGTGACGTGACTGGGGACTACCAGAGGTATTGACATGTTGAATGCACCGAGCTGTCTGTCTAAACTACTGGCACACAGCTCGGACACACATGCATACCCCACAAGTCATGCCACAAGAGGTCTCTTCACAATCCCCAAGTCCAGAACAGACTGGGAGGCACACAGTACTACATAGAGCCATGACTACATGGAACTCTATTCCAGATCAAGTAACTCATGCCAGCAGTAAAATTTGATTTAAAAAACAGATAAACACCTTATGGAACAGCGGGGACTGTGAAGCAACACAAACATTGGCACAGACACATGCATACACACCCACACACACACGATTAACATACGCACTATACATACACATTCATTTACTACTGTAGATATGTGGGAGGGGGAGAGTATGGGCCTGAGGTCACACAGTGTGTTGTGAAATCTGTGAATGTATTGTAATGTTTACAATTGTATAAACTGCTGTAATTTTGCTGGACCCCAGGATAAGTAGCTGCTGCTTTGGCAGCAGCTAATGGGGATCCATAATAAGTAATAATAAATACCAGTAAGCTTCATAATGAAAATGATATGAAATTAAGAATGCAGTTTTCTTTATCTCCAAACGAATTGCACAAGTTGACTGCAGGGATTTACTTAGGTACAAATATTCAAATGTTTTAAAATAAATAGTTTCAATGGTATTGAAAAACCATCCCGTGGCTTTTTCCAAATACCCCTGTATACAGTATATATACAGTATATAAGGTATACCGCCCAGTCTTATGAATTGGGGGTAGAAGCTGTCTCTGAGCTTGTTGGTCCGGGAGCCGATGCTCCGGTACAAATTGCCAGACGGTAGCAGAGTGAACAATATTATGTCTTTGGTGGCTGGAGTTTACCAAGCGGGGATGCAGCCAGTCAAGATGCTCTCGATGGGGCAGCTGTAGAACTTTTTGGCTGTAAAGTGTCTGCCTGGGGATGACGTGTTGTGTTTCTGCAGCACACGCGGTTTGTTCAGGAGTGTAAGGATGCAGAGCCAGAGGTGCTGTTTATTGGAGACTCCATGGTGCAGCTAATGCAGCAGTACGAGGTGAGAGAGGACAGATGCCTGTGTAGACAACATACTTTGTATGTGTGTGTGTGTGTGTGTGTGTGTGTCAGGGTTTCCGTTAGCCGGTAACAGCTGGCTTTTGGCCCCCCAAAAATATAAATGAAAAGGCGATAAATACAATTTGGCGCCGGCCAATTGTCCGGGAGAATAAAAAAATTCCATTGCAAAATAACACATTAGCCTATTCATTGATTGTTCCCAGTCAATGTAGCGTGAGAGCTGCTGCTACAGCTCATCAAACAGCTAGCTGTTGGTTGCTACTGGAGTGAAACCTACCCAATCATTGCACTACAATTCTTAATGCAATCGCATGTTAAAAACGATGGCCAAGATTAAAAAGAGCTAATTTTTATTTCTCAACTGGTAATTAAAGCGAGTTTGCCATTCAAGTACATAGGCAACTAGGCAAGCCTCAGCAGGTCACACACCACTTTGCAATGAGCTGGAGTCAGTAGGCTTATCCATTTTGAAAATGTATACATAGTTGTTTGAAACCTGAATGTTTTACTGCATATAATGAGGCATGTCTTACCTTGCTTCAAAGTAGCTTAGCCAAAATCCAACCAAACGTGCAGGCAGTTATTTTATAGACTTCCATATGCCATTTAAAACAGTAACCTATTTCTGTCATGTTCTATTGGTTTTCAAATCAACTTTCTTTCATTGTCCAGTAGCCAAATGCACAATCCTAGTCATATTAGCAACTCATGCTAGTTCTTGCATCTTTAGATCTCCCCTCTTTCAAAATTTGTAATGGATATTTTAATTTGTCTCATGAAACCACTCAAATGTGCGGCGCGCTTTTGACAATGTTTTCCCGCTAATTGCATTTGGGAAAGAACAGTCGCATGTAGCCTACTGCCATGTGCGCATTTCTGCGCTCATAATGTGAAAAAATAATAGTTTACCAACATTTTAAGCTAAACATTCTGATCTGTTGCATGAGCCTCATTGCGTTTACATTATTTTGACTCTTGCCTAGGCCTACAGGTTGTTTGAATTTGGGATCTACCGTCCCACAACTTTCCCAGTGTGTGTTTGGAATAGGCTATTTCTTTCTTGCACAGAACGACAAGCTGACCAATAGAATAGGTTAACTTTTCTACTTTGGTGCATAGTAGATTGGCATAGGCTGGTGATTTTGCTGTTCGGAAAAGTAAATATGGACATCTTCAAATTGTGCATTCGGTAAGGACGGACGCCATTGCATCCTTGAGTTTTATGTTCTGTTAAGATTAATTACCATGAACTAAATGTGATTGCTGTCATTCTGAGCACTGTAGGTGGATGCCCTAATCCGGTTATGCACCCAATGCATATGGGTCCGGTAAATTTCTTAAATGTCTGTTAAATTAGAATGCTTCAGGTCAACTGTCCAGCACCACAACGGAAGCCCTGGTGTGTGTGTGTGTGTGTGTGTGTAATACATGTTGCTGTGCATTATATCAGTTATAATACTGTGTATGTGTGGACCTCTGTGCATGTGTTAGTTGTTTACCTTTTGCTATGACACTGGTATTTTACACTAATCCTTGTCCTGGATCTCAACCTGCTACATCACTCACTCCACAGATCTGGCGGGAGCTCTTCTCTCCTCTGCACGCGCTCAACTTTGGCATCGGGGGAGACACCACCTGTAATGTGCTGTGGAGGCTGCAGAATGGAGAACTGGACAACATTGGGCCTAAGGTGAGACTCAATGGGCCAGCACAGGCTCTGAGAGAGGAAAGGGCACAGCACAGGTGGACAGTTGTGGTCCTGGAGTGCTTTTCATCCAGATCAGAACTATAACATCTGATTAAACTAATCAATACCTTGTTGGTCCCCTCCAGGTGACGGTGGTGTGGGTAGGAACCAACAATCATGAGCATTCGGCAGAGCAAGTTGCAGGGGGAATCCTTGCCATTGCACAACTGCTCACCTCCCGTCTTCCTAAGACTAAGGTTGTTGTTCTGGTAAGTGAAAGTTTTTGTTTTTTGTGTACAGTGGAGTGTACCATTATGCAATCTCATGCAGGGTTTGCATTTAGATTCAGAAAGTGTAATTGTCCCTTTGGTAATTTGATTTGCTTTATCACCTCAGTGTCAATACTGTACTATATGAGCCAGACCTGGGTTCCGATACTATTTCAAATATCTCAATTACTTTCACATACTGTACATACAAAGTAAGTATTCAGATATGTTTTATTTAAAAGACAAGTAGTTGAATATTTTAATGTATTTGGAAATACACTTTGAAAGTATTTTAAAATATGGAGTGATCTCATTGCCAACAGAGCTTGTATTTGAATTCCATAATTTTGAATTTGTGTTAGGATATTGAATTGGGATGTAATATTTTTTAATTGAATCGTTGATTGCATGATTTGAAACTGAATTGAGTGAACACAGTGTTTTACACATGCACATGGAGTAGCCAGCCAAATACAGTGCATTTGGAAAGTATTCAGACCCCTTGGCTTTTTCCATATTTTGTTACGTTACAGCCTTATTCTAAAATGTATTAATGTATTTTTTCCCTCAATCTACACACAATACCCGATACAAATGTATAAATACATAAACTGAAATGGTACATTTATATAAGTATTCAGACCCTTTAACTCAGTACTTTGTTGAAGTACCTTTGTCAGCGTTTACAGCTGTGAGTATGACACTACAAGCTTGGCACACCTGTTTTTGGGGAGTTTCTCCCATTCTCTGCAGATCCTTTCAAGATCGGTTAGGTTGGTTGGGGAGCATCGCTGCACAGCTATTTTCAGGTCTCCAGAGATATTCAATCGGGTTCAAGCGGCTGGGCCACTCTAGAACATTCAGAGACTTGTCTCGAAGCCACTCCTGCGTTGTCTTGGCTGTGTGCTTAGGGTCGTTGTCCTGTTGGAAGGTTATCCTTCGCCTCAGTCTGAGAACCTGCTCCTGAGCGCTCAGGACTTCATCAAGGATCTCTCTGTACTTTGCTCCATTCATCTTTCCCTCGATCCTGACTAGTCTCCCGTCCCTGCCACTGAAAAACTTCCCCACAGCATGTTGCTGCCACCACCCTGCTTCACCTTAGGGATGGTGCCAGGTTTTCTCCATACATGATGCTTGGCATTCAGGCCAAAGAGTTCAATCTTGATTTCATCAGACCAGGTAATCTTGTTTCTCATTGTCTGACAGTCCTTTAGGTTCCGTTTGGCAAACTCCAAGCAGGCTGTCATATGCCTTTTACTGAGGAGAGGCTTCTGTCTGGCCACTCTACCATAGAAGCCTGATTGGTGGAGTGCTGCAGAGATGGTTGTCTTTCTGGAAGGTTCTCTCATCTCCACCGAGGAACTCAGGAGCTCTGTCAGTGACCATCAGGTTTTGGACACCTCCCTGACCAATGTCCTTCTTCCCTGATTGTTCAGTTTGGCCGGGCGACCAGCTCTAGGAAGAGTCTTGGTGGTTCCAAACTTCTTCTATTTAAAAATGACGAAGGCTACTGTGTTCCGGGGGACCTTCAATGCTGCAGAAATTGGTACCCTTCCCCAGATATGTGCCTCGACGCAATCCTGTCTCTGAGCTCTACGGACACTTCCTTCAACGACATGGCTTGGCTTTTGCTCTGACATGCATTGTCAACTGTGGGTCCTTATATAGACAGGTGTGTGCCTTTGCAAATCATGTCCAATCAATTTAATTTACCACAGGTGGACTCCAATCAAGTTGTAGCAACATCTCAATGATGATCAATGGAAACTGGATGCACCTGAGCTCAATTTTGAGTCTCATAGCAAAGGGTCTGAATACTTATGTAAATAAGGTATTTCTGTTTTTAATTTTGTATACATTTTCAAAAGTTTCTACAAACCTGTTTTCACTTTGTCATTATTTGGTATTGTGTGTAGATTGATGAGGAAAAACATTTATTTAATCCATTTTAGAATAAGACTGTAACGTAACAAAATGTGGGAAAAGTCAAGGGGTCTGAATACTTTCCGGATGCACCATAGAAAAAAGAGTGGGTTAAGACATTTTTGCCAAACAAGCTGTGTTTTGGTGGCCTCTGGTACATTCTATTGCCTTGATTCCGTTCGGAAAACAGCAAAATTATTATTTTGTTTACAGTTTCTGAAAATGTATGAATTCAGTGTGTTAGTTGTTTTGGATATTGTCTAGGCAAAGACCTGTATGATCATGAGAACATTAAACCTTTTTTAACATTTAAGCTGTCTTCTCTTGAGATTAAAGTATTTTCCTGCAAGATATGAATTGGCACCATTATATTTGTTTTTTAAATTATATATTTTATTAAAAAAGAAAAATGAAGTAAATAGCCCAAATGATCTTGATATATAAATTAAAGATACCTTTTTAAATCAAACTAGTTGTGTGATGGACACTTTCATATTATGAAATGGATCTCTAAACAGAACAGATGTTCACATGTTAACCTCCTAGAGCAGGGATGGGCAAGTTTGATGGGGATGGGGGTCACCAAAAATTCCGAACTCTAGAGGGTCCGCAGTTGCTCGCTGGTCTGCTTACCGACATCCATACCCCACACAGTCTTGACAGGGAAGAGAACATTTTTACGTTTTAGAGTACATTTTGTGCATTTGTACACATTTTGCCATGGGGTGTAGAGAAAATGTTGCAGTTTCGAAGCAAGTTTCCTGCAATTCTATACATTTTGCCATGGGGCAGAGAAGATTTAGCAATTGTATAACTAATGTAATGCCATTTTACTTATTTTGCTATGTTGCGGAAAGGAAAATTAGATGTTTTACAGTTATTTTCTTTCAATTGGAGAGATATTTGCAGTTTTTAAAATGATATATGACTGAGACTAACAACCAAAATCAATGGGGGTCCCACTGCTGGTAATTTGACCATGATAACAAGTTTAGATATTTGGCAACTAAACTAATTTAGCAATCTAAAAAATGGAGGGGAATTGATCCGTGTCCCTTCAAAGAGGTGTGGGCTGCCAGTTGCCCATCCCTGCGCTAGAGTCTAAGGGCCCGGGGCTGGGTTTCTACTAAGCTAAGATATGGAGTTCTTTTAAGATGGTCATACCAAGGATCATTTAGCTATTTGATTTTGACCCCTGTATTCATTTAACCAGGGAGACACATTGAGACTTAGGTCTCATTCACAAATGTGCCCTGGGAACAAGAGTCACATCAGCACACAAACAATTATATACATACACATTAGCCATTATAATCAAATATTTTTTTTTTTTTTTTTAATCCTTAACCAGTTTCCTAAATTTATCCAGGGACACCAAATCATTCAAAGGAAGTGACTATTCCACACGAGGTGCCTGATATGAAAAAGTAGATCTTCCGAACTCTGTGGTTACCAAGGGAGTCATCATCGTTAACCAACCCTATTTTTCACGTACCAGAACCCATCACTACACTGGTAAAGGCCTATTTCCAAGACCTGCAATTATGTTTCACAACAACATGGCAGCGCTTGGAAGTAGGCATAATGGCAGGCTGTACAATTTCACCTCTGGCCTTCACTATGGCCATGGAAGTCATCATCAAGGCATCGAGATGGGTGGTCGGCGGTGAGAGAACTAAGGAAGGGCTCCGTCTCCCACCTATCCGAGCATACATGGATGACATGACTACACTGACCACCACTGCAGCATGCACCAGGCGGCTACTTGCAAAACTGCAGGATAACATCAAGTGGGCCCGGATGAAAATCAAGCCAAGCAAATCTCGAAGCATCTCCATAGTCAAGGGACAGCTTAAAGATGTGAGGTTCTGCATTGAAGATGACCTGTCTGAGCAACCCGTCAAGAGCCTGGGTAGATGGTACAACGAAAGCCTCCGGGATAAAGATCAAGTGCAGCAAGTAAGGCAGGACATCGCCGACGGTCTTGAGAACACCAACAAGACCCTACTGCCTGGGAAGCTCAAGCTTTGGTGCCTACAGTTTGAACTTCTCCCCCGGGTAATGTGGCCACTCACCGTCTGAGGTCCCAATAACAACAGTGGAGAAGATGGAGCGAACCATTACCTCATACGTAAAGAAATGGCTGTGTGTCCCACGATGCCTGAGTAACATCAGCCTCTATGGCAAAGGGGTCCTTGAACTACCTCTTACAAGTCTAACAGAGGAGTACAAGTGCTCTAAAGTAAGACTTCAGATGACATTGAAGGACTCCAAAGACCAGACCATTAGCAAGGCTGCACCTCCCCTACAAACTGGACGGAAATGGACATCATCCAAGGCTGTGCAGCAAGCAACATCAGCCCTGAGACGCCAAGACATTGTGGGGAATATCCAGCATGGAAGAGGAGGCTTTGGCCTGGCAGCAAGCAAACCAACGTTCCATAAGGCAACAACATCTGAACGCAGGAAGCTGGTGGTCAAGGAGGTGCGCAGACAGGAGGAGACTGCAAGAAGTGCAAAGGCTGTCTCTCTTGCTAAACAAGGGCAATGGACACGGTGGGAAGGCCTGGAGAGGAGAAAGATCAACTGGAGTGAGCTTTGGCAAATGGAGGCAAGCAACATCAGCTTCATCATAAGAGCTGTTTATGATATGCTTCCATCACCAAAAAACCTACATCAATGGTATGGCGAGTACCCGACCTGCCCCCTCTGCCCAGCTCCAGCGACTCTCAGGCATATAATGGCAGGTTGCAAGACCAGCCTCTCACAAGGCCGCTACACCTGGAGGCACAATCAGGTCCTCAAGAGCCTGGCTGCAGCACTTGAGACCAAGAGGAGTGCAACCAATTCATTACCTCCAAAAACAAGCAATCCAGTCAAAACAACAACATTGATCCGGGAGGGACAGAAAAGGCCCAAGCATCCTCCTACGAAGCCAGAAACTGGACACCTAGCCACGGCCCGGGACTGGAAGATGCTTGTCGATATTGGCCAGCAACTCATTTTTTCACCTGAGATTTGCTTCTACCAACCTTAGGCCAGACATGGTACTCTGGTCCCCTTCACGAAAGGCTGTGTACATCATAGAGCTCAAAGTCCCGTGGGAAAACTCTGTTGAAGAGGCCTACGAGCGTAAGAAACTGCGTTACACAGAGTTGGCAGCAGACGCAACTCAGCGTGGCTGGAATGCAAAAGTCTGGCCAGTTGAAGTGGGATGCAAAGGATTTGTGGCTTCTTCCACCATCAGGTTGTTGAAAGAACTTGGAATCCATGGACAGGCTCTGCGGCAGACCGTCAGAGCAGTTTCTCAAGCAGCTGAAAGAGGCAGCCAGTGGATCTGGATCAAACGGAAGGACCCTTGCTGGGCTATAACTTCATGACCCCCCACCCCCACCTGAGAACCCAATTCAGATCCCTCCAACTTGAGGAGGACATATGAGGTATGCAGTCAGCTGTAGGGCTGGCTCAGGGAAGAGGACGCCCCTGCCTTGCATAGTCCCGTGGGAAATCTTAATTGGGCATGGGACACAAGCTAAGGCTTGATCACCCTTTAGCTGGCCACCTTTGAGGGTGTTTAGTGATTAAAGGCCGAAACACCCACTGATTCGAAGGCACACTACTGAGGATGTGTCCCAAAATTGACATCTTAACCCAGTCTAAGAAATAAACCTCCCATGCCACTCTGTCAACATCACAGCAAATCTCATGTGAGTGCATACCATCTATTGGCACAATGGACAGTTTTAACATCTCGTCCCGTGTTTTATGATTCTGACCTTGTATTATAACCTGAAACTCTAAATTTCAACCAAGATGTTAAGTATATTGGAAGCTTGTGGAGTAGGGCTTTATAAACAAAAAGAGAGTAATGAAGTGTCTTTAAAGAGGTCCAGACACATTTTTGTTAAAGGATGCAGTGATGAGTATTAAAACTGTCAGATGTAATAAAACAAAGTGTGCTATGATTAACAGAATCAAGGGATTTTAGAGTAGTCAGTTGCACTTCATAACAAGCTAATTTGTATGCTTCTTAAATTATAGATCCTTGTCCATCCAAATACCAAGGTATTTGTATACAGGGACATGTTCTATTACAGAACCATTCAAGGAGTGAAGATGTAACCCAACTAAGATACTTTTATGAGACTTTGACAGTTTCTTCAACACAATACCATGATCAATATGTGTGATAGGTCTTAGACAGATCTATAAACAAAGCAGCACAACTAATTTTAGCATTCAATGCATTGACAAGGTCATTCACAACTAATGTGGTGGCTGTAATAGTGCTATGCCATGGTCTAAACCCTGATTGATTTACATTTAAAATACATTTCTCAGTCAAAAGATTGCACATTTATCAACGACTCAAGAATCTTTGCTAGACAAGGAAGCTAGACAAGTAATTGTCAAGATGACTACTATCACCACCCTTATGGAGTGGCAATACATACGCAGATTACCATACTTTAGAAATAATTCCTGAAGACTGAGGCAGCAATGAGGGTCGCTGCACATTTTAGCAGACCAGGTTCCAAATGATCTGCCCCTTTAGATGTATTAATGTCTCATACTAGCAAGGCATCAAGGACTTCCTTAACAGAGAATTGTCTGAAAGAAAACCCCAGATCAACATTTACATTATCAATCAACAAATTATCTCCATTAATATGCAGACTACACTTAATGTGAGTTGGCTTAGAAACTGAGTCAAAAATATAGCCCACAGAAATAAAATGGTGATTTAAATGCATTAATTACATCAATTTTATCAGTAATGGTGATAGCTCCACTCCAATTTGCATACCGCCCCAACAGATCCACAGATGACGCAATCTCTATTGCACTCCACACTGCCCTTTCCCACCTGGATAAAAGGAACACCTATGTGAGAATGCTGTTCATTGACTAGAGCTCAGCGTTCAACACCATAGTGTCCTCAAAGCTCATCACTAAGCTAAGGTCCCTGGGACTAAACACCTCCCTCTGCAACTGGATCCTGGACTTCCTTATGAGCTGCCCCCAGGTGGTAATGGTAGGCAACAACACATCTGCCACACTGATCCTCAACACAGGGGCCCTCAGGGGTGCGTGCTTAGTCCCCTCCTGTACTCCCTGTTCACCCACGACTGCGTGGCCAAGCACGACTCAAACACCATCATTTAAGTTTGCAACGGTGGTAGGCCTGATCACCGACAACAATGAGACCGCCTATAGGAAGGAGGTCGGAGACCTAGCGGTGTGGTGCCAGGACAACAACCTCTCCCTCATCAAGACAAAGGAGATGATCGTGGACTACAGGAAAAGGAGGGCTGAGCACGCCCATATTCTCCTTGACAGGGGTGTAGTGGAGCAGGTTGAGACCTTCAAGTTCCTTGGTGTCCACATCACCAACAAACTATCATGTTTCAATCACACCAAGACAGTCGTGAAGAGGGCACGACAACGCCTATTCCCCCTCAGGAGACTGAAAAGATTTGGCATGGGTCTTTAGATCCTCCAAAAGTTATACAGCTGCACCATCGAGAGCAACTGATTCAGAGGGGTTGGGTTAAATGAGGAAGACACATTTCAGTTGATTGAATTCAGTTGTACAACTGACTAGGTATCCCCCTTTTCCTTTCCCGACTAGTTGCATCACCGCCTGGTATGGCAACTGCTCGCATTTGACCGCAAGTCGTTACAGAGGGTAGTGCGTATGGCCCTGTAAATCACTGGGGCCAAGCTTCCTGCCATCCAGGACCTCAATACCAGGTGGTGTCAGAGGAAGGCCATCCTAATTATAGACTGTTCTCTCTGCTACCGCACGGCAAGCAGTACCGGAGCGCCAAGTCTAGGTCCAAAAGGCTCCTTAACAGCTTCTACCCCCAAGCCATAAGACTGCTGAACAGCTAATCAAATTACTACCTGGACTACTTGCATTGACCTGCCCCTGCTCACTTTTTTTTTATGCTGCTGCTACTCGCTGTTTATTATCTATGCATAGTCACTTTACCCCAAACCTTCAGTATCAATGAAAAGTTTCAACACACCAACTCATTCCAGGGTTTTTATTCGTTTTACTGTTTTGTACATTGTAGAATAAGTGAAGACATCAAAACTAAAAAATGTAACACATGGAATCATGTAGTAATGACAACAGTGTTAAACAATTTAAAATATATTTTATATTTGGGATTCTTCAAGTAGCCACCATATGCTTTGATGACAGCTTTGAACACTCATGGCATTCTCTCAACAAGCTTCATGAGGTAGTCACCTGGAATGCATTTCAATTAACAGGTGTGCCTTGTTAAGTTCATTTGTGGAATTTCTTTCCTTAATGTGTTTGAGCCAATCAGTTGTGTTGTGACAAGGTAGCTTTGGTATACAAATGATAGCCCTGTTGGGTAAAATACCATGTCCATATAATGGCAAGAACAGCTCAACTAAGCAAAGAGAAATGACAGTCCATCATTACTTTTTAAGAAATTAAGGTCAGTCAATCCGGAAAATGTCAAGAACTTTGAACGTTTATTCAAGTGCAGAAACCATCAAGCGCTATGATGAAACTGGCTCTCATGAGGACCGCCACAGGAAAGGAAGACCCAGAGTTGCCTCTGCTGCAGAGGATAAGTTCATTAGATTTACCAGCCTCAGAAATTGAAGCCCAAATAAATGCTTCACATAGTTCAAGTAACAGACACATCTCAACGTCAAATGTTCAGAGGAGACAGTGTGAATCAGGCCTTCATGGTCAAATTGCTGCAAAGAAACCACTACTAAAGGACAACAATAAGAAGAGGAGACTTGCTTGGGCCAAGAAACACGTGCAATGGACATTAGACTGGAGTCCAAATTTGAGATTTTTGGTTCCAACCGTGTCTTTGTGTAGGTGACTGGATGATCTCTGCATCTGTGGTTCCCACCATGAAGCATGGAGGAGGAGGAGTGATGGTGTGGGGGTGCTTTGCTGATGACTGTCAGTGATTTATTTAGTATTCAAGGCACACTTAACCAGCATGGCTACCACAGCATTCTGCAGCAATAAGCATCTGGTTTGCACTTAGTCCCACTATCATTTGTTTTTTAACAGACCTCCAGGCTGTGTAAGGGATATTCGACCAAGAAGGAAATTATGGAGTTCTGGGTCAGATGACCTGGCCTCCACAGTCACCCGACCTCAACCCAATTGAGATGGTTTGGGATAAGTTGGACCGCAGAGTGAAGGAAAAGCAGCCAACAAGTGGTCAGCATATGTGGGAACTCCTTCAAGACTGTTGGAAAAGTATTCCAGGTGAAGTTGGTTGAGAGAATACCAAGAGTGTGCAAAGCTGTCATCAAGAATATAAAATGCATTTTGATTTAACAATTGTTTGGTTACTACATGATTCCCTATGTGTTATTTCATAGTTTTGATGTCTTCACTATTATTCTACAATGTAGAAAATAGTCAAAATAAAGAAAAACCCTTGAATGAGTAGGTGTCCAAACTTTTGACTGGTACTATACATGTACGTATTACCTCAATTACCTCGACTAACCTGTACCCCTGCACATTGACTCGGTACCAGTACTACCTGTATATATAGCCTCGCTATTGTTATTTTATTGTGCAACTTTTTAAATTTTTTTAGTTTATTTAGTAAATATTTTCTTAACTCTTATTTTTCTTAACTGCATTGTTGGTTAAGGGTTTGTTAGTAAGCATTTAACATGTAAGGTCTACCTGTTGTATTTGGCGCATGTGACATAAAGTTTGATTTGATTTGAGAGATGAATTTGATGGGGAAGAGAAGAAGAGCTACAGAGAAGAATGCTTTTCCAGTTCTTGGCCAGATTCCCTGCACAATCAGTGCGTTAACAAAATAATCAGATTTGGCTTTTCTTACTAGTTTTACACAGATTTCTCAATCTCCTAAATGATTGCCAATCTGGGCTTGAGTCTGTAAAGCTAGTTTTGGCCCAGACAGCATCTCTATTATGAATGTATAACTTTGTCTAGCTCCAGTGTTTAAGGGAATATGCTCATCGACAATAACATTTTTATTGAACCTTTATTTAACTAGGCAAGTCAGTTAAGAACAAATTCTTATTTACAATGACGGCCTAACGGGGAACAGTGCCCCTGAACACTGCCTTGTTCAGGGGCAGCACGACAGATTTTTACCTTGTCAGCTCGGGGATTCGATCCAGCAACGATTGGGAGCAATATTCATTCAATTCAGTTTCAAATAATGAAAAAGTTCAATTTATTAATTCAATGATTCAATTTGTGCATTACAAATTCAAAAATATTAAATAAAAATGCAATATCCTAATACAACTTCAGAATGATGGAATTCAAATACAATTTCTCAAGTAAAAGTATTTTTTGGGGGCTGTATATTTAAAAATACTCACACAGAGAATTATTTTTTTTGTTTAAAAAAAAATACCAGTTACTCAAATACATATGTATTTGAACCCAGGTCTGATATGATCATGTATATGAGGATGCATGCATTTACAGATGTGTCCTTAGCTCCCAGTAATAACTAACCTCTCCTGTCTGTTTCAGGGTCTGTTGGCACGGGGCGAGTGGCCCAACCCACTGCGGGAGAAGAACGTGGCGGTGAACAGCTTCCTGCGTTCCTGGCTGCCACGGCTGGGCCAGACCCAGTTCCTGGATGTGGGGGCGGGCTTCGTGCACTCTGACGGGACCATCTCCACCAGGGACATGTTTGACTTCCTGCACCTGACAGCGGCGGGCTACCGGGCCATCGCCAAGCCCCTCATTGACCTGCTGCGGCAGATACTGGAGGAGACGCCTGAGGAGAAGAGGGCCTCGCTGCTCTGAGGGCCTCGCTGCTCTGAGGGCCTCGCTGCTCTGAGGGCCTCGCTGCTCTGAGGGCCTCGCTGCTCTGAGGGCCTCGCTGCTCTGAGGGCCTCGCTGCTCTGAGGGCCTCGCTGCTCTGAGGGCCTCGCTGCTCTGAGGGCCTCGCTGCTCTGAGGGCCTCGCTGCTCTGAGGGCCTCGCTGCTCTGAGGGCCTCGCTGCTCTGAGGGCCTCGCTGCTCTGAGGGCCTCGCTGCTCTGAGGGCCTCGCTGCTCTGAGGGCCTCGCTGCTCTGAGGGCCTCGCTGCTCTGAGGGCCTCGCTGCTCTGAGGGCCTCGCTGCTCTGAGGGCCTCGCTGCTCTGAGGGCCTCGCTGCTCTGAGGGCCTCGCTGCTCTGAGGGCCACACACCCACACAGCCAGGGGCATGCCTCACTCATTCACTCTGCTGGGGAGTAGCTGGAATTTGACTAAAACCACTAATCCAGGATCTGGTCCTAGATCTGATCTGTTGCTAGATCTGATCTGGTCCTAGATATATCCTAGATCTGATTTGGTCTTAGGTCTGTTGTTAGGTGCAAGATCTCTGGCAACTTCTACCTCTACAGGGAACGGGGGGGGGGGGGGGGGGGGGGGGCTGGTAGTCAGGGATGAGGCATGCTCCTGTCTATTGAGATGGGGTCAGATCAAGATGTCACTTGCTGGGCCAAGCAAAGAGAATGGGCACACATATGAGTGGAACTGGAAGTGCAGGAGAGGAGGGGGAGTGCATGGGTTCATGTGCATGTGTGCAGGGAGACAGAGTTGACGGTGTGGAGAAGTGAAAGAGAGCGAGACAACAATACTTCCAGAGACATCGTACGCGCTATAGCAGCAACAGAGGATAGAGAGAGATCGGACACCTGCACAAGCTGTATAAAGAGGCTAATGGCATACATGCATAGACTCTGAGAGAAGAGAGACACAGACACTGTAGTAGACTCTAAAATGTCAGCTTTGCCAATTGAAATGTAAATTAGCTTCCTACTTGGGCACAGCTTAACAGCACAGTAATAAACACTCCTATATATTCCCTCTCAGAAATCTGTTTGAGTTGGCTCCATATGCCACAGTCTAAACCAACAGCCCTTTAAAAGCTTTAAACCGCCATCCGAGTACCAAGTTTAATCTTCTCTCCTCCCTCCCTCACTCTGTGCCTTGAAACAGTGAACAGTGAAGTCCAGCTATCCTCCCATACTTGCCACACACACACACACACACACACACACACACACACACACACACACACATCGGCTTTCTCTCCCTTTCTTACACATAGGAAACTACACTCTCCTACAGACTCCAATACCTGCTTACTCTGTCTCTCGCCTACTCTTAATTTCTGTCCCTATTTTGTCTCGTTGTGTGTAGCATACAGAACTCCGACCCATCCCTGTCCACACTACCACCTGCCTCCTAACATATGACATTGTCGCAGGACGTCTTAAACAGTAGCATCATGATAAATCTTCTGACATAGAATTACATAGATTTTATAGTCTACTACTACACTAAAACCCAACCACAGGTCACAACCCTGTTTTGTCTCTTCCTGGTGCAGTTGAACTGAAGTGGTTTCTGAGGTCCTCTTGCTCTCATGTTACTAGCTACTGTCTTTAAGGAAATGTAGCTCTTTTTTTTTTCAACCAAATCTCTGTTTTGATGTAGATGGCAAATTTATAGAAGGGTTTAAACACTTTTTTTTCTTTTGCTATTTCACTCGTTTTTGAGAAACTTACCCCAGCCATCATTTCCTCGTCCTGCAGTACTGGGGCTCTGAACAAATGCTCCAAAAACGCCCAAATACGTCCTTTTATAAATGGAAACGCTCTCAGTATAGTGATGCAGGTCTTTTGAACTTTATGCGCAACTTTATATTTCATTTTGTGCTACTCAAGCCGTCAAGCCCCTATCCAGCTGTTTCATTTCCCATGTAGCCTGTTGCTAGAATGGGCGGAGAGATATCACTCGAGTTGTCTTTCATGTGTACAACATCTAAAGACCTGCATCACTATACTGAGAGCTTTTCTGTTTTTAAAAGGATGTATTTTGGTGTTTTTGGAGCCTTTGTTCATGTTTTTTTGGAGCCCCCGTACTGCACATCGAGGATAAGGAAGTGAATTGCTGGTTGGGGTAAGTTTCTCAAAAACAAGTGAAATCACCAAGTGTCTGGACATGCCATATACATTTTAATTTTTTTATGATTTGGTTGTAAAAAGCTAAATTGTCCTTTAAGCTCTACACGTATTCTTCTTGTGCTCTGCCTGCCTGCGTGTGCGTGTGTGTGTGTGTGTGTGTGTGAACCTTCAACACTGGCTTGGGTGAGAAGTGTGTACAGTATGTGTCACTTATGGTTGGTTGTATGACTGTTTAGAAGTGACCCATTTGTATATAATACATATATGTGAAGCTTGGATAGATGGCCTTGTATTGCGGATGTGGTAGTGTTTGTAAGGTAATTAACGTTAGCGAGTATCTGTATTTGGTGCAAACTGCGCTATATTTGGCTTATTCTCACATGCTTAAGTGTTCCAATAAAGGACCATGAATGTACATAATTTGTGGTGTTGCTTCATTTCACTTGATTTTAAGGTGTAAGTGTGAAGAAAAGTTATTTTATCATCAAGGTTTGTGATTAGCTAGCCTATCTGCGATTCAGTCACTGCATTACTAACTTGCGGGAGTCCCATTTAACCTCTAGAGCGGCTATTCCCAAACTGGGGTACGCCAAATTAAAATGTTATTCACATTCAAACAGTTCATTTTGATTTTCCAACAGGGCTATACATTTTGGGTGATTTTTCTTTTTTTCTCACCTGAGTAGCCTCGTTTCACTGCCAAAAATGAAATTAAACCGTCTAGTGACACAGTGTCAAATACAGGTAGCCTAGTCAAATAATTAACATCCAATCACATTAACCGTTACTCTCTCGGGAATTCCACAAACCGTCCGTATGTAGCCAAACGTAGCTGCAGCTCATTCCGTTTGCTAACAAAATCGATAAATGGTTTGAAAAAAAGGCCGCGTCCAGAGACACATCAGCTCTACTGGTAGTACTGCTACGACCAGCAGTACTACACCTGCACCTGTCGACGACACAAGTTCTGCTTCCACGAGCACATCCAATGCTAGCATCAGTAATTCTACATTTGTTGCTAGCCCAGTGAGCATGGACACTGACAGTTGTAAATCTAATGCAACCGAAGAGCTACTGCCCCCTTACCAGGGAAAGCCCCGAACGACAGGGACGTTTGACAATCGGAAAGGCGCAAATATGATGAGAACTACATTGATTTGGGGTTGACTTATATTGGGAGTAGTGCCTTTCCTCAGCCACAGTGTGTTATATGTGCAAAAGTACCATCTCATAACTTGAGAGACGGGCATAAAGTTGACTTGCTGGTTAAATAAAGGTTGTCACTTGTCTGACTGCTTGCATGATGACGAGTTTCTCACACGACTGGCCTATCTGGGTGACTGCCTGAATGATCTGAATCTAGGATTACAGGGACTTTGCAACTATATTCAATGTGCAGGACACTGTTTGCAATAACGAGGACAACACACAAGTCTTTCCATCATTGAACTCAAACTTACAGATAATGTCAAATGTGATATAGCAAAGCACCTGAGTGAGCTGGGTGCGCAATTACATGTACTTTCCCGAAACGGACGACACTAACAACTGGATTCGTTATCCCTTTCATGCCCTGCCTCCAGTCCACTTACTGATCCATATCTGAACAAGAATACCTCATTGAAATTGTAACAAGCGGTTCTGTGAAAATGTAATTTAATCAGAAGCAACTGCCAGATTTCTGGATAGGGCTGCGCTCAGAGTATCCTGCCTTGGCAAATCGTGCTGTTAAGACACTGATGCCCTTTGCAACCATGTACCTATGTGAGAGTGGATTCTCGATTTCTCCCTAGCATGAAAACTAAATACAGGCACCGACTGTGTGTGGAAAATGAATTAAGACTGAGACTCTCCCCAATACAACCCAGTATTGCAGAGTTATGTGCATCCTTTCAAGCACATCCTTCTCATTAACCTTCGCCCCAGTCTGAGGGCCTGAGCATTCTGGAGCAGGTTTTCATCAAGGATCTCTCTGTACTTTGCTCCGTTCGTCTTTCCCTTGATCCTGACTAGTCTCCCAGTCCCTGCCGCTGAAAAACTTCCCCACAGCATGATGCTGCCACCACCATGCTTCACCGTAGGGATGGTGCCAGGTTTCCTCCAGATGTGACGCTTGGCATTCAGGCCAAAGAGTTCAATCTTGGTTTCATCAGACCAGAGAATCTTGTTTCTCGTGGTCTGAGAGTCCTTTAGGTGCCTTTTGTCAAACTCCAAGCGGGCTGTCATGAGCATTTTACTGAGGAGTAACTTCCGTCTGGCCACTTCCTTAAAGGCCTGACTGGTGGAGTGCTGCAGAGATGGTTATCCTTCTGGAAGTTTCTCCCATCTCCACAGAGGACCTCTGGAGCTCTGTCAGAATGACCAACGGGTTCTTGGTCACCTCCCTGACCAAGGCTCTTCTCCCCCGATTGCTCAGTTTGGCCGGGCAGACTGTTCTAGGAAGAGTCTTGGTGGCTCCAAACTTCTTCCATTTAAGAATGACGAAGGCCACTGTCTTCTTAAGGACCTTCAATGCTGCAGAAATGTTTTGGTACCCTTCCCCAGTACTGTGCCTTGACACAATCCTGTTTGGGAGCTCTATAAATATTGTTTATCATGACGTCCAAATCTAGGGCATGTTTAGTGATATTGAATATATCCAGTTACATACGTAAAGTATGTCAGTATTAATGTATACAATTTATGTACTAAGATTTTGCGTGCCAGAAACAACACATAGATGATAAGTGTCATCTGCCGTTCCAGACAAATTGTAATACTTTGACATTCAGAAGATTGATAGTAACCCCAGTACATAACATCAGGCAAACCCAGTAACCCATGCATGTACAGTACCAGTCAAAAGTTTGGACACACCTACTCATTCAAGGGGTTTTCTTTATTTTTACTATTTTCTACATTGTAAAATAATAGTAAAGACATCAAAACTATGAAATAACACATAGGGAATCATGTAGTAACCAAAAAAGTATTGAACAAATCAAAATATATTTATATTTCAGATTCTTCAAAGTAGCTACCCTTTGCCTTGATGACAGCTTTGCACACTCTTGGCATTCTCTCAACAAGCTTCATGAGGCAGTCACCTGGAATACATTTCAAATAACAGGTGTGGAATTTCTTTCCTTCTTAATGCATTTGAGCCAATCAGTTGTGACAAGGTAGCGATGGTATACAGAAGATAGCCCTGTTGGGTAAAAGACCAAGTCCATATTATGGCAAGAACAGCTCGAATAAGCAAAGAGAAACAACAGTCCATCATTACTTTAAAACTTCTTCAGGATCAGGGGGTCCCCTGCGGGACGGTTGAGCTAACGTAGGCTAATGTGATTAGCATGAGGTTGTAAGTAACAATAACATTTCCCAGGACATAGACATATCTGATATAGGCAGAAAGCTTAAATTCTTGTTAATCTAACTGCATTGTCCAATTTACAGAAATTATCACAGTGAAAGAATGCTAAGAATGCTAAACCATGCTATTGTTTGAGGAGAGTGCACAGTTTTGAACATGAAAAGTTATTAATAAACAAATTAGGCACATTTGGGCAGTCTTGATACCAAATTTTGAACAGCAATGCAATGGTTCATTGGATCAGTCTAAAACTTTGCAAATATTAAGACATGAAGGTCAGTCAATATGGAACATTTTGAAAGTTTCTTCAAGTACAGTCGCAAAAACCATCAAGCGCTATGAAGAAACTGGCTCTCATGAGGACTGCCACAGGAAAGGAAGACCCAGTTACCTCTGCTGCAGAGAATGAGTTCATTAGATTTACCAGCCTCAGAAATTGCATCACAAATAAATGCTTCACAGAGTTCAAGTAAAAGACACATCTCACCATAAACTGTTCAGAGGAGACTGTGTGAATCAGGCCTTCATGGTCAAATTGCTGCAAAGAAACAACTACTAAAAGAACACCAATAAGAAGAAGAGACTTGCTTTGGCCAAGAAATGCGAGCAATGGACATTAGACCAGTGGAAATCTGTCCTTTGGTCTGATGAGTCCAAAATGAGAGTTTTGGTTCCAGCTGCTGTGTATTTGTGAGACACGGAGTAGGTGAACGGATGATCTAGTCCTCACCGTGAAGCATGGAGGAGGAGGTGTGATGGTGTGGGAGTGCTTTGTTGGTGACACTGTCAGTGATTTATTTAGAATTCAAGGCACACTTAACCATCATGGCTACCACAGCATTCTGCAGCTATACAGTTGTGGCCAAAAGTTTTGAGAATTACACAAATATTAATTTTACAAAAGTCTGCTGCCTCAGTGTCTTTAGATATTTTTGTCAGATATTACTATGGAATACTGAAGTATAATTACAAGAATTTCATATGTGTCAAAGGCTTTTATTGGCAATTACATGAAGTTGATGCAAAGAGTCAATATTTGCAGTGTTGACCCTTCTTTTTCAAGACCTCTGCAATCCGCCTTGGCATGCTGTCAATTAACTTCTGGGCCACATCCTGACTGATGGCAGCCCATTCTTGCATAATCAATGCTTGGAGTTTGTCAGAATTTGTGGGGTTTTGTTTGTCCACCCGCCTCTTGAGGATTGACCAAAATTCTCAATGGGATTAAGGTCTGGGGAGTTTCCTGGCCATGGACCCAAAATATCGATGTTTTGTTCCCAGAGCCACTTAGTTATCACTTTTGCCTTATGGCAGGGTGCTCCATCATGCTGGAAAAGGCATTGTTCTTCACCAAACTGTTCCTGGATGGTTGCGAGAAGTTGCTCTCAGAGGATGTGTTGGTACCACTCTTTATTCATGGCTGTGTTCTTTGGCAAAATTGTGAGTGAGCCCACTCACTTGGCTGAGAAGCAACCCCACACATGAATGGTCTCAGGATGCTTTACTGTTGGCATGACACAGGACTGATGGTAGCGCTCACCTTGTCTTCTCCGGACAAGCTTTTTTCCGGATGCCCCAAACAATCGGAAAGGGGATTTGTCAGAGAAAATGACTTTACCCCAGTCCTCAGCAGTCCAATCCCTGTACCTTTTGCAGAATATCACTGTCTGTCACTGTCTGTCACTGATGTTTATCCTGGAGAGAAGTGGCTTCTTTGCTGCCCTTCTTGACACCAGGCCATCCTCCAAAAGTCTTTGCCTCGCTGTGCGTGCAGATGCACTCACAACTGCCTTCTGCCATTCTTGAGCAAGCTCTGTACTGGTGGTGCCCCAGATCAACTTTGGGAGATGGTCCTGGCGCTTGCTGGACTTTCTTGGGCGCCCTGAAGCCTTCTTCACAACAATTGAACCGCTCTCCTTGAAGTTCTTGATGATCCGATAAATGGTTGATTTAGGTGCAATCTTACTGGCAGCAATATCCTTGCCTGTGAAGCCCTTTTTGTGCAAAGCAATGATGACGGCACGTGTTTCCTTGTAGGTAACCATGGCTGACAGAGGAAGAACAATGATTCCAAGCACCACCCTCCTTTTGAAGCTTCCAGTCTGTTATTCGAACTCAATCACCATGACAGAGTGATCTCCAGCCTTGTCCTCGTCAACACTCATACCTGTGTTAACGAGAGAATCACTGACATGTCAGCTGGTCCTTTTGTGGCATGGCTGAAATGTAGTGGAAATGTATTTTTGGGGGATTCAGTTCATTTGCATGGCAAAGAGGGACTTTGCAATTAATTGCAATTCATCTGATCACTTTTCATAACATTCTGGAGTATTTTCAAATTGCCACCATTCAAACTGAGGCAGCAGACTTTGTGAAAATGTATATTTGTGTCATTCTCAAAACTTTTGGCCACGACTGTACACCATCCCATCTGGTTTGCGCTTAGTGAGACTATCATTTGTTTTTCAACAGGACAATGATCCAACACACCTCCAGGCTGACCAAGAAGGAGAGTGATGGAGTGCTGCATCAGATGACCTGGCTTCCACAATCCCCCGACCTCAACCCAATTGAGACGAGTTGGACCGCAGAATGAAGGAAAAGCAGCCAACAAGTTTTCAGCATATATGGGAACTCCTTCAAGACTGTTGGAAAACCATTCCAGGTGGAGAGAATTCCAAGAGTGTGCAAAGCTGTCATCAAGGCAAAGGGTGGCTACTTTGAAGAATCTAAAATATATATTTTTTGGTTACTACATGATTCCATATGTTTTATTTCATAGTTTATGTCTTCACTATTATTCTACAATGTAGAAAATGGTAAAAATAAAGAAAAACCCTTGAATAAGGAGGTGTGTCCAAACTTTTGACTGGTACTGTACATGTAGGTATATTTGTCTGTTTGCTCATCTAACTGTACTTTGTAAAAAAATATATCTTTGTTTCTGACCCTTGAACTTGCTCCTCCAGTTGAGTTGTAAGGGGTGGAGGTCCATGTCTGAGACAGCACACACACACCTGCTCAGAGACCTATAAAAGCTGCCTGGTGCTGTGCATCAGCCTCACTTAAAGAGCACCACCACCCCGAGGTAACAGACAGCCAGCCTCACTGAGACTCTCGAAGGGAGGTATGGGGTTTATAAAGAAAGCATAGGATATAGCCAACATTGGAAAATGGAGGAATTGAATGACCAAGTGTAAAGTTGCTGAAAGACAGCAGATATTATTATTGAAATTAGGTTCTTGGAAAGAAATGTAAGAATTAAATGTTTGCCATTTGAAATATGGATCATATTCATCAAAAGTAATTTAAAGATTATTATTGTGTTGAACAGTGGCATTTTGTACTCTAAAGTTTGAGTATGAATGTTTGGTGTTAGATTCAAATGTTTTTGGTTGTGTGAAACATTGAATGTTAAGTCCCAGGCCAAGGCCCTGCAGAACAATTCCCCCTCCCAGATGGAGCACATCAAGGCTGCTGCCATGGTGTACGTCACTCATGTGAAGACCCCTGGACCACCTGGAAAGAACCGAATATACCGAGTACAAGTAAGAGACAAAAATATCTCCACTCATAGTTAACTTCTATCAGATTATTCTGTCTTCATGTTTTCTTCCCTACAACCCCTCATCCTTCTTTCCATAATAGCAATGGATTGCTCTGGTCTCTCCCTCATTTTACCCTCCACCTCTCTGTACCCCCAGGATGAAGCTGTCCAAGAGCTTCGACAAGCTGCATGAGTATGCCCAGACTGCTTCCCAGACCCTGGCCCCCTATGGCAATGCCTTCAGCACCCAGTTCCTTGATACCACCAAGCAGGTGCATCAGATGGTGATGGCTGATGTCGAGGACCTCCACACCCAGCTAGAGCCCAAGAAGCTGCAGCAGGTCCTCCAGAAGCACATTAAGGAGTACCGCGAGAAGCTGGAGCCCGTCTTCCAGGAGTACGTCTTCAAGCGCCGCGAGGATATGGACACCTTGAGGGCCAAGCTACAGACCCTGGTTGATGAGATGCGCTCCAAGGTTGAGGAGACCAAGTCCAAGCTGATCCCCATGGTTGAGGATGTCCGCACCAAGCTGACCGAGCGAATGGAGGAGCTGACGCCCCTACGCTGATGAGTACAAGGAGCAGCTTGTGAAGTCCATCTGTGAGGTGAAGAAGATGTCCACATACACCCCTGACCTCCTGACCTCCAAAGCAAGCTGGAGCCCTACTTAGAGGTCCTGAAGAGCAGGGTCGTGGACTTCTAAGATACCGTCTTCACGGCCATAAAGGCATAAGAACCTGTGACCCTGGTCAGTTAGGACTCCACCTCCCCTCAACTATGTAACACACTAACTGGCAGCCTCCTCGCAACAGCACATTACAACAAGAAAGGCTGACACTTGCACAGATACACTAACTGGTGAATGTCTCCACGTAGTGGCCACCCTCACTGTGTGATTCCATCCACATGAACGTGGCCTGTCTCAGTTTCATGCTCGCTATTGCTTGGTGAAAGAAACTTGGTGTGCCTGAGGTGTAATCATTACTCCAAATGAAAAGTAGCATTTCTATTGGACAGATTCAGGTAGGTCCTTCCCTGTTTGCTGAACCTGTTCAATAGAAATGCTAGCTTTGCAACTGTTTGGAGTAATGATTACACCTCATATAAACTCATCAAAAGAAGAAACGTCTCTTTTACAGGACCCTGTCTTTCAAAGATAATTCGTAAAAATCCAAATAACTTCACAGATCTCCATTGTAAAGGGTTTAAACAGTGTTTCCCATGCTTGTTCAATGAACCATAAACAATTAATGAACATGCACCTGTGGAATGGTCGTTAAGACACTAACAGCTTACAGACGGTAGGCAATTAAGGTCACAATTATGAAAACTTAGGACACTAAAAAGAGGCCTTTCTACTGACTCTGAAAAACACCAAAAGAAAGATGCCCAGGGTCCTTGCTCATCTGTGTGAATGTGCTTTAGGCATGCTGCAAGGAGGCACGAGGACTGCAGATGTGGCCAGGGCAATAAATTGCAATGTCCATACTGTGAGACACCTAAGACAGCGCTACAGGGAGACAGGACGGACAGCTGATCGTCCTCGAAGTGGCAGACCACGTGTAACAACACCTGCACAGGATCGGAACATTTGAACATCACACCTGCGGGACAGGTACAGGACGGCAACAATAACTGCCTGAGTTACACCAGGAATGCACAATTCATCCATCAGTGCTCAGACTGTCCTCAATAGGGTGAGAGAGGCTGGACTGAGGGCTTGTAGGCCTGTTGTAAGGCAGGTCCTCACCAGGCATCACTGGCAACAACATTGCCTATGGGCACAAACCCACTGTCGCTGGACCAGACAGGACTGGCAAAAAGCACTCTTCACTGACGAGTCACGGTTTTGTCCGGGGGTTATGGTCTGATTCGTGTTTATCGTAGAAGGAATGAGCGTTACACCGAGGCCTGTACTCTGGAGCGGGATCGATTTGGAGGTGGGGGGTCCGTCATGGTCTGGTGCGGTGTGTCACAGTATCATCGGACTGAGCTTGTTGTCATTGCAGGCAATCTCAACGCTGTGCTTTACAGGGAAGACATCCTCCTCCCTCATGTGGTACCCTTCCTGCAGGCTCATCCTGACATGACCCTCCAGCATGACAATGCCACCAGCCATACTGCTCATTCTGTGTGTGATTTCCTGCAAGACAGGAATGTCAGTGTTCTGCCATGACCAGCGAAGAGCCCGGATCTCAATCCCATTGAGCACATCTGGGACCTGTTGGATCAGAATGTGAGGGCTAGGGCCATTCCCCCCAGAAATGTCCAGGAACTTGCAGGTGCCTTGGTGGAAGAGTGGGGTAACATCTCACAGCAAGATCTGGCAAATCTGGTGCAGTCCATGAGGAGATGCACTGCAGTGCTTAATGCAGCTGGTGGCCACATCAGATACTGATGGGTTACTTTTGCTTTTGACACAACCCTTTGTTCAGGGACACATTATTCAATTTCTGTTTGTCACATGTCTGTGGAACTTGTTCAGTTTATGTCTCACTTGTTGAATATTATGTTCATACAAATATTTACACAAGTTTGCTGAAAATAAACACAGTTGACAGTGAGAGGATGTTTATTTTTTTGCTGAGTTCCTAACATATTGCTCTCTACTCCAGAGATGACATCTTGTCAGTAAAATGCATAAGGTCTCCAAAATACTGCAGTGATTGTTTTCTTTTATCACAGATGGTAATTAACCATGTTTATTGTCAGGTTAATACAACAGTCAAAATAGTTAATGCCATCTCACTTCTCCATACAGTTGAAGTCAGAAGTTTACATACACTTAGGTTGGAGTCATTAAAACTCGTTTTTCAACCACTCCACAAGTTTCTTGTTAAACTATAGTTTTGGCAAGTCAGTTAGGACATCTACTTTGTGCATGACACAAGTCATTTTTCCAACAACTGTTTACAGACAGATTTCACTTATAATTCACTGTATCACAATTCCAGTGGGTCAGAAGTTTACATACACTAAATTGACTGTGCTTTTAAACATCTTGGAAAATTCCAGAAAATTATGTCATGGCTTTTGAAGCTTCTGACAGGCTAATTGACATAATTTGAGTCAATTAGAGGTGTACTTGTGGATGTATTTCAAGGCCTACCTTCAAACTCACTGCCACTTTGCTTGACATCATTGGAAAATCAAAAGAAATCAGGCAAGAACTCAGAAAAAAAATTGTAGACCTCCGCAAGTCTGGTTCATCCTTGGGAGCAATTTCCAAACGCCTGAAGGTACCACGTTCATCTGTACAAACAATAGTACGCAAGTATAAACACCATGGGACCACACAGCTGTCATACCGCTCAGGAAGGAGACGCATTCTGTCTCCTAGAGATGAACGTACTTTGGTGCGAAAAGTGCAAATCAATCCCAGAACAACCGCAAAGGACCATGTGAAGATGCTGGAGGAAACAGGTACAAAAGTATTTATATCCACAGTAAAACGAGTCCTATATCGACATTACCTGAAAGGCCGCTCAGCAAGGAAGAAGCCACTGCTCCAAAACCGCCATAAAAAAATCCAGACTACGGTTTGCAACTGCATATGGGGACAAAGATCATACTTTTTGGAGAAATGTCCTCTGGTCAGATGAAACAAAAATAGAACTGTTTGGCCATAATGACCATCGTTATGTTTGGAGGAAAAAGGGGGATGCTTGTAAACAAAGAACACCATCCCAACCGTGAAGCACGGGGGTGCCAGCATCATGTTGTGGGGTTGCTTTGCTGCAGGAGGGGCTGGTGCACTTCACAAAATAGATGGCATCATGATGCAGGAAAATTATGTGGATATATTGAAGCAACATCTCAAGACATCAGTCAGGAAGTTAACGCTTGGTCGTAAATGGGTCTTCCAAATGGACAATGACCCCAAGCATACTTCCAAAGTTGTGGCAAAACGGCTTAAGGACAACAAAGTCAAGGTATTGGAGTTGCCATCACAAAGCCCTGACCTCAGTTCGAAAGAAAATTTGTGGGCAGAACTGAAAAAGTGTGTGTGAGCAAGGAGGCCTACAGACCTGACTCAGTTACACCAGCTCTGTCAGGGGGAATGGGCCAAAATTCCCCTAACTCATTGTGGGAAGCTTGTGGAAGGCTAACCGAAACATTTGACCCAAATTAAACAATTTAAAGGCAATGCTACCAAATACTAATTGGAGTGTAAACTTCTGACCCACTGGGAATGTGATGAAAGAAATAAAAGCTGAAATAAATCACTCTATTATTCTGACATTTCACATTAAAATAAAGTGGTGATCTTAACTGACATAAGACAGGGAATTTTTACTAGGATTAAATGTCAGGAATTGTGAAAAACTGAGTTTAAATGTATTTGGCTAAGGTGTATGTAAACTTCCAACTTCAACTGTAAGTATTTCAACATTCTGCTCATTCAAATTGGGCAGTTTTAAGTTCAATTAGTCATACTTCAGTGTGACTTTTAATAAGGCACTTATTAACATAACACTAGTATATATTTTTTTGCCATAGAAATGATAAAATGTTCAACATAGAATCATGAAAATTAGAAACAAACATACCAAATGCATGGAAGTTAGAAATAACATACTTACAAAATAACAAAGTTGTTATAATTATGTCAAAGGGTATGAGAAGTATATTTTACAATAAATAAAAAGGCATACATAACAAACATGATATCCTTATGGGTTAACACACAACAGTAATGTGAAAACAAAAAATAAGTTATGGTGCCAGATTATCATTGCAGTTAACAACAGATGTACTTTTGGTCAGCCTTTAAAAAGGTATTCAAATATTTAGTTAGCTGTATCAATATAGGGATGCATAATATGAAAGACTTCTGTTTATTGTGTCACCTCAGAAAGGTCAGACCCCTTGACTTTTTCAACATTTTGTTACATTACAACCTTATTCTAAAATTGATCAAATTATTGTTTTCTCCTCATCAATCTACACACTACCCCACAATGACAAAGCAAAAGCAAATTGATTTGATTATTTTTGTGCAAAAATATTAAAATAAACTGAAATATTACATTTACATATGTATTCAGACCCTTTACTCAGTACTTTGTTGAAGCACCTTTGGCAGAGATTACAGCCTCAAGTCTTCTTGGTATGAAGCTTCTTGGCACACCTGTGTTTTGGGCGTTTCTCCCATTCTTCTTTCAAGCTCTGTCAGGTTGTATGGGGAGTGTCGCTGCACAGCTATTTTCAGGTCTCTCCAGAGATGTTCAATTGGGTTCAAGTCTGGGCTCTGGCTGGGCCCCTCAAGGACATTCAGAGACTTGTCCCGTAGTCACTCCTGCGTTGTCTTGGCTGTGTGCTTAGGGTCATTGTCCTGTTGGAAGGTGAACCTTCACCCCAGTCTGAGGTCCTGAGCGCTCAGGAGCAGGTTTTCATCAAGGATCTCTCTGTACTTTGCACCGTTCATCGTTCCCTCGATCCTGACTAGTCTCCCAGTCTCTGCCATGCTTCCCCGTAGGGATGTTGCCAGGTTTCCTCCAGAGGTGACGCTTGGTATTCAGGCCAAAAAGATCAGTCTTGGTTTCATTAGACCTGAGAATCTTGTTTCTCATGGTCAGAGTCCTTTAGGTGCCTTTTGTCAAACTCCAAGCGGGGTGTCATGTGCCTTTTACTGAGTAGTGGCTTCCGTCTGGCCACTTTACCATAAAGGCCTAATTGGTGGAGTGCTGCAGAGATGGTTGTCCTTCTGGAAGGTTCTCCCAAATCTGAAGCTCTTTCACAGTGACCATCGGGTTCTTAGTCACCTCTCCCGATTGCTCAGTTTTGCCGGGTGGCCAGCTCTAGGAAGAGTCTTGGTGGTTCCAAACTTCTTCTATTTAAGAATGATGAAGGCCACTGTGTTCTTGGGGACCTTCAATGCTGCATATTTTTTGGTACCCTTCCCCAGGTCTGTGCCTCAACACAATCCTGTCTCGGAGCTCTACGGACAATTCCTTCGACCTCACGGCTTGGTTTTTGCACTGACATGCACTGTCAACTGTGGGACCTTGTATAGACAGTTGTGTGCCTTTCCAAATCATTTCCTATCAATTGAATTTACCACAGGTGGACTTCAATCAAGTTGTAGAAACATTTTAAGGATGATCAATGGAAACAGGATGCACCTGAGCTCAATTTCAAGTCTCATAATAGCAAAGGGTCTGAATACTTAAATAACCTGTTTTCCCTTTGTCATCATGGTGTGTGTCAATTGATGAGGAAACTTGTTTAATTTAGTCTATTTTAGCATAAGGCTGTAACGTAACAAAATGTTGAAAAAGTCAAGGGATCTGAATACTGTCTGAATGCACTGTAGGTGAATAGTAATACGTCACCATGTCTGCTCTGTTTTTAGTTGATGTGAATCTTATTCCACCATCTCCTTCTTCCGTTCTGTGACGCTGAACAAAACACTATCAGTGTTCAACTCCTTTTTCCCTTCATGTCTTCTCCTTTCGGTCTTTTTTGCTACTCCTTTCACTTGGCTGGGCAGAAGGGGCAGGTGTTGTTCTTGCTGGACTGTAGCCATACACTGATGCACTGGAACAGAGGCAAATCATCAGCTTTACATCAGCTAAAGCATAGTTAGGGTTATAGCAAAGTATCATCTGATAGTGTCCATTTAGCAGACGCTATTATCCAAAGCGACTTAGTCATGCGTGCATACATTTTACGTATGGAGAATTTAACTCACAGTCCTGGCGTTGTAAGCGCTATGCTCTACCAACTGAGCCATACAGTTTTCAGTAATCTATACGTTTTTAATTCAGTGTAGGACTTACATCCTTATGAACAGTGTGGGCGCAGCTCATGGGGTGCTGGCTGTCTGCTTCCACGTGGTTCTGGCACATCAAGCACAGCTTACGATTACTGGGAGCCACAGGCTGGAGAGAGAAAGAAGCAGCACCTCAGAAATACATGAATTATGTACATTGTCACCCAAGCCTAAAATTCTCAATTGTGCCTTCTGCGGGTTGGTAGTGGTTTGTACCTGTGGGTGCCTTGTCTGGAAGACTTGAGTTACTGCAGGTCTCTGAGGGGGATTTGTGGGTCTCTGAATGGGGCCAGGAGGCCTCTGGATTGGGCCTGGAGGGCGCTGGATTGGGCCTGGAAGACCAGGAACGCCCCTGGCAGCAGAAAGAGGCCTGATGGGCCCTGGAGCCTGTGGAAGATAAAGGTTAGATTAAGATTTAGACTGTGTTGGTGTGTGTGCACACTTATTGTGTATGTGTCTCAGTGTGAGTTTGTGTGATTGTTTTACCGGTTTCTCACTCTGTGCCAGTCTCTGTGCCACCTGCTGTGTGACCTCGTCCATAGACATGCCAGCCATGGTGCCACGGGAATTCTTAATCTGCTGCAGCACTGACATGAGTTGAGTTCTGGAGAGAGAGAGGGACGGAAAATAGAAAGAGGGAGGTAAATGGAAAGAATGAGACTAGAATCAATATTTATTGATTGTAGTCCGCAAGATCTTTTACTGACTAGTAAATTCAGAGTAAGTGACAGACTTTGAGCTCACCTGTTGCACTGTGGAAATATGTCCCCCAATCTCTTCAGCAGGTTGTCCAGTTTGCCAGCAGCAGGAGGGTTACTGAAAGGCAGGGGCTGGGCGGAGGCCACGGTGGTGGACAGGGAAACAGGTGGGGTGGCTGGGTGGAGCGGTAGAGCAGAGGTAGGGGGAGTAGAGGAGGGGACAGGTGGGGGAGTTAATCTGGCTGGGGCTATGAAGGCAGCTGGGTGGTGCTGCTGGGGTTGGAAGGGCATCCCCACAGCGTTAGGAGGGCCCATCTGGAAATGTTGAAAGGGGGGGAGGGGTGGAGCGTACATCATCGGACTCATCACCAAGTCCACCTGCAGAGGAATGGTTCCATTAACAACAGATACAGTATCCACATTAATCACTGGCATCGACTGTCTTCGTCAGAATCAACTACACACATGTATCACACACAGACCGTGGGGACTTGGGGTAAGTGTGGTAATGTGACTCCAGGGAGGCTTTCCATCGGTTGGCCCTTTTGCAGCAGGTGAAGGTGCTCCTTGAACTGATTCTGAGCGAGAGAAAGAGAGACAAGTCATGTTCAAAATAGTCATGTTCATAAAGCCTACATTTATCCAGTGAGAGGCAGTGGTCTACCATCCCTCTTGTCCCTCACCTGCAGTCCCGCCAAACTGCTGTGAACAACAGCCACATTGTTCTCCCACTCCAGCCTTTGTTGCATGTGCTGCTGAGAGGGGTCAAATCTGCAGACAGAGGAAACACCAATCACTGAAGCACAGCCTTTATGGGAGAAGCTACAATATGTAGGCTACATCCAGCTTCAGTCATAGAGTCATGCTCAGTATAGTACCTAAGTGTGTTTATGTATTGGTCAGCCTCTTTCAGCCAGTCATCCACCTCAGACATGGTCACATCTCTCTGCATTTCCAGAGCTGCAATCTGTTGAACATAAATCAGAATACAAATCAGGGTTAATCCCTGATTGTCTTCAAATCAAACTCCATGGCAACATGTGGATAGGTGAATCAGAGTGAACATTCAGTGTCATAGGGTTGTGATGGTTGACTGATGTAGAGATGATAAATATGGACAGAAACTGGCCTCATCCCGTAGAGCTGTCTGGGTGGCCTCCTCTGACTCTTTCTGTAGCCGCTCCATCTCAGTGTTCAAGTCTGCTAGCTCCCGCTCCCACATAAGTCTATAGATGAGCACAGTTGGTGTGTTGTATAGCATTATATTGTGGACAAGATGTGTTGTGTAGCATGATAATGTATATGATATGTTGTCTATGGTTAGGTTATATGAAGTGTAGGAGTGTGGCTCAGTAGTCTTACTTTTCCTGGTTCTGCTCCTCTATCAGCAAAGCCAGCTTCCTGGTGGTCTCCTTCAGCTCCTGAGACAGTCTGGTAGAGGGACAGACAGAGGAACATGGCTGACATGACATCTTGTCACAGTTCTGTTGGTGGCCACCACCTAGCCTACCGTCTGTCCCACACCTCAAAGGGCTTTCCCCAATTTTTCCTTTTCCCCCTTCTTCTCAATATCTCTACCTGTTCCTCTCCTCCTCCATTTTGATTTTCTCCGCACTGAGGTCTTGCTTCTTGACTGCAAAGTTCTTGCGGGTGGTCTTGCAGCAGTTCAGCTGAAGCTTCACACGCAGAGACTCAATTTTGTCCAGCAGCACCTGAAAATATTGTCACTCGCAGTTAATTAGTCCAAAGATGTACAACATCTCAAGCTGATGAAAAGACACAAGTAGGCCTGTACGTAGCCTACAGCACAGAGATGTGTGTTTGAACACAGACCTGCTGCTGGTGGATCCCCTCATCTTTCTTCTGAACCAGGCTGTCTACGAGGTTGCCATGATCAGCCTCCTCCTCCTGCTGCTGCTTCATCAGCTCCTCATATTGCAGGGCAAGGTGAGTGCTGTACTCATCCACTGACCGCTAGAGAGAGGGAAAAATAGGAAGGGAAGGAGGAAATGTTGGAGAAAGATAGGGGAAAATGTAACCACAGAATAAGTATGAAAGAGGTTGTTAACTTGTGTCATGCACATGTACAGATATATATGTTGTGTGTGAGTTACCACACTGATTCACCATACCCCAGTCATGCCCCCAGAATGAACACATTACCATCAGTGACTCCCAATCCTGATCTGTGTTAACATCTTTGTCTGCTGTCCAGGCATCTGTCTGCAAGAGACACAACACATACGATGACTTTCTGTCACATGCCCACAATTGTTTGGGAAATTACTGCTGTCCTATACAAACTCATTCTACCTGGACGCCTTGCTTCTTCGAGTGAGTGCCATGGTGTCCATCCCCTGGGGCCAGATTTTCCAGCTCCCCTATAGATCCCGAGGTGCAGCCTGGATCTGACCATGGGTTGGACTGGTTGGACCAGGGGTTGTATTGCTGCTCAGGGTTTCCCGTGGCGGAGGTTTCGCTGGGGGGGACAGAATTGTTTTTTGCTAGGATAAATAATTCGTTAGGTAGGCGTACTCAGCTGATATAACAGCGTGTAATCACCCAACCCACATAACAAACAAAAGCTCCCAAGATAACAGTCACCGGACTTACCGCGCCATGTCCTCCTCGAGCGCCAATCCCCAGTCCATAACGTTAGTTAGCTAGTTTCTATGACTATAAATTGAAACTAAACAGCGGTAAACGTGTTGGGAAACTGTAGCTTAATTTACAAGGTGCATTATTAGTAATCAAAAACGGAAAATGAAGACGTTGAGTTGTGTGATACCTCATCGACAAACCACGTTAGAAAATTATAAACATTACACGTTTGCTGACATACACTTCCGGGTAAACTCGCGCAGCAGTGTTGCCATGTTCGCGTTTTTTCCTGTCATTGGACAACACTGAAAACAATGTCGCGGGTTAAAATCTATTGGTCGCGGGTTTTTGGACTATTTCTAAGTTGCACCGCAGCCGCCAAGACATTTCTCTTAAAAAATATATATACATTTCACGTAAAACACAAAATAATGCATGCAGAGAAGAATTAGGCCGATCCCCGCTAATTATCAAAATCCAGAAAAGAGCCGTTAAATTCTACAACCACCTTAAGGGAAGCAATTCCCAAACCTTCCCTAACAAAGCCATCACCCACAGAGAAATAAACCTGGAGAAGAGCCCCCTAAGCAAGCTGGTCCTGGGCTCTGTTCACAAACACAAAAAAGAGCCCCAGGACAGCAACCCAATTTGACCCAACCAAATCATGAGAAAACAAAAAGATAAGATTACTTGAGACATTGGAAAGAATTTACAAAAAAACAGAGCTATTTGGCCCTAAACAGAGAGTAAACAGTGGCAGAATACCTGACCACTGTGGACTGACCCAAAATTAAGGAAATCTTTGACTATTGAGAAAGGCCACCGAAGGCAAATCAAATTGTATTTGTTACATGCGCCGAATACAACAGGTGTACTGTAGACCTTACCATGAAATGCTTACTTACAAGCCCTTAACTAACAATATAGTTCAAGAAATAGAGTTAATAAAATATTTTTTAAATAAACAAAAGTTTAAAAAATCCAATCAATCAAAAGGTAACACAATAAATGTACATAACAATAACGAGGCTATATACAGGGGATACCGGTACCGAGTCAATGTGCAGGGGTACAGGTTAGTCAAGGTAATGTGTAAAGTGACTATGCATAGATAATAAACAGTGAGTAGCAGCAGTGTAAAAACAAAGTGGGGGGGACTTCCTAACCTCCTGCCAAATGTATGTGTAACAGTATAACTTTAAACCGTCCCCTCGCCCCGACACGGGCGCGAACCAGGGACCCTCTGCACACATCAACAACTGACACCCACGAAGCGTCGTTACCCATCGCTCCACAAAAGCCGCGGCCCTTGCAGAGCAAGGGGCAACCCTACTTAAAGTCTCAGAGCAAGTGACGTAACTGATTGAAACGCTATTAGCGCGTACCCGCTAACTAGCTAGCCATTTCACATCCGTTACATATGACCATATTAGATACATATTTCCCTCAGATTACACAGACCCAGAAAGAATTTGAAAACAAATCCAATTTTGATAAACTCGCATATCTATTGTGTGAAATACCAGTGTGCAATCACAGCAGAAAGATTTGTGACCTGTTGCTAAAAGAAAAGGGCAACAAGTGAAGAACAACCACCATTGTAAATACAACCAACATTTGTGTTTATTTATTTCCCTTTTGTACTTTTCCCCTTTCATACTACTATTTGCACATCATTACAACACTGTATATAGACATAATATGAGATTTGAAATGTATTTATTATTTTGGAACTTTTGCAAGTGTAATGTTTACTGTAAATGTATCATTGTTTATTTCACTTTTGTTTATTATCTATTTCACTTGCTTTGGCAATGTAAACATATGTTTCCCATGCCAATAAAGCCCCTTAAATTGAATTGAAATTGAGGGTGTGAGTGGTGGGGAGGGCCGGAAAGGGTATGTATGTATGTATGTATGTATGTATGTATGTATGTATGTTGTGTTGTGTTGTGTTGTGAGCTCTAGTTATTGGCTGATTCACGTGAGCGAGAAGAGAGCAGCAAGCGCGCACGTTGACTACTTTTTACCAGTTGTAGGTAAGCCTATAACTTCAGTTTATTGTTGTTGTAGCCTTACTGCTTATTTAACAAGTTAAATCGACATCAATTGAATGCTCTGGCGAGTATAATAAGGGCGCCATGTAATAGCTTGCAATAATTATTATTTTGAGGAAACTCGAATTTAGCTTCAAACGTCGTTACTATGATATTCCTTCTTAATTGGCACGATAACGTTATGGAAAAAGGCTTTATTGTATAGATACGGCAACTCCTCTCTTGCTGTGACAAAAATTGGGCTAGTTTTCAGGCCTTTTGTGCGGGTTTTGAATGGTCATTGGGCAATTTTTTTTAGCTTAACCTGGCAACCCTGCTCCGCATTGTTACAACATTTGGGAGGCACATGGCGATGTGGTACAAAGCTAGATTTGTCCTCTGCACATCTCTGGAGGCTTCACACCCTTCATATGGAGCCTCCGACCACATTTTAGTCTAGGCCTCCGCAATGGATTAGTTCACTGAGATGGGCGCAAATATACAGTACCAGTCAAAAGTTGACACGCCTACTCATATCGAAGGTCGAGAGCCAATGCGTCCTCCGAAACACAACCCAACCAAGCCGCAGTGCTACTTGACACAATGCCTACTTAACCCGGAAGTCAGCTGCACCAACGTGTCGGAGGAAACACTGCACCTGGCGACCGTGTCAGCGTTCACTGCGCCCGGCCAGCCACAGGAGTCGCTAGTGCGCGATGGGACAAGGACATCCCTGCCTGCCAAACCCTCCCCTAACCCGGACGACGCTGGACAAATTGTGTGCCGCTCCATGGGTCTCCCGGTCGCGATGGGACAAGGACATCCCTGCCTGCCAAACCCTCCCCTAACCCGGACGACGCTGGACAAATTGTGTGCCGCTCCATGGGTCTCCCGGTCGCGGCCTGTTGCGACAGAGCCTGGACTCGAATCCAGAATCTCTAGTGGTACTGCAAATAAAACAATCTCGGTCGACCAACAGCCAACAAATCGAATAATTGGGGTCTGCCCTAACACTTTTCAAAGCGCTGGTAGTGTGTTCAGATTTCGATCACCTGAAGCAAGTAAATACGTGCACAATCTCGGCATGTATGCATGCGTCTCATGCATGTTTTTTAAATCTTGTGCGCATGCTTTAGGTGATAGAAATCTGAACGCACTACCATCGTTTTGAAAAGTGAATGTAATTATACTTTCCTGTATATAGTCTCACATTACTACCACCAAAATGACCATCTGCACAGACAGACAACTGGTAAATAATGTTTTGCCACAGAAGCAGTATGTCCCGCCTCCTTTAATCCCTACATGACTGACAGCTGTTCCAATTGTCATGATGTTGTAAATTATGTTTTTTTTTTGTCTGTTGGTTTGTCAGTTCTCTTGTATGGCCCGGGCATGGACACCTACATGTGATCTGTACTGGAGATAAACAACAACTAAAGTGTTTTATAAACTTGGTGGTTCGAACCCTGAATGCTGATTGGCTGACAAATATGACAAACATTTATTTTTATTGCTGTAATTACGTTGGTAACCAGTTTATAATAGCAATAAGGCACCTCTGGGGTTTGTGATATATGGTCAATATATCACTGCTAAGGGCTGTATCCAGGCACTCCGCGTTGCTTCGTGCTTAAGAACAGCCCTTAGCCCTGGTATATTGGCCCTATACCACACCCCCTTGGGCCTTATTGCTTAAATACAATAAACACCCTGAAGAGAGAAGATTGTCGTGGACCTTTTGTGTGTGTGTGCAGCTAATGTTAGAGTTTGTGAGGATCTGTGTTTATTGCACTATAACCCAATACTATAACACGTGATTGAATATTAGCAACTGTTGGTCTGGGTTCCTGTGTGTGTGCTGGAAGTAACATGTTGCCCCAGATAAGTGTGCTGAGAAGCTGTGGTTAACCTTGAGCGAGAACAGTATGCTATCTATGCAGGTGCAAATAGCTCAAACAATGTTACAGAACTGTCTGGCCCCAGTCTCTAGGGTGTGGAAGTGTAATCTACACAGCAACAGCGCCGGACACCAAGGAGCGCCAAGAGGCTGGGACCAGCCTGAGCGCCGGAGATAGGCTGAGCAAGTTTAAACCACGCTCAGCCTCTACTGTGATAGGCCAACAGATGGGTTGGAACTACGTCTATCACAGTATAAGCACAGCTGTTTACTTACCTCCTGCCCGATATCTGTTCTACCCTGCGAGGTGTTACAGTGAACCCGTATATACGAAAAATGCATTTACCATTTATCGCTTGAGTTTAATAAAAATACTTAAAAGTATATTCGGTGACTCTGAATCACATTTTGTCCTGATACCAGATTTGAATTGAGGCAAATCCCTTATAAGTTACTTGCGTTTCACTTTTTGCAAGTCCTTGCTAGAAAGCTAGCATGTTAGCTAACTAGCTCACCCCTGTCCTGTGCAGTTAGTCTGCTCCACATGGTAATTCCATGGGCGAGTGTCTCATTTCAGCACCAAGCTTTTTTAGCCTCATGCTAGTTTGTTGTAATTTATTTCAGCTGCTTACTATATATTGATGGCTAATCTGATTTAAGGTGAGTTGTTTATTTAGCCACATTATAACTTCATTTTTGACTTGTGGGTGATGCTTATAGATACATATTGTAGCCATTGCATCGGCAGCTAGCTAGTCTAGCTAACTGTGTTTCCCACTCCCTTTATCACCATTTGATTTTGGCGGGCTTTTAAGACTGCTCCTAGAACATGACAACATAATATAGTGACTAGCTGGAATTCTGAGTGTATTTTACTGACTAATTAGGCCGTCAATATTTCGGGACAGTGAATGTGAGTTGAATAGTCTGTTTGCTGTAGTTTGGGACCTGCTTCAAGTAATATCAGACAAGTTGTGGTCATGATCCAATATTTTCATAATATACTTAGAAATTAGCATTGCAGGAGTATTGGTGAAAATGTTTGTAGTCATCCTTATATAATGTGTCATGATTGAAATACAAATGTAATGCTTTTTCATCCATGTTGGCCTTATCTCGTACCATTAACTGCTTTCAGACCTAGTCATGCTGATAAGGGTGATATTCAATGGTGAACAAAAATATGTGAAGATCATTGACCTGACACTTGAATCTTTTGATGGGAGGTATATTTTTAATTTGTGATTGGAAATAAATGTATTGTTTTCATACCAGTCAGTCTGATTACTCTTACCATTATGATTGCAATTATAATTGTAGGTTGTTTTAATGTTTGTTATGGCTTTCCTGAAATTTGAGATCCCACTTACTAGTTTGTCAGAGGCAAAGCTGTGTGAAGGGTCTGGAACTGAAGTTGACGGGGATGTGTTTGAGGAGGTGGTGACACGACCAGACCTTGTGTTTTCAAGCTCACGCTGACCAATGATGCTAAAGGTATGTGCTGGTTTTCAAGTTTTGGTTACTTGTGGCATCACTTTCAATATAACCATACATTTGACATGCCTGTATTGTCATCTTTGTGTATTTAAGAATCTTCCCTGATGAGTCCTGTCTCTGCCAGTTATGTGATGGGTGGTTCAGACCATGAGTCAGTTGATACAATCATATTGAGCGAGGATGGAAGCCCCTCACGAAAGCGTCAAAGATATGACGAAGCAAAACATTTACGTTTGTAATTCATTCTTCAATTTAAGTGGCATCAAATGGATTTTTCACTGCTGTTTTTTTTTACAGCTAATAGAGAGCATACTGAAGAAAAGGCCTGGTGGAGAGGTTGTCATCAAGGAATACACTCCAAAACTAAAAGCCTGACTGACTGCACTAGACTAAAGATGATCAACATTCTTATTTCGGCGATGACGGCGACTCATGGGTAAGTTTAAAGGAAAGATTCATAATGAAAATTGTTGAGCATTACTTACTCCTATATCTGCTGAATGTTCAAAATGACTTCTGTATCAGTGTCTGTCACATAATTGGTTAGGCTACAGCTGACCATCCACTGCTATTGGTAGAAGATTTTTCTTGTATCAAACTCAATGAGCATGATACTGATTCAAAAATCACTCCTAATATTTAGCTGACTGGGGACCAATGCTGCTTGTGGAGATTCTAATTGCCGCCTAAACATAACATTATATTCTTGTCAGGACATCACCACTGCGTGAGAGAAACGTTTGCACAAGGCATCATCTCCTTGTTCCCATACCTGAAGGATCCCTACACCACAAATGGATATGTAAGTATACATTACAACTGATTACAACTGGTACGGTACCTGAGCAAATGGGACTTGGTTATTTTTTCAAGATTAGTAACCATGTTCATTTTCTTAAGGAACATTATTACGACCCTAATAGTGGACAAGGGTACCTCTCGTATAGAATCAAAACCATTCAGAGGAATTTGGCTTCATCAGAGAAACGGCCCACTCAACTATACTCTGGAGGGCCAACTGCTTAGAGGGAGTTCAGTCCATCCACTTTGGCTACCCTGAGTGAAGACCAGTGCAGAGGCCATTTCTCTTATGAAGCATTCTTCTGATGAAAAAACAGCCAAACAGAAGATGAAATTGACCTTTGAGTACAGGAAGATGACCTACGACCCTAGTAAATGATCCACCATCCTAACTGAATTTCCACGCTTTCTTGATCTCCCTAAAACACTTCTGCGAGCAGGCCTTTCTAATCGACCTGGCCCGGGTACCCTGGAAGGATATTGACCTCATCCCATCAGTTGAGGATGCCTGGTCATTCTTTAAAAGTTACTTCCTCACCATATTAGACAAGCATGCTCCGTTCAAAAAAGGCAGAACCAAGAACAGTAATAGCCCTTGGTTCACTCCAGACCTGACTGCCCTCGACCAGCACAAAAACATCCTGTGGCGAACTGCAATAGCATCGAAGAGCCCCCGCGATATGCAACTGTTCAGGGAAGTCAGGAACCAATACACGCAGTCAGTCAGTAAAGCAAAGGCCAGCTTTTTCAAGCAGAAATTTGCATCCTGTAGCTCTAACTCCAAAAAGTTCTGGGATACTGTAAAGTCCATGGAAAACAAGAGCACCTCCTCCCAGCTGCCCACTGCACTGAGGCTAGGTAACACGGTCACCACTGATAAGTCCGTGATAATCGAAAACTTCAACAAACATTTCTCAATGGCTGGCCATGCCTTCCTCCTGGTGACTCCAACCTTGGCCAACAGCCCCGCCCCCCCCCGCTGCTACTCGCCCAAGCCTCCCCAGCTTCTCCTTTACCCATATCCAGATAGCAGATGTTCTGAAAGAGCTGGAAAACCTGGACCCATACAAATCAGCTGGGCTTGACAATCTGGACCCCCTATTTCTGAAACTGTCCGCCACCATTGTCGCACCCCCTATTACCAGCCTGTTCAACCTCTCCTTCGTATCATCTGAGATCCCCAAGGATTGGAAAGCTGCCGCGGTCATCCCCCTCTTCAAAGGGGGAGACACCCTGGACCCAAACTGTTACAGACCTATATCCATCCTGCCCTGCCTATCTAAGGTCTTCGAAAGCCAAGTCAACAAACAGATCACTGACCATCTCGAATCCCACCGTACCTTCTCCGCTGTGCAATCCGGTTTCCGAGCCGGTCACGGGTGCACCTCAGCCACGCTCAAGGTACTAAACGATGTCATAACCGCCATCGATAAAAGACATTACTGTGCAGCCGTCTTCATCGACCTGGCCAAGGCTTTCGACTCTGTCAATCACTTATCGGTAGACTCAGTAGCCTCGGTTTTTCTAATGACTGCCTTGCCTGGTTCACCAACTACTTTGCAGACAGAGTTCAGTGTGTCAAATCGGAGGGCATGTTGTCCGGTCCTCTGGCAGTCTCTGTGGGGGTACCACAGGGTTCAATTCTCGGGCCGACTCTTTTCTCTGTATACATCAATGATGTTGCTCTTGCTGCGGGCGATTCCCTGATCCACCTCTACGCAGACGACACCATTCTGTATACTTCCGGCCCTTCCTTGGACACTGTGCTATCTAACCTCCAAACGAGCTTCAATGCCATACAACACTCCTTCCGTGGCCTCCAACTGCTCTTAAACGCTAGTAAAACCAAATGCATGCTTTTCAACCGTTCGCTGCTTGCACCCGCACGCCCGACTAGCATCACCACCCTGGACGGTTTCGACCTAGAATATGTGGACATCTATAAGTACCTAGGTGTCTGGCTAGACTGCAAACTCTCCTTCCAGACTCATATCAAACATCTCCAATCCAAAATCAAATCTAGTCGTCTTTCTATTCCGCAACAAAGCCTTCTTCACTCACGCTGCCAAACTTACCCTAGTAAAACTGACTATCCTACCGATCCTCGACTTCGGCGATGTCATCTACAAAATAGCTTCCAATACTCTACTCAGCAAACTGGATGCAGTTTATCACAGTGCCATCCGTTTTGTTACTAAAGCACCTTATACGACCCACCACTGCGACCTGTATGCCCTAGTCGGCTGGCCCTCGCTACATGTTCGTCGTCAGACCCACTGGCTCCAGGTCATCTACAAGGCTATGCTAGGTAAAGTGCCGCCTTATCTCAGTTCACTGGTCACGATGGCTACACCCACCCGTAGCACGCGCTCCAGCAGGTGTATCTCACTGATCATCCCTAAAGCCAAAACCTCATTTGGACGCCTTTCCTTCCAGTTCTCTGCTGCCTGCGACTGGAACGAATTGCAAAAATCTCTGAAGTTGGAGACTTTTATCTCCCTCAACAACTTTAAAAATCTGCTAACCGAGCAGCTAACCGATCGCTGCAGCTGTACATAGTCCATCTGTAAACTACCCACCCAATTTACCTACCTCACCCCCATACTGCTTTTATTTATTTACTTTTCTGCTCTTTTGCACACCAGTATCTCTTCTTGCACATGATCATCTGATGATTTATCACTCCAGTGTTAATCTGCTAAATTGTAATTATTCGATTTATTGCCTACCTCATGCCTTTTGCACACATTGTATATAGATTCTCTTTTTTTCTACCATGTTATTGACTTGTTTATTGTTTACTCCATGTGTAACTGTGTTGTTGTCTGTTCACACTGCTATGCTTTATCTTGACCAGGTCGCAGTTGCAAATGAGAACTTGTTCTCAACTAGCCTACCTGGTTAAATAAAGGTGAAATAAAATAAAAAAATAAAATAAAAATGTGAAGGGCTTGTTGTTCTTGATGTGAATTACTTTTTTTTAAACAGTTTTAAGTTGTATAAATTGAGTTTAATGTCCAGATGCCAATTCAGGTTGGCCAGTAATAGTAGTTCAATGAATGAGTAAATCACCAGCCTACACAATCTGTTTTTGGAGGTTAAAGTAGAATGTTTTTGTCTTATTTGTTTCAGATTGAGAAGGATTTTGTGCTGCTGTTTGGAGAGGGAACATCAGTCAAGTTTTTGGAGAGGTGGCCAACTACATTCAAGCAAAATATCATCCTTCTAAGCAAGACCCTAAGCAAGGCAGAATCTGCAGTTGATGAGGGAGCTGAGGGGGATGAGGGAGCTGACACGAATGCTGATGGTTAGATGATCAATCAATCAATCAATCAATTTTATTTTATATAGCCCTTCGTACATCAGATAATATCTCGAAGTGCTGTACAGAAACCCAGCCTAAAACCCCAAACAGCTAGAATGCAGGTGTAGAAGCACGGTGGCTAGGAAAAACTCCCTAGAAAGGCCAAAACCTAGGAAGAAACCTAGAGAGGAACCAGGCTATGAGGGGTGGCCAGTCCTCTTCTGGCTGTGCCGGGTGGAGATAATAACAGAACTATGCCAAGATGTTCAAAAATGTTCACAAGTGACAAGCATGGTCAAATAATAATCATGAATAATTTTCAGTTGGCTTTTCATAGCTGATCATTAAGAGTTGAAAAACAACAGGTCTGGGACAGGTGGGTGTTCCATAACCGCAGGCAGAACAGCTGAAACTGGAATAGCAGCAAGGCCAGGCGGACTGGGGACAGCAAGGAGTCACCACGGGCAGCAGTCCCGACGCATGGTCCTAGGGCCCAGGTCCTCCGAGAGAAAGAAGGAGAGAAGGAGAAAATTAGAGAGAGCCAAGATTTTCAAAATGTTCATAAATGACAAGCATGGTCAAATAATAATCAGGAATAAATCTCAGTTGGCTTTTCATAGCCGATCATTAAGAGTTGAAAACAGCAGGTCTGGGACAGGTAGGGGTTCCATAACCGCAGGCAGAAGAGTTGAAACTGGAATAGCAGCAAGGCCAGGCGGACTGGGGGCAGCAAGGAGTCACCACGGCCGGTAGTCCCGACGTATGGTCCTAGGGCTCAGGTCCTCCGAGAGAAAGAGAGAAGGAGAAAATTAGAGAGAGCCAAGATTTTCAAAATGTTCATAAATGACAAGCATGGTCAAATAATAATCAGGAATAAATCTCAGTTGGCTTTTCATAGCCGATCATTAAGAGTTGAAAACAGCAGGTCTGGGACAGGTAGGGGTTTCGTAACCGCAGGCAGAAACAGTTGAAACTGGAATAGCAGCAAGGCCGGGCGGACTGGGGACAGCAAGGTGTCAGCATGCCCGGTAGTCCTGACGTATGGTCCTAGGGCTCAGGTTCTCAGAGAGAAAGAGAGAACGAGAGAATTAGAGAGAGCATACTTAAATTCACACAGGACACTGGATAAGACAGGAGAAGTATTCCAGGTATAACCAACTGACCCTAGCCCCCCGACACATAAACTACTGCAGCATAAATACTGGAGGCTGAGACAGGAGCGGTCAGGAGACACTGTGGCCCCATCCGAAGAAACCCCCGGACAGGGCCAAACAGGAAGGATATAACCCCACCCACTCTGCCAAAGCACAGCCCCCACACCACTAGAGGGATATCCTCAACCACCAACTTACAATCCTGAGACAAGGCCGAGTATAGCCCACAAAGGTCTCCACCACAGCACAACCAAGGGGGGGCGCCAACCCAGACAGGAAGTTCACGTCAGTAACTCAACCCACTCAAGTGACGCACCCCTCCTAGGGACGGCATGAAAGAGCACCAGCAAGCCAGTGACTCAGCCCCAGTAACAGGGTTAGAGGCAGAGAATCCCAGTGGAAAGAGGGGAACCGGCCCTGGAGAGACAGCAAGGGCGGTTCGTTGCTCCAAAGCCTTTCCGTTCACCTTCACACTCCTGGGCCAGACTACACTCAATCATATGACCTACTGAAGAGATAAGTCTTCAGCAAAGACTTAAAGGTTGAGACTGAGTCTGCGTCTCTCACATGGGTAGGCAGACTGTTCCATAAAAATGGAGATCTATAGGAGAAAGCCCTGCCTCCAGCTGTTTGCTTAGAAATTTTAGGGACAATTAGGAGGCCTGCGTCTTGTGACCGTAGCGTACGTGTAGGTATGTACGGCAGGACCAACTCGGAAAGATAGGTAGGAGCAAGCCCATGTAACGCTTTAAAGGTTAACAGTAAAACCTTGAAATCAGCCCTTGCCTTAACGGGAAGCCAGTGTAGGGAAGCTAGCACTGGAGTAATATGATCAAATTTCTTGGTTCTAGTCAGGATTCTAGCAGCCGTATTTAGCACTAACTGAAGTTTATTTAGTGCTTTATCCGGGTAGCCGGAAAGTAGAGCATTGCAGTAGTCTAACCTAGAAGTAACAAATGCATGGATTAATTTTTCTGCATCATTTTTGGACAGAAAATTTCTGATTTTTGCAATGTTACGTAGATGGAAAAAAGCTGTCCTTGAAACAGTCTTGATATGTTCGTCAAAAGAGAGATCAGGGTCAAGAGTAACACCGAGGTCCTTCACAGTTTTATTTGAGACGACTTTACAACCATCAAGATGAATTGTCAGATTTAACAGAAGATCTCTTTGTTTCTTGGGACCTAGAACAAGCATCTCTGTTTTGTCCGAGTTTAAAAGTAGAAAGTTTTCAGCCATCCACTTCCTTATGTCTGAAACACAGGCTTCTAGCGAGGGCAATTTTGTGGCTTCACCATGTTTCATTGAAATGTACAGCTGTGTGTCATCCGCATAGCAGTGAAAGTTAACATTATGTTTTCGAATAACATCCCCAAGAGGTAAAATATATAGTGAAAACAATAGTGGTCCTAAAACGGAACCTTGAGGAACACCGAAATGTACAGTTGATTTGTCAGAGGACAGACCATTCACAGAGACAAACTGATATCTTTCCGACAGGTAAGATCTAAACCAGGCCAGAACTTGTCCGTGTAGACCAATTTGGGTTTCCAGTCTCTCCAAAAGAATGTGGTGATCGATGGTGTCAAAGGCAGCACTAAGGTCTAGTAGCACGAGGACAGATGCAGAGCCTCGGTCTGACGCCATTAAAAGGTCATTTACCACCTTCACAAGTGCAGTCTCAGTGCTATGATGGGGTCTAAAACCAGACTGAAGCATTTCGTATACATTGTTTGTCTTCAGAAAGGCAGTGAGTTGCTGCGCAACAGCTTTTTCTAAAATTTTTGAGAGGAATGGAAGATTCGATATAGGCCGATAGTTTTTTATATTTTCCGGGTCAAGGTTTGGCTTTTTCAAGAGAGGCTTTATCACTGACACTTTTAGTGAATTTGGTACACATCCGGTGGATAGAGAGCTGTTTATTATGTTCAACATAGGAGGGCCAAGCACAGGAAGCAGCTCCTTCAGCAGTTTAGTAGGAATAGGATCCAGTATGCAGCTTGAAGGTTTAGAGGCCATGATTATTTTCATCATTGTGTCAAGAGATATAGTACTAAAACACTTAAGTGTCTCTCCCGCTCCCAGGCCCTCGCAGAGCTGTGCAGATCCAGGACAGCTAAGCCCTGGAGGAATACGCAGATTCAAAGAGGAGTCCGTAATTTGCTTTCTAATGGTCATGATCTTTTCCTCAAAGAAGTTCATGAATTTATTACTGCTGAAGTGAAAGCCATCCTCTCTTGGGGAATGCTGCTTTTTAGTTAGCTTTGCAACAGTATCAAAAAGAAATTTTGGATTGTTCTTATTTTCCTCGATTAAGTTGGAAAAGTAGGATGATCGAGCAGCAGTGAGGGCTCTTCGGTACTGCACGGTACTGTCTTTCCAAGCTAGTCGGAAGACTTCCAGTTTTGTGTGGCGCCATTTCCGTTCCAATTTCCTGGAAGCTTGTTTCAAAGCTCGGGTATTTTCTGTATACCAGGGAGCTAGTTTCTTATGACAAATGTTTTTCGTTTTTAGGGGTGCAACTGCATCTAGGGTATTGCGCAAGGTTAAATTGAGTTCCTCAGTTAAGTGGTTAACTGATTTTTGTCCTCTGACGTCCTTGGGTAGGCAGAAGGAGTCTGGAAGGGCATCAAGGAATTTTTGTGTTGTCTGAGAATTTATAGCACGACTTTTGATGCTCCTTGGTTGGGGTCTGAGCAGATTATTTGTTGCGATTGCAAACGTAATAAAATGGTGGTCCGATAGTCCAGGATTATGTGGAAAAACATTAAGATCTACAACATTTATTCCATGGGACAAAACTAGGTCCAGAGTATGACTGTGGCAGTGAGTAGGTCCAGAGACATGTTGGACAAAACCCACTGAGTCGATGATGGCTCCGAAAGACTTTTGGAGTGGGTCTGTGGACTTCTCCATGTGAATATTAAAATCACCAAAAATTAGAATATGATCTGCTATGACTACAAGGTCTGATAGGAATTCAGGAAACTCAGAGAGGAACGCTGTATATGGCCCAGGAGGCCTGTAAACAGTAGCTATAAAAAGTGATTGAGTAGGCTGCATAGATTTCATGACTAGAAGCTCAAAAGACGAAAACGCCATTTTTTTTTTTGTAAATTGAAATTTGCTATTGTAGATGTTAGCAACACCTCCGCCTTTGCGGGATGCACGGGGGATATGGTCACTAGTGTAACCAGGAGGTGAGGCCTCATTTAACACAGTAAATTCATCAGGCTTAAGCCATGTTTCAGTCAGGCCAATCACATCAAGATTATGATCAGTGATTAGTTCATTGACTATGACTGCCTTTGAAGTGAGGGATCTAACATTAAGTAACCCTATTTTGAGATGTGAGGTATCACGATCTCTTTCAATAATGGCAGGAATGGAGGAGGTCTTTATCCTAATAAGATTGCTAAGGCGAACACCGCCATGTTTAGTTTTGCCCAACCTAGGTCGAGGCACAGACACAGTCTCAATGGGTATGGCTGAGCTGACTACACTGACTGTGCTATTGGCAGACTCCACTAAGCTGGCAGGTTGGCTAACAGCCTGCTGCCTGGCCTGCACCCTATTTCATTGTGGGGCTAAAGGAGTTAGAGCCCTATCTATGTGAATGATCATGACTTATCATTTATTTTTCAAATAACTCTGAAATGGTAACGTCACTGATGGAATAACCATTTTAATCAGGATCTCTTTGTTTAGGATGGGACGGTGACCTTTCCTCCATCCTTCCCCTGCTCCATTTGACTCCTCCTTCATCACAAGGCCGCAAAAGACCAGGCAAGATGTCTGCATCCCAAGCTGAACAGCATCTTGTGATATTCTTAAAGGTTTGTATTGGCATTCTTATTCATGGACAGTGCTGCAGCCGCTATGACGAACTAATGATGGTGTTCGTTTTTGTCGTCTTCCGGCAGGAACCAGTATCCAGGAGCACCTTGATGCGATTGACCAGAACCGCCAACCATATCTTCTTGCAGTCGGGACCAGGAAGAGCGGTATCGATACTTACTTCATCATCCTGGACAAGCGAGCCTTGCCGTGCAAGTCAACGAGCACTCTTGGTGCTTTCGATGAGCTTTTCAAGACTCACTTTGTTTTTGGTACTGCTTACAATACAATGCTGCGCAACATGTACACCTTCATACAGACAACTGTGTACAACATAGACATTGGTAAGGTTAAGGAAACTCCAAGGGTTGCTGAGCTCAGAGCTTTGTTAAAGATGGAGTTTACTTTGATTTGGAAGTTGGACTATATATGAAGAGACATCTCTTTTCTAAAGAGAAAAATGCATTGCAAATTCAACTGTTATGATGACTTTGAGACTGCTAATCCATTGGGATCAAAAAAGGGTGTTCACAAGTTGCGAGGTATATACTTTACTTTGAGAAATGTTACCCCAAAGTTTAATTCAATTTTGGTAAATATTCACTTGTGCACTCTTCCACACCCAGGACCTTAAAACTTATGGATTTGATTCCATTCTTGAGCCAATAGTAAGTGATTTGAAAGTGCTTGAGACTGAGGGTATTGAAGTTCCCTTCTTCAGTGGTCGTATACATGGCAGTATTGTCCAAGTAACTGGAGATAATCTTGGTATACGTTGCCTGTTTGGTTTTGTGGAATCATTTAGTGCTCGTTATTGTTGCTGTTTTTGCCTCACTGAGAAAGTGGCTTTTCAAACTGTGTTTTCTGAGGATGACCCAAGAGTGATTTATGAACAAAACACATGCACTCAGACCATTGTCAAACTATTCAGTCAAACCCAACACTACCTCATGTGTACGGTGTGAAGCATGCTTGCTTATTGAACTCTCTGCAGTACTTCAAATACTACAGACACATTTTCTGTTGATATAATGCATGACATTTTAGGAGTTGCATAATTTGAGGTAACTTGTGTTACAGTATATACAAGCCAACTTTGTGACTGCTAAAGATGTGTACGGTAGAGTTCATTCATTTAACTATGGCTACACAGAGAGGAGGAATTGTCCACCTGCACTCAAATTGGATGATGGGAGCAATGATTTGGGTATAAATGCTATTCAGTCTTGGTGTCTTTTCTGTAATTTGCCATTGATGTTTGGTGATCTGGTACAAAAAGATGATAAATACTGTTAGCTGCTTCTGTTACTACTACAAATAGTAAATATTGTGTTTTCTCCTATACTAACAGAGGGCATGACTATCTATCTGAAGCACTTAATTGCTGAACATCATAGGCTTTTCATGTATTTGTTTCCTGACAGAAATCTGTTACCGAAACACCACTTCATGATACATTATCCTCGTTGTATAAGGAATATTGGGCCCATTCTTCATTCGTGGTGTATGCACTACAAGGCAAAACATAATTTCTTTAAAAAGCAACTGAAGAGTTTTAAGAATGTCACTATGACCGTAGCCAAGAAACACCAAAATTACATGGCATATAATTGGGAAACGTTCAGCCAGGATAGACTAGCTATCAGTCTAGGAAAGATGTCAAGGCTCAATGACCTGAATGAAAGCCATGAGTTTGCTGCCAAGTTGAATGTCTCAGTTCTCACAAATGTTTTGTCAGTTAAATGGGTAAAGCACCATGGTACAGAATATCATCTTGATTTGGTCATATGTGGTGAAGTAGTCATTGAAGTGCCAGTATTTTACCAAATTAAGGCTATTGTTCTGAAAGAGGAAAATGTTTTTTTGGTTGGGTCAGCTCTTGAAACCTTATGTTTTGTTGATAATTTACATGCATTTGAAGTTGTTTTGAAGCGAAGTCCACCATGCAAGGTATTTCATGGAAATGACATCATGTACCACAAACCTTTTGATTTGCTCATGTCAAATGGAGCAAGGGATTTTTTTTGACTACATTGTCCCCACCTGTCACTTGATAACAGTTTAAGCCAGGGCTGATACTTATGGTTAGGTTGTGAGAAACATATTTGTTTTTAATGTAAATGTCAGCATTTTCCAACAAACCTATTGATTTGCTCATGTCATATGGAGCAAGGGATTCTTTTGACTACATTCTACTCACGTGATAACAGTTTAAGCCAGGGCTGGGACTTATGGTTTGGTCATAATGAACATATTTGAATGTTTAAACAGCTTTGATTGAGTTTATTGTGAAATTCCTAGTGCTTTTACAAAATATAATTTCCATTTACATGGGGGAAGAGTAAATACATTAATACTGAATAGAGTAAGCACATTTTTACTCTAATACTCTAATAGTGTCACTATAACACTTAAAGTGTTTATTACCTCAGTGTTAATTTTGATCAACACCAACCAGTGTAGTGCAGTGTTTACTTTTTGCACTCCTCAGTGTTAAATCAACACTAGAAATGTAACACTTTGATTAGTGTACTTTTTACTCTGTGTAGAGTGGGACCATATGTACTCGCTGACAGTGTTAAATTTAACACTTAAAGTGTTGATTTAACACTTTCAAATTTACTGTGTAGGTAGACACCAACACCATAATAGGGAGGAGACGGCTGGTTCATAAATGTGACCTGAACATTTGAAAACACTACCCCTTCAATACAATGGTTTAAATTACATGGGGGGTTCATAGGTGCTCTGCTGTGATAGGCTAAAATAAATGCTGTTTAGTGATCACCAGAGAGGAGAAAGGAAGGTAGGAAGGAAGAGATGTAGAGGAGCTGACACTGACTGCTTTGGGTTCTGTTTGCTGTTTCCCTGGTGGGTGTGAGAGAGACGCTGATATCGTAAATACTGTCCTTAACTAGGTCATAATATAAGCGTCCTACACCCCACCCAGACCCCTCCCTCTTCAAGTACAGATTTACCAACATACACTTCCCACCTTTTTAAAATCCTAACTCCTCCTTACAGCTGTACAGGACCCCACCTCCATCCCACCTCTCCTAATATCTTCCCAGGCCCCCACCATAGTGCCCTCCGTATGAGCTGTGAGGCAAGAGCGTTTGAGGCCAGTGTAAATGTTGCTGACGTGACAGAGCCAGGAGAAGCCAAACAGTCTTCAGAACTTTGCCGCAGTCAGAGAGCATCAGGACATGTTTCCGTTTTTCAGGAATACAGTATTTTCAACCTAACTTGTTTTCCATTAAAAACAAATGTGGGGGCTCCGCTCAGGTGTCTTTTTACCCCTGCTACGTTAGGTTAGTTCACACAAACATTACATTCTACCACAGCTAGAGGGAAATCAGTCACACGGTTATGCCTCGTGTTCCTTTGGTAAACATGTTAAAGTGTGTATATTTTGGCTGAAAACAAGGTGTCTACGAGAGCATAGTATCATTCTATTCAGTGATTACATGGTTTTAGTGGGTAGGCTGTCATTGTAAATAAGAATGTTCTTAACTGAGTTGCCTAGTTAAAGGTGAAAAAAAAAAAAACTTTACTATTGTATTCAGTGAATAATGGATTATTAGTTTAGTCAGACAGCTCCCCCATTTTTAGCTGCGAGTTGATCCAGTTACTGTTTGTGGGTCTCCAGCCATGTCAGAGTTGATGACTCGCTTGTTTAGCTGGTCAGAGTAGGTGAGACCATTCCCCTCACTTGAGTTACTGTGGCTGTATGCCATCTAAGAATGAAGTGGTCCCTCTCCCTGCTGTGAGCAGTCCTTTTCAGGTAATGTTCTGATTACAGACACTGTACCACAGTGGTGAGAGCACTATCACACTCCTACATCTCACCCTAGAAGTATCCTCATAGCCAGTTACTGCCTAACCTCATGTTGAGCAGTTCAGTGGGCACTCAAGCTGAACAAACCGTTGGCAGGCGAGAGGTGTCACACCTCCACTGGATCCCTCGGGAGGTTTCTTGTTCTGTCCCTGCCTGTTAAACTAACCTTATACAGGCACTTAATATCAATAAGACATTAAAAGCAGAAGAATTTAAAATTAAAACTGAACTTTATTTCATCATCAATATATAATATACAAAAATACTGAGCTCTGGAAAGGACATCTTACTGCATCTTTCCCATTAACGCAGCATATTCTAGCAACATCTTTCTCCAACGTATTCCCAAACGGAGTGCAGTATCTAAATGGACAGTGTCCATTGTTCAACATTTTTAACACAACATGATTGTACAGACTTTGGTCACCATGTTTCGTTATGATTGAGTGCATCTGTGCAGTGAGTAGGAGTTCTTTGGTCCAGTTTGGTCTTGAAGTTCAGGTCGCTCCTGTTTGTTCAAGTTAAGACATGGCGTCTCAGTCTTAAGTGACTGGCTGAGAAAGGGAGCGTACTCAGGTGTAGGGTGACTGAGCGTTGTCATGTTTTAGGGGTTGTTGTTCAGGATCTGCCTAGGTCGCCCGTATCCAGTCATGCCAGCCTGAGATGCCCCCTTGTTGGTGCCCATCTGCAGGCCGATGACACTCCTTCCCTCATTCAGCTGGTCCTCTGAGAACTCGCGCTTGTTCTCCACTGACTTCCTGCACAGACAAAGTGATGTCCACCATGACATATTTTAATCAAATGTTACCCTTTACCTAAATGGGAATATGCAGAGAACTACGAGCTCCGTAACGACAGTACTGTTTTACAGAGGAAAGGACAGAGGCGCCAACTTACTTATGGAACCAGTTGGGGTCGCCGCGGTAAGTCCCATCGTCCCTGGTGACAGCCAGACTTCCCAGGGCCATCAGCGTCCTCTGGACAGCAGCCAGGTCTTTCCCTACAGACAATACACAGTACTGCACATCAAACATGTTTATTAAGTGCAGCTACTGTATAGCATAACAGTGAATGTAGCCATCATGACTAGACAGGGTGACTAAGCAACAATAGCATTTTTAAACATATCCATCTGTATAGCATGCTAGTTGAGCTGAGAATAGAAGTGATGTGTATGACATGTAGTGTGTGCACAGCTGATCGCAGCTGACTGGACGTACCCTCCCAGAGGTCAACTGTCTGGAACATGTCAGTCTTGGTGATGCCATACTTCTCAGCCGCGTTGAGGAATTGTGAGATCTGCTCCATCTGTTTGAATGCCATGCCAGAGCTCTGGATCTTCCTGATGGGCTTGTTCCCACTGAACAGGCTGTTGATCAGTTCACACAGCACCTGAAGAGAGGGAGAGGTGTGAGAAATGTACTACCTGTGCAAGACTGTGTCTTAGAATTTGTCTCCCATTCACACAGACATGAGAAGGACAGGCACTCACACATCCGTCCTTGAGCCAGTTCTGCCAGCCGGGCTTGCCTGCCTCAGGTTGGCCCACTCCAGCGCCACACTGGGCAATGATCCACTCAGTCAACCTCTCTTCCAGATCCTGGTCATACTTTTTATCGATCTTACTCTGTACCTCACGGCTCAGACCGTAGGAGGGACCTTTGTTTGCCATTGCTGTTCCTACAGGGAGAGAGATATCATTTCAGATAAGGCAAGCAGACATTGGTTTGTTCTGTTGCATATTGTATTGACCATCTATACACTTAAGTTACATAGAAGCTAACCAAAGTATAGAAAACCATGAAAGAGCTGGCTTAACCCTTAAGGCTTTAAAAACAAATATTATAAAACAATTCAAAAGGCTTCATATTTATTTTATCCCATAACTACATTGGCAGCTTAAAACTGTGGCTCACCTAGGTTAAAAGACATCCTACTGACAAATATTTGGGCACACCTATTTAAAATGGCAGGCAACCTAATTACCAGGGTAAAAAATCAGCTGTCAATTAGCCACATAATTAGAGTTTGGCTAAGAGAAACAATTAAACACGGATGTAATCATTAGTCCAAGAGTTAATGGACAAATTCCGGTAGGTCCCGCCCAGCTTAGTTCAATTTGCTTCTGTTTAAGAAACATTTTGCAACGGAATTGACGTAATGAATACGCCCCACATAAACACAATTTACTGTAGAGGTTTGAGATTATGTATAAGTAAATATAGAACCGTTGGGCTTTGTTTACACAGGCAGCTCAATTCTGATCTTTTCTTCTTTGGAATTGGGTTAGGCGGATCGCATCCAACTTTTAAGGTGCATTCACCGCCACCTGCTATAATGGAGTTTGAGGCCAGTCACAGTCTACATATGAAAATCTCTTCATTACTCCTGTTTGTTTAAGAAAGTAAAATAGAACACTAGACACCACTTCCCTCCCCCCCCACTACACCACCCCAACCCCGTCCAGCTTCTCTAACCCTTTTACACAATCTCTCCCTATCTTCATCATACAGCTCACAAAATATCAACACATGCTCCACCGTTTCCTCCACTAAACACTCATCACACAGACCTGTTTCATGCCTCACTATCAACCACAATGTGGATTCTGATATTTCTTCCACTAATTGGTCTTTTGACCAATCAGATCAGCTCTGAAAAGATCTGATTTGAAATTATCTGATGTGATTGGTCAAAAGACCAGTTAGGCTGCATTTACACAGGCAGCTCAATTATGATGTTTTTCACTTATTGGGCTCAAATCAGATCAGCTCTGAAAAAGTTCTGATGTGATTGGTCAAAATTGGGCTGCCTGTGGGCAGCCTTAGTGGAAAAAATATCAGAATTGGGATGATTGAATTAATAAATACACAAAACACAAAAAAATCCATACTTTGAGTTAATATGATGAACCAGAATGTCTGTAGGTGAGGAGCCTCTTCCTCACATAGAAAATTCCATGAATACTGTGATAGGTTGTCTATATGTGTAACAGCGGCAGCTTAAATCTTTCTCGTTTTGTCTTGGCTCAACAGACCCACTTAATAGACGGAACAGTGCTCACATTCATGTCCCTGGCCTGTCCAAGCCCTCCAAAACTGGCAATGCGTCAACACAAGTACAGTAGGTCCGCAAATGTGACTGCAGTCCTATTATATAGATCTGAACTCTGATCTGATCTTGAGTTCAGAACTTATAATGGAGAGCCTAAATGCCTCACAACTTGAAGAATACTATGCCAGGAGGCAGTGGTGTAAAGTACTTAAGTAAAATACTTTAAGTAATACATAAGTCGTTTTTTGCGGTATCTGTACTTTACTTTACTATTAATATTTTTGCCAACTTTTACTTCACTACATGTCCAGGATATGGTTTGGCCCGGGGTAGGCCGTCATTGTAAATAAGTATTTGTTCTGACTGACTTGCCTAGTTAAATAATGGTTAAATAAATAAAACATTCCTAAAGAAAATAATGTACTTTTTACTCCATACATTTTCCCTGACACCCAAAAGTACTTGTTACATTTTGATAGGAAAATGGTCCAATTCACACACTTATCGAGAGAACATCACTGGTCATTGCTACTGGCTCTGATCTGGCGGACTCACTAAACACAAATGCTTTGTTTGTAAATTATGTCTGAGTGTTGGAGTGTGCCCCTGGCTATCCGTTAAACTGTTTGGTTTGCATAATATGAGAAATTTGAAATGATTTATACTTTTACTTTTGTACTTATGTATATTTAAAACCAAATACTTTTAGACTTTTACTCAAGTAGTATTTTACTGGGTGACATTCACTTTTACTAGAGTCATTTTCTATTAAGGTATCTTTACTTTTGCTCAAGTATGACAATTGAGTATTTTTCCACCACTGCCAGGGGGGCACATGTAGATCCGAGCATGCAAATGGACAAATGGACCACCAGATGGAGACTTCAGATTTAGACCCAATTCTTGGACAGTATAATCAAAAAGTCTCAACACCTGTGCTGCGATCTTGAACCATAACTATCACAGAACCTCTCAGAGCTGGGGGTCAAAGGTTGATGTCATCTCTCTGTGAGCCTGCTGCTCTCATTGACTTCTAGCTGTTCCTGTCCTCCTCCACAGCCACACTCTGCTGTTTACATCCTGTTTGGCTTAGTCCTCCCAGCTGGCTCTCCTCTGTCACGTCCTTCCTCTCTCACTGAGGTAGCTGTTAGAGTAAACTTTCATAGACCTGCTCACACTCTTCTGTGTATTAGAGCCCATCAAAGTCCCCTGCAAGTGGAAAACCCTATGGCCCAATGTATAATATGCAATGTAAGTAAATGCACAGGGAATTATGCTAGCTAGATGAGATTGTTAGAATAAATGTATACATCCAAAATTACCTTATGATCTTACTGTATGAGTCAAAGTGTGGCATAGTTAATATTTCCCCTTAACAGGACATTGCTCAGAAGGCACTCAACATGGGACTCAACAAATGACTGATGATTGGTAAAAAAATATATATAATAAGATTGTGGGAGCTGTACTGTTAGATTTCAGTGCAGCCGTTGATATTATTGACCGGTTGTTGAAAAAACGTGTTATGGTTTTTCAACCTCAGCTCTGAATCCACGATATGGCAATCTGATTGAACTCAGAGGGTTTTCTTTAATGGAAGCTTCTCTAATGTCAAACATGTAAAGTGTGGTGTACCTCAGGGCAGCTCTCTAGGCCCTCTACTCTGTTGTATTCTGACCAATGACCTGCCACTGGCATTAAACAAAGCATGTGTGTCCATGTATGCTGATGATTCAACCATATACGCATCAGCAACCACAGCTAATGAAGTCACTGAAACCCTTAACAAAGAGCTGCAGTCTGTTTTAGAATGGGTGGCCAATAATAAACTGGTCCTGAATATCTCTTAAGAGCATTGAATTTGGTACAAATGATTCCTTAAATTCTAGACCTCAGCTGAATCTGGTAATGAATGGTGTGGTTGTTGAACAAGTTGAGAAGACTAAATTACTTGGCATTACCTTAGATTGTAAACTGTCATGGTCAAAACATATAGATTCAGTGGTTGTAAAGATGGGGAGAGGTCTGGCCGTAATAAAGAGATGCTCTGCTTTTTTGACACCACACTCCAAAAAGTAAGTTCTGCAGGCTCTAGTTTTGTCTAATCTTGATTGTTGTCCAGTCGTGTGGTCCAGTGCTGCAAGGAAAGACGTAGTTAAGCCGCAACTGGCCTAGAACAGAGCGGCACATTTAGCTCTTAAATGTAATCAGAGGGCTGACATAAATACTTTGCATGCCAGTCTCTCTTGGCTAAGAGTTGAGGAGAGACTGACTGCATCACTTCTACTTTTTATAAGAAACCCTGTTTTGAAAATCCCAAATTGTTTGCATAGTCAACTTACACACAGCTCTGACACACACACTTATCCCGCCAGACATGCCACCAGGGATCTCACAGTCCCCAAATCTAGGACAAATTCAAGAAAACTTACAGTATTATAGAGCCCTTATTGCATGGAACTTCCTTCCATATCATATTGCTCAAATAAACAACAAACCCAGTTTTAAAAAACAGATAAAGCAACACCTCACGGCACAACGCCTCTCCCCTATTTGACCTAGATAGTTTGTGTGTATGCATATATATCTACTTGTGCCTTTAAAAAAAATTGATGTATTTCTGTCCTTGAGCTGTTCTTGTCTATTGATGTTCTGTATTATGTCATTCAGTATTATGTTTCATGTTTTGTGTGGACCCCAGGAAGAGTAGCTGCTGCTTTTGCAACAGCTAATGGGGATCCTAATAAAATACCAAATACCATGTTGCTGCATGGTGAGTAAGATAAAATATTATCAGTAGGAGCTAGAATTAACATTAATGCTCCTCTCCTCTCCTCTTTACGCGTGACTCAAAAGTCTACATTCGGGTATCAGTTAAAAATCTACATTGATTCATGCTATTGCAATAGTAATGTGTTTGGAAAGGACGTGGAGGCACTGCTTGTGTTTATCCGTCAATGTCTGTGTTGTAATCAGTAATGTAATTTTTGGACTACCAAAACTCAGTATGTAATCTGATTACTTCCAGTTACTTTCCCCTTAAGAGGCATTGGAAGAAGACAAAAAGGATGATACTTGGACCTTCTTTTTTGATATTTTCAGTGGTATTGTTAACAAACACGCCCCCATAAAGAAAATTAGAATTAAAAACAGGTTCAGCCCCTGGTTCGACCGTGATCTTGCAGAGTTACTCCACCTCAGGAATTGCATTTGACGAAAGGCTCGGCACACGGATACTCAGGCTGACTGGCTATTGTTCAGGCAAATGAGAAATAAGTGCACTCAGGCTATCCGGAAGGCCAAAGTTAGTTACTTTAAGGAGCAGTTCTCTCTCTGTGGGTCTAACCCCAAGACATTCTGGAAAACGGTTAAAGACCAGGAGAATAAACCTTCTTCCTCACAGCTGCCCATGTCTCTTAATGTTGATGATGTGGTTGTTACTGACCAGAAGCACATGGCTGAGCTCTTTAATCACCACTTCATTAAGTCAGGATTCCTATTTGACTCAGCCATGCCTCCTTGCCCGTCCAACATTTCCTCATCTCCCACTCCTTCTAATGTGACTATCCCCAATGCTTCTCCCTATTTTTCCCCAGCCCCGCTACAAAGTTTCTCCCTGCAGGCAGTCACTGAGTCCGAGGTGCGAAAGGAGCTCCTTAAACCTGACCCCAAAAAACTATCTGGGTGAGATGGTTTAGACCCTTTCTTCTTTAAGGTTGCTGCCCCTATCATTGCCAAGCCTGTCTCTCCTTTCTGGGGAGGTTCCCATTTCTTGGAAGGCAGCCACGGTTCGTCCTTTATTTAAAAGGGAAAATTAAGCTGATCCTAACTGGCCTATTTCTATTTTGCCCTGTTAATCAAAAGTGTTGGAAAAACTTGTCAATAATCAACTGTCTGGCTTTCTTGATCTCTATAGTATTCTCTTGGTTATGCAATCTGGTTTCCGCTTAGGTTATGAATGTGTCACTGCAACCTTAAAGGTTTTCAATGATGTCACCATTGCCCTTGATTCTAAGCAATATTGTGCTGCTATTTTTATTGACTTGGCCAAAGCATTTGATACGGTAGACCATTCCATTCTTGTGGGCCGGCTAAGGAGTATTGGTGTCTCTAAGGGGTCTTTTGGCTGGTTTGCTAACTACCTCTCTCAAAGAGTGCAGTGTATAAAGTCAGAAAATCTGCTTTCTCAGCCACTGCCTGTCACCAAGGGAGTACCCCAAGGCTCAATCCTAGGCCCCACGCTCTTCTCAATTTACATCAACAACATAGCTCAGGCAGTAGGAAGCTCTCTCATCTATTTATATGCAGATGATACACTCTTATACTCAGCTGGCCCCTCAGATTTTGTGTTAAATGCTCTACAACAAAGCTTTCTTGGTGTCCAACAAGCGTTCTCTACCCTTAACCTTGTTCTGAACACCTCCAAAACAAAGGTAATGTGGTTTGGTAAGAAGAATGCCCCTCCTCCCACAGGTGTGATTACTACCTCTGAGGGTTTAGAGCTTGAGGTAGTCACCTCATACAAGCACTTGGGAGTATGGCTAGACGGTGCACTGTCCTTCTCTCAGCACATATCAAAGCTGCAGGCTAAAGTTAAATCTAGACTTGGTTTTCTCGATCGTAAATGCTCCTCTTTCACTCCAGCTGCCAAACTAATCCTGATTCAGATGACCATCCTACCCATGCTAGATTACGGAGACATAATTTATAGATTGGCAAGTAAGGGTGCTCTCGAGCGGCTAGATGTTCTTTACCATTCAGCCATCAGATTGGCCACCAATGCTCCTTATAGGACACATCACTGCACTCTATACTCCTCTGTAAACCGGTCATCTCTGTACACTTGTCGCAAGACCCACTGGTTGATGCTTATTTATAAAACCCTCTTAGGCCTCACTCCCCCCTATCTGAGATATCTACTGCAGCTCTCATTCTCCACATACAACAGTCACATTCTGTTAAAGATCCACAAAGTACACATATCCCTGGGTCGCTCCTCTTTTCAGTTCACTGCAGCTAGCGACTGGAACGAGCTGCAAAAAACACTCAAACTGGACAGTTTTATCTCCATCTCTTCATTCAAAGACTCAATTATGGACACTCTTACTGACGGTTGTGGCTGCTTTATGTTATGTATTGTTGTCTCTACCTTCTTGACCTTTGTGCTGTTGTCTGTGCCCAATAATGTTTGTACACTGTATTGTGCTGCTACCATGTTGTGTGCTACCATGTTGTTGTTATGTTGCTACCATGCTGTGTTGTCATATGTTGTTGCCTTGCTATGTTGTTGTCTTAGGTCTCTCTTTATGTAGTGTTGTGTTGTCTCCTTGTTGTGATGTGTTTTGTCCTGTATTTACATTGTATTTATTTTTTATTTTTAGTCCCAGCCCCCCGTCCCCGCAGGAGGCCTTTTGCCTTTTGGTAGGCCGTCACTGTAAATAAGAATTGCTTCTTAACTGACTTGCCTAGTTAAATAAAGGTAAACATTATTTTTAAAAATTAAAAAGCTTTGAATGTCATTGAGAAAATAGAAAGGTCTCAATGTATTTTTTCACAAACATCCTTTCTGAATCGAAAAGTAATCCAAGAAGTAATAATGATCGAGTTTTTCAAAAGTCTCGTATCGGATTACAATAATTTTGCTGGTAACGTTACGTAACTGATTACATTTAAAAAATGTCATCAGATTACATGTAATCAGTTACTGCCCAACCCTGCGCTTGCAACACACACACACAGACAGATGGATTCTATTCTAGACACAATCTAAGATGGAGATTCAGATTTGCCATGTTTGCATAGTATTTTTGTGATCCATTGTGTTATAATTCTGTTTTGGCCGGGCAACACGTATTTCAATTCTTTCTCAGAGGGTTTTTGTCAATCATTCTCAATATGCATGGTTGCGTGCACTGCTATGTTTGTGTCAGTTGTTAGCACTTGTTAATGTCGTTCAGCTCTAACACAGAGAAAGCGTTACTTCCTAAACCTAATACATCAACTGTCATCCAGTAGTTAATGACTCCTAGACCAGAGCTACTGTAATACCTCATAGTTCCATGTCAGTATCTCTCCTCACCCACAGCAGAGCAGACTACGCTTCTTACTACATATGTTATATGGAATGTGGAGGAGGGACCTGTTGTTCTCTATCTGCCAGCCAAGTTATTGTAGGGGAGAGTGGGGTAAGTTGAGCCAAAGAGGTAAGTAGAGCCCCGGTGTTTCTAGGAAATCAAACACAAAATTAATAATTTGACCAAATATTTAGGAAGAGGTCATCATTTCATGGAGTCTGAACTAAGCAACCACATGGAAAAAGCAAGTTACGTCCAAAAAAACAGATTTCCAAGTCAAATGAATTTATCCTGTTAAAAGGTTTCATGATGCTTGTATCTAAACCAAAGTAGATCATTTTAAGATTGTTCAATATATCAGTTGGGGTCTCTATAAGCTTCAATATAAGGTACTAAACCTAGAATGAATGTGAATCCTTGTAGCTGTATGGGTTGATATATTGTCAAAATGTTTGCCTTGGGATAAGTTGAGACAATGGCAGTGGGGGTAAGTTGAGCAATGGTTGAGCCAATGGCAATTTGATCAAATGTAAGTGTTTTCTTCCCAGGTGCAATGCAAGGCATTATCGCTGTGATATGAGGTAATAGGGCCTAGCCTATTTGAAAAGTGTTTTAAAAAGTACAAAGTGTTTGTTAGGTGTTAAGCCTGTGTTAAAATATGCTTAAAATGATAAACTGACAAAAAAGCGATTGGGATTGTGTTGAATTGTCTTTGGGAAATAAAGATATACATGGTTTTAAAAAGGTAGCGATAATATTTCATTCAGTACAGAAATTTGTAAGCTGCATAACTTACCCTGTCCTGCGGTTCAATTTACACCGTAAGTTGTGCCAAGTGACCAGTTTTTTTGGGGACAAGCTATGTTTTCAAAATTGTAATGTTTACATGAATTCTCATTATTTCCAGGGCTACACAACATCCTGAAATATATGTAGATATCTTGGTTAGAAAAAATACTATATTTCCCTTGAAGGAGTGATGCTGAATGTAAAAAAATGGCTCAACTTACCCCACTCTCCCCTATGTCACAACCAGATACAGTTTGTAACAACAACCCTTGTAAATACCATCATAAATACCAGATTTTGCTCTAACCAATCTGAAGGGCTGTTTTACAATCTGAGGATCTGCCTCCAAGCACTGTGTTAGCATGCCCAGAGAGGATCCCCCCTCAGTACAAAGCACATCACTGGCTGGATCAGGCCTTATCTGAACATGGAGGCTCTTGATTGGCTCATGTGGACTGTAATGGGTCAGCAAGGGACAGGGGCCATAAGATCACTACATATATTACACTAACCTTTCCAAACCTCACTCTAGCCTTATATCAAGTGTCTAACAGGCTCAATGAACTATGAAAAGCCTTGGGTTATAAACCTGTCTGTGTGCTGCGTCACAGAACCTGAATATATCCATGTGTGATTGAGAGTTTATAGATCTGTTTACTGCCCTTTTCCCCAGGAATGGAAGAGAGGAAGGAGAGGAGGGGGGGGGGGGGGGGGGGGGGATAAGCATAGTCTACTATCGTATTTAAATGTTTTATTAAGCTTGTATTTATTCAGGGGAACCCACTGAGACCAGGGTCTCATTTACAATGGTGCCCTGAGGAATACAAATAAAATAAACTACAAGTTACAGAATCAACACTTCAGCTTCAAATACCACAAATACAATTATTTTTATTCAATTTGAACAGTTGCAATTCTCCTTAAATGTCATTCAACATTAAAGTCCTAAACTGCCCTAGAGGCAGTTAACCATCCATGTGAACTGGTTTGGTATGTCATATTTTTGTATTTTAACAGTGAAGTGAGGAAGGTCGGAAGCTTGTGTAGTAGAGCTTTGTAAACAAAAAGGGAGTAGTGAAGGGATCTATGGGACATCAACGAGGACCAGCCAACTGTTTGATACAGGAGGCAGTGATGCGTATTAAAACTGTCACCTGTGATAAAGCAAAGGGCGCTTTGGTAGACGATATCCAAAGGTTTAAGAGTAGTGGCTGCTGCATTCCGATAAATGGGGTCACCATAGTCAAGAACTGGTAGGAAAGTTGACTATACAATCTGCTTCCTGCTGTTTAGGAAGAGGCATTATCTATTTCTATAAAATAAGCCTACTTTAAATCTCAGTTTCTTAGCTAGCACATCCGTATGTTTTTTAAATGTCAAATTATTGTCAATCCAAAAACCCTGATATGTATAGGAGTGAACCTGCTTGATGTGCATAGAGGGGAAGGAGTGGGGCAGGATATACCTGTTGGCTCCTGACAGCTGCTCTTCTGAGGATCAGGCCTGCTGCTACAGGTCCAGACCAGATCTCCCTTAATCAGCCTGTAAAGCCATCTTGACTTCCTTTTACCCAATATGTGCTCTGTGTCCTCACTAATACATGTCTCAATGTTTACTGTTACAGATGACATTATTACAGAGATGTGAAACAGAGTGTGAAAGCTACTGGGGTTACTTCACAAAAGATCCATCATGCAGTGTTCCGAAAGCAACTTGTCCATGTAAATGTGATGTCACAGTTATCAGGGCGTCCACTGAAACTTCACTGTTATATTGACCCCTGGACATACCAGCATAGTTCACATATTCCCTCACATGTACACAGTTTGACAACATAGCTGCACTGAAGACTGATACCAGAGGATGAACAGGGAATGAGGAGGCACCCTGCATTACACAACAGTCTCTGACTGCATGTTGAGATACCTCTATCTCCATCTCAAAGATACAGCACATACATCATGGGAAAGAAAGTACCCCTATATTACTTAATGAATTTGTCTTGCATGGAGCTAGCAGTTTTAAACAGGGGTGTAGCCAGTTTTTGTGTGAGAGAGTGCTGAGAGCAGGACTTGATAAGAAGCAGGATCTGATAGTGAACAGGATCCATCTGATAGAGCCTCTCTGGGCAGAGTGAAGAGAGAACAGAGTCTTACAGAGAGAATTTAGGAAAACCTAAAAGCCACAGCGTCATTCACTGAGGCTTCTTAACATTTTATGAAATTAATAAATTAGTTACATGCCATGCAGTGACTGAGTGTGAGAGGACAGGTATGTGTGTGTGTTTAGTGTGTGTGTGTGTGTGTGTGTTTTTTTTTGTGTGTGTGTGTGTGTGTGTGTGTGTGTGTGTGTGTGTGTGTGTGTGTGTGTGTGTGTAATTAAGAGACTGAATATAAAATAGATTAGGTCAGGTTTTCCCCCATGTCAGTTTGTCTACACCCTTTTCGCCCTCACTCTCATCCATGTTATCCTAAAATAGACTTTCCAAAACAATAGAACACTGTCAGTAGCAACTTACCAGGCATGCCAGAGAATCCACTAGACACCATTTTGACACTGTCTGACACACCAGGGCCCAGTTTTTCAGAAAGTATCTATTCGGATCGACTATTGGATAGCATTAAATGCAAAGAAATAAATAGAACGAGAGTCCCCATTCAAGTCAATGATTTGTCCATTATATTTCTATACATTTCATCCTAACCGATAGTTGAAATCCAGATAGATAACTTTTGAAAAACTTTGCCCTGGAAATTCAACAGTATGAATAACAGGTCGAGCCTGATAGTAACAAAGTGCACTCCGACAGAGATAAAGGTGTTAAGAAGTAGCCAGGCATGTACTTACAGTGTTTAGTTGGGAGCAGCTGTAGTTGTTGAGATGAGTTCAGGTGGCTTCGGACCTGTGTTTCTGTGAGCTGGTGTGAAAGAGTTCCTCTCTTCCCCTTTACAACAGAGTACAGAGTCTGCTCTCAGGGAGTGCCAGCTTAAAAAGAACAAACACGCTCTCTGAAATTACTTCACCGCAAGAGAAAAAGCAAGTGAGAGAGAGAGAAGGGAGGAGAGGAAAGGAAAGAAGGGGAGGGAAGAAACCACAGCCTTAAAAGGATATGGGCCTTTTTCCTCTTGATTTTCCTATGAGCTTCTAGTCTTCTTATTTCATTCTATGACACACCCTTTTTTCTTTCTCTCTTTATCCCCCTGTAAGTGTACCTCCTTATTTGGGAGCAGGACAGAGAGAATGAGGGCCCACTGCCAAAGGGCTTGGTTTGGTCAGCTATAGGAATTCTCCAAATATCCCCCTCTACCACTTTGTCTAGAGAACATAAGGAGGGACCCACTGGGCGCAGACGTCAATTCAACGTCTATTCCATGTTGGTTCAATGTAATTTCACTGAAATTATGTGGAAAGAACGTTGATTCAACCAGTGTGTGCTCTGTGGAGAGGGAGAGAGGGAGGGCGAAAGTAAAGAGTACGATGGTTTAAGGGGACCATGGGGACCAGGGGGAGGGAGGTGCTTTCAGTAATTAGAGAGGGTAAGGAAGGAGGCACTGCTATAGGGAGGTTGAATTTATTGCCTCTATATTTATTTTCTGTTTTTTGTTAATTATTATGTTTTTCTTTTTACCAAAGATAAAATAAAATGTCTGTGAGCCATGGAATCACTTTTGTTCCATGAGATAAGTACAGTAAGATAAGTATGTGAGGGCATGAGTGAATGAGAGGAACTAGAATGCAAGCGCGTCAGCCAAAGTGTTAGTAATGCTGATTTGTTTTGCTTTGTTGGGTGTTCAGTTAAATTCCTTATTGTTTTGTTTTTTTTGTGTTTTTTTTTACATTTTCCTCTTGGCTCTAAAGAACATACACCCCCTCGCACCCATGCCAATGGTACATTACATCATTACATTGACAGCAAAAGCAGGGCATGCCATAGCTTGAGAGGCCATTGAGGTTAACCATTGACATCACAGATGACATCACTGAGAGGAGTCATCATTAGAATGAAGTAACTGTCTGACCCCAAAGGTCATTCCAATGAAAGGTATTGGGTAATGTTGTATCAGTGTTATATTAGCCTCTAGGCTATTCTGTTAATAGGTGCCAGGTGTGCGTTGTGTCTTTATTGTCAGTTGTTCTCCATCCAAGGGCACCAGACTGGACTCGTTACCCCTGGCAACAAGGATATCTCTTTAGCCACCAGACCTTGGGCTACTGAACTAGTAAACCTTAGACACACATAGCTATTGAATCTGCAGGGTTTAGTCTCCACTAAAGCACAAAATGGTTTAATGTCCTAAACTGAATTGGTCCAATGAAAATGCACAGCTAGAGAGAAGCAAACCAGTTTGTGTGAACATGGCCAACTAACCTGTGAAACTGTGTGTGGTCCCAGAGCACACCAATGTGTGTATGAGACCTGAGTCAGGGAGAAGATAGTAAACAGTTATTTCACACACACAGTTCTTCTGAGCTGGTGGTAAAATAGGGTTTCTGCAAGTTAATGATTCAGTTTAATGATGAACATTTTACACAGTATATCATAATAAATCACCACAACCTTTTAGCCTAAAAACACAGCAAACGCTTTGGTGATGACTGTGAAACGAAACAATATTAATAGTTGGATTCTGCTTCAGTGAGAAAACGTTTTTTATGAAAAAAATACATAGATGTGAATGATCAGAGTTGACTACAATTTACATGTGCTTTTAACTGTTCAGTACAGTTGTATGTCTCATTGGATGTACAATATGTCTGTCTATGGGTTTCAGCCTCCACACAGCTGTCTTCCAGAGAGCAGCTCCACGTACATCTGGCTGCCTCTGTTCAGCAGGATCAGGACGGTCTGTCTTCCGAGTCCTCCCGGTTATCCTCCCACGTGGACACCACCATCTCCCCGTTCCTCATCAGCTGCAGCTTGTGGTTCAGCCTCTGGTCCGCCGTGCACACTTGGAGTGAGAGGAAGCAGAGTGATGGAGTTAATGAAATGGATGAATCCATGTCCAGGATAGGACTATTATTGAGTGTATTGTCTGTGGAATATGTGTAGTGGGTTTAAGGTTGGTGTGTATGCATACCCAGGGCAGGGTTGTAGCAGTTGCCGTGGTTGAGGGAGATCTTGGTGTAGGGAATCGGCACGTTACTGGTGAAGGGGCCGAAGCAGTGGCTTTTGGGACTCATGGTGGCTGTGAATGCCACCCGCATGTCATGTTTTGTCATTTGATTATCATGTCTTGTCCCTGTGCTTCCCTTCCATTTGTCTCCCTCTGCTGGTCTTAGTAGGTTCTTTCCCTCTTTCTATTCCTCTCTCTTCCCCTCCCTCTCTTCCTCTCTCGCTCTCTCTCTATCGTTCCGTTCCTGCTCCCAGCTGTTCCTCATTTTCCTAACTACCTCATTTAATCTTTCACACCTGTCCCCTATTTTGCCCTCTGATTAGAGTTCCTATTTCTCCCTCTGTTTTCCGCTTCTGTCCTTGTCGGATCTTTGTTTGAGGTTTGCTGTTCTGTGTCCTGGTTCCGCCCTGTCGTGTTTTTGCCTTCAACAGATGCTGCGTGTGAGCAGGTGTCATCTAAGATATATCCTGGAGTACCGTTTTGTTTAAGACTGGAATAAAGACTCTGTTTTTGTTAAGTCGCTTTTGGGTCCTCATTCACCAGCATAACACCGCATTCCTCCTGGAGAGAGAAAGAGAGAGAGAGAGAGTCCGTTTTTCAGTCAGATAGAGATAGCCCATTGGGCACAAACTGGTCGTTAATTCTCCATCTAAAAAAAAAGTCAATGTGATTATGTTGAGTCAACGTGGAAAGGAATTTCTGGAATGCTTGTCTTTTTATCACCCAACTTTAAATTCCATTGACATGGTTAATGTTTTGTTAATTTCATTTTGAGTTAATGTTGAACTACGTGAGCTCAATCAAATGTAAATCAGAATTAGACATTAAACTGACATCTGTGCAGTGGGAAGTACGTGTTTTGAGGCGTGTATTATTAGCAGCCCTGGCCTCTGTTAGCAGAGAGGTCATCCATAGAATTAGAAGGAGGTCACTCCTCCCTGGTCTGTCTGTGTACCAGATATAATGTTTCTATAATGTTGGTACCTGTGACCTCCTGGATGCTATTGCCCAGCTGGGACAGGTTGTGCCACAGGGTCATCATCCTGGTGTACACCTGCTCCTCCAGTTCATGGAGCATCCCCGCTGGTACTTAAACGCACACTCACAGTCCCAGCGGCCGCACGGCAGCACACCCTCCCATGCTACTAACCACAGGCAGGGAGAGAGAGGTGGGAGGACATGGGTAGAGAGAGGAGGGTTAAGGACATGCAAAGTGATGCAACGTAGCTGATTCATTCATGTCAACAAATGTGTTGATTTGTACTCCTTTGTTAACGTTACAGTGATTTCAATTCAGGTTGGCATTTATTATCATGAATCTTGCCCTGGAGGCAGCTCTGCAGAGTGGTGACTAGCTGGCACAGCCACAGATTCATACAATCTTTTTAAAAACTTAACCCTAACCTTAACCACACTGCTAACCCTAACCAAACATTTTTGTTTTCAGGATTTTTTTTCGATATATCAAATTTAGACTTTGCAACTGGCCCATCTAACTGAAATCGCTCAGTTCTGCCTTCAGGGCAAGATTCATGACAATAAAGGTCAGACTGCGAGCAATTTCAGTACTAATATTGTACAGTGTGTATTGTAAAGGCCTAGAGTTCAGAGATTCTCATAGGTATGAAGATGATGATGATGAATGCTCTACCTGCTGCTTCCCTCAGGAGGTAGGCATGGACTGTCACACTGAGATGCAGCGCCCCAAGAGGAACAGAGTGGACACCCAAACTAGGTGTGAAGGCAGGATCCAGACCGGAAGGAGACGGACAGCACTGGGAAATCTGAGGGGATAAATATACATTTTATAGCCCTGGAATACAATGTGAACTTCCTTATAATATGGAGTAGAATAGCTACTAACACAGCATCCATTTAACATGTGCAACACAACAAAAACAGTATCACAAGTAATGTTCAGCAACATTTTAATGAATCAATTGAGACAGGTAAAAGTCCATTTCATTTATACCATACATTATCCACTTTTGATTTTGGGCACTACTTTCCATAATTGTATATATTTTACTCACCCAGTGTTCATTTTTGTTTGGTGTCATAAGGCTATTAATAATTGTATTGTGCAATCATAGTCCATCTCCTCACTCCACATCAGTAGTCCAGATAGATATCTCTGTGACAGAGATGAACTAGCTAAACAACAGCTCTAAGTACTGTACATACTGTTTTGATCCCAACCTCATATGTCTGTCATCACTGTACTGACTGTGTCAGCAAGAACAAACCAATCCTCTGGTCCACGCCCAAGTCCTCTAGCCCTCACCTCTGTAAAAGAAAGGCAGCAGCAGCAAACTCCAGTCCTCAAACACTCCAACACTAACAGGAACCAGCGCTAACAAACACACAGAGAGACAGGATGTACAGTACCAGCAAAGCCAACACTCAGCTTCTTCCAGGTGAGTTTTATTGTAGGTGGACTACCCTATGGGGGGAGGGAGAGGGGGGATCTTCTCCGACACACCCCGACACTGCCAGCACAATTCCCCAAACTCTCTCCCACACACAATTCCAATTCCAGGTCCCTGGGCAGGACACCCACACTAGGTGTGAAGGCAGGATCCTGCAGGGTCCACCCAGATTATCAACCCAAGTGTGTAATGTGTACATACAGCGACTGTAGCAATCCGTGTGTATTATTAGGTCACTGGTGTCAGGTGGACTGATGGCATCAGTGAGGCTGTTTATTCTTCCTGGTGGTGTCTCTGCCCCAGTGCTCTTGGAATTCAGTAGGAGACTGATAATACCTGATCAATGGGAGGCCTAGTTTGGGCGATTGTCCTTCCCCCTTCCCTGTCCTCCTCGTTCATTGTGTGGTGACATACGGTAGGTAGTGAACCTGACAGTGAAGGTGTCATGGTGTGTGTGATCATGTAATCTCTCCATTGACTTTTCATCTCCTTTCTCATGGGCCATTGTCGTAATCAGTGTCACAACATCCGATTCACATCAAAATGGTTCTAAGTGACACATTGTTCTGAGATTGGGATCTTCTGAAAGCTGGCACAGCCTGCGCTAGTACAAGAATGCTTGTTCTGGGGCAAATCCAAAGTTATGGACACCAAGCTCTCTGCGCTATAATCCCCTTACCATTAACTGAGAACACAGGACAGACAGAAGAGTTGAGTCACAGGAGGTTGGTTGGTGATGTCTTCTATAACCACCAGACCAAAAGCTCCAACACAGCTTTGATCTCAGCTTCATCTAAATATTGTTAATATTCCTCTATCACATGGTTTAGTCTGTGGTTTTCCAATCACTTATCTGTATATCTGATCTTTCTTGCTGGCACTGACCACAGGTCAAATAGTTCAATGTGAAGTTGTGACACACTGTATAGGTCATCAAGGTGTAACAACAATGTGAAGTTGTGACACTGTATAGGTCATCAAGGTGTAACAACAATGTGAAGTTGTGACACTGTATAGGTCATCAAGGTGTAACAACAATGTGAAGTTGTGACACACTGTTTAGGTCATCAAGGTGTAACAACAATGTGAAGTTGTGACACACTGTTTAGGTCATCAAGGTGTAACAACAATGTGAAGTTGTGACACTGTATAGGTTATCAAGGTGTAACAACAATGTGAAGTTGTGACACACTGTATAGGCCTGGTGCCTGGTCGGCTGCTGTTGTTATGGAGGACACAAGGCTGCAGTGAAAGTGTTTTTGAGTCTGTAAGTAGGCTTGTTCTGGTTCATACTCAGGGTTACATTTCAGGATATTGTGCCTAGTTTTGAGTATCTTAGGTATACTTATGTAACACTTGCCCCTTTATAATTTAATGATATTGCCAGAACAATATAAAAGTCCCATCATTGACATCTATCTGAAATAAACAAAAACAATTAACGCTTAAAGATTTTGTGAATAATAATCAATCACTCTGGCCATGGTTGTGTCATTATGAGTGTTTGTAATTGAAACAGAGACAATAATGGAGCAATCAGTCTGATATTTCTCATCACTGCAATGTATTGTTGGAAAGTTGAAACCATTGCCACACATTATACTTACATGACAGTAGGTCTACAGTTCCACTGTGGGTGGGTGGGTATGCAGCCACCCTGAGATGGTCACATCTACTTTTCTCTTCAGTCAGCCAGCAACCTGTATGTGCTTCTACACTGTGGGTCTATAAGGGAAGGGCTGTGTTCATACATGTTTTAATTCAAAACCATTTCCATTCAACATACACTGAGTAAGTATACCACACATTAGGAACACCTTTCTAATATTGAGTTGCACCCCACCCTTTTGTCCTCAGAACAGCCTCAATTCGACAGGGCATGGACTCTACAAGGTGTCGAAAGCATTCCACAGGGATTCTGGCCCATGTTGACTCCAATGCTTCCCACAGTTGTGTCAAGTTGGCTGGATGTCCTTTGGGTGGTAGACCATTTTTGACACACACTAAAAACTGTTGAGCATGAAAAACCCAGCAGCATTGCAGTTCTTGACACAAACCGGTGCACCTGGAACCTACTACAATACCCTGTTTTTGTCTTGCCCATTCACCCTCTGAATGGCACACAATTCGTCTCAATTATCTCAAGGCTAAAAAAGTATTCTTTAACCGGTCTTCTCCCCTTCATTGAAATGGATTTAACAAATGGCATCAATAAGGGATCATAGCTTTCATCTGGATTCACCTGGTCAGTCTATGTCATAGAAAGAGCAGGTGTTTTGTATACTCAGTGTATTTTACCAATGATTAGTTGAAACCCCAAGTCTGGTGAACATTATTAGAGTAATATGCCGTTAACAATATTTTGAATCCCACAGGCCTTGTTGAGCAGGTGATAGAGCTAATACAAGCAGAATCTGGAACAAGAACAAATTTAGAGAGGGAAAGACAGAGAGAGAGTGACAGTAGTCATGACGATGAGTGAGCTCCTAGCACTCAGTCTGTGGTGTAGATCAGGAAGCTGCTGAAGTTGTTGTGGTGGCTCTGGTCATCACAGAGGAAGCAGCCAGGGGGCAGGCAGACGGACATGGTGTCCCCAGGCTGCAACTGCAGGGCCAGCACGGTGCTGGCTGTGTCCTCCCGGTCCTCGTGGTTCTTCTCCTGGAGTGTGGCCAGGCTCTGGCCATCGTGTTACAGGCTGCCAGCAGGGCCCCCGGGAAGCCTGCATCGCTCCACACCATCGGGGCCAGACTGTAGACCCCAGAGAGATGTGCGGTGAACACCCCTGAGGACACGTCGTAAGCCTGGCCCAGGTTGATGAACACATGCTCGTATGCTACTGTGATTTGCTTCCTCACTGGACCCACGCACCAACACCAGCGTGTCAACGCCACTAAGAACACTGTACGGCTCTCTATACATGAGAGAGAGGGAGGGAGAGGAAGGAGGGTAGAAAAATGGTCAGAGATATACAGGGAAGAATGAGTTGTGTAGGAACTAGAGAAGCTATAAAGGGTCATATTTCAATAGTTAAGTTCCCACTGGGCACACAGTGGTTGAATCAACGTTATTTCTATGTCATTTCAACTAAATTACGTTGAACCAACGTCGAATAGACATTGAATTGTGCCCAGTGGGTTGTTGTTATTCTTTCTACTAGAGCAGTTACAATAGGGTCTAGTCACATATATAGGGACTTGGATCGTCAATAATCTCATAGTAACACACACAGATAGGTCATAGATAAGACTAACCTTTAATGTCAATCAGTGCAGTCTGGGCTGTATCCAGGTGTTTCTCTAGTTGGGTCAGAGTAGTGTCAAAATAATTATGCAGCTGCCCTACCAGTCTCTGCATCACACAGCAGCCACAGGGTGCTGGGTCTGTCATACACACTATACACACACACACATCCTCATTGAGACTCAAACAGACTATTCCAAACACTGAGATATAGACCCTTCCTCTGTATTGTCTCTCTCTCACAGTGTTCTGTTGGTGCAGGGTTGTCCTGGGCCGTTCCAGGAGTAGGTTCCCTTCCCCGGTCTCACCTGTCCCAGGGCCGTCCTAAACACACAGCAGCACGATACCTGGGAGAGAGGACAAAGCACAACACAGATACACCCTCACATACAAGGAAGGCACTGTCATGTGCTTTCAGAGCGTTACAGTGAATTGAACTGTTCTGAACTTCACCAAAGCACACTCCCACTTCCACTGAACATGGCTGAGAATGTCACATGCAACTTTATACTTCACTTTATAGCCTTACTGCACCCCACCTGCCATTGTATGGGACTTAGCAGAGGAGGCAGACTGGCTTTGTAAGGGTATTAGGGACAGATACTGTGTTTTGGGGTGTGCAGTACCCCATGGAATTTTACTAATCCCTGCTACGTTGATATCATTTGATAAAGTGTGTGTGTGTGTTTGTGTGTGTGTGCGCATGCATGCGTGTGGGAAAAATACTCTTTCACATGGTCTGAATTGCTGCTCAGTGATTTATTTGAACATATACATACTCTTATAGCTTTTCAGAATAGAGGGAGACACAGCTAAACTGTACAAAACACAAGAGACAGTGATCAGTAGGGACAGAACAACAACCCAATAGGAGACAATGCAGTGCAGTCAGGAGGCTCCCAGTCCTCCAACAGAACAATTCATTTAGTCATTCCTCACTGGAGGAGTGGAGGAATGTCCTCATCGGTCTCTTATTCTCTCTTCATTTCTAAAGCACAGGCAAAGCGCTACACTGTACAGATACAGTGTAAATCTCTTCTCTTCTCATTCATTCACCATTCATTAATCTATTACATCATCTATCCATTTGTTTATTCATTCATTCATCCATCCATGCAACTATCTATATTTACAATATACAGTTATTATAGCAGAGCAGATGAAAGCTAAGGACATCAGTAGAAAAGGCTGGGTGAAAGCAGTGCATAATACCAGGTTAGTAGCAACCTCAATGATAAGGCAAAATGTGTGGTAGTAGTAGTAGAGAAGTGAGTTCCTGCAGTAATAGGAGTGATGACAGGCTGTAGGAGGCGTTTTGGCCTGCCTATATACCATTTCGTGTGTTGTATTTGTTCTGTCTAGGGATGTTTTAACTTGTTTTGTACACTAGAGGGCACTAAATGTTGGGTCATGGGTCACTGGTCACAAAAATATAAACGCAACGCAACAACTTCAAAGATTTTACTGAGTTACAATATAAGGAAATCAGTTCATTTAAATAAATTCATTAGGCCCTAACCTATGGATTTCACATGATTGGGAATACTTTACACCTACCTACATGTACATACCTCAATTACCTCGACTAACCTGTACCCCCACACATTGACTCGGTACCGGTACCCCCTGTATATATAGCCTCGTTATTTTATTGTGTAACTTTTTTTTAAACTTTAGTTTATTTAGTAAATATTTTCTTAACTCTTATTTTCTTAAAACGGCATTGTTGGTTAAGGGCTTGTAATTCATCATTTCACGGTAAGGTCTACACCTGTTGTATTTGACGCATGTGACAAATAACATTTGATTTCATAGATATGCATCTGTTGGTCACAAATACCTTAAAAAAAAGTAGGAGCGTGGATCAGAAAACCAGTCAGTATCTGGTGTGACCACCATTTGCCTCATGCAGTGCGACACATCTCCTTCACATAGAGTTGATCAGGCTGTTGATTGCGGCCTGTGGAATGTTGTCCCACTCCTCTTCAATGGCTGTGCAAAGTTGCTGGATATTGGCAGGAACTGGAATACACTGTTGTACACGTCGATCCAGAGCATCTCAAACATGCTCAATGGGTGACCTGTCTGGTGAGTATGCAGGCCATCGAAGAACTGGGACATTTTCAGCTTCCAAGAACTGTGTACCGATCCTTGCAACATGGGGCCGTGCATTATCATGCTGAAACATGAGGTGATGGGGGCGGATGAATGGCACGACAATGGGGCTCAGGATCTCATCACGGTATCTCTGTGCATTCAAATTGACATCGATAAAATGCAATTGTGTTTGTTGTCTGTAACTTATGCCTAACCATACTATAACCCCCCGCCGCCATGGGGCACTCTGTTCACAAAGTTGACATCAGAAAATGGCTCGCCCACACGACCCCATACACGTGGTATGCGGTTGTGAGGCCGGTTGGATGTACTGCCAACGTCTCTAAAACGACATTGGAGGTGGCTTATGGCAGAGAAATGAACATTAAATTCTCTGGCTACGGCTCTGGAGCATGTTCTTTCAAAACTTGAGACATCTGTGGCATTGTGTTGTGTGACAAAACTGCACATTTTAGAGTGGCCTTTTACTGTCCCCAGTACAAGGACCACGTTTGTAATGATCATGCTGTTTAATAAGCTTCTTGATATGCCACACCTGTCAGGTGTATGGATTATCTTGGCAAAGGAGAAATGCTGCATGGCTGCGCCCCTGCCTATAGATTAGGTCCTAATGAATTTATTTCAATTGACTGATGTCCTTATATGAACTGTAACTCAGTAAAATTGTTGACATTGTTGCATGATGCGTTTATATTTTTGTGTATATATATATATATTTTTTGTGTGTATATATATATATATATATATATATATATATATATATATATATATATATTATAAACAACACATAAACAAGCCAAAATGACTCATACGGAGGCATCTAGTGAAGCTGGGAGGGATAGGGTCAGGGGTTGGAGCGCTTGGGAAGGTGAATATATCTAAATATTATTCACATTTTTTATTGACATAGAATTTGGTCACTGTTTTGTTTTCTATTCAGGTTTACTCCTCACCCTTACACCTCCCCTCTCCATCATAACAACCACCACCCCAACATGCAACTTTAAAGGATATATAATACTGTGACACCCAGTGACTGACCAGCCCATCATACCTGCGCAGTATGTGCATTAATATACATTTACACAAGTTCTCACTTAAATTACACTATTTAGGGAGGGTCTTTGGGGTAAATAGTGGGGTCTGACTGAGCATATCTCTCTCTCGCTCCCTCTGTCCTGCCTATGCTTCCTTGACCTTATCCTCATAGGTTCCCTTGCCCTTGTAGGCCCCCACATAGCCACTGGCATCTGGAATGTCTACTCGCCCGGCCTTGCCCTTCCCCTTGCCCGACTCGTCAAACCGCTCCTTGTGTGCCCCTGTGAATTTGGTGGTGTCTGTGAGTCTGTCCACCGCCGCTGCCTTGGCCACTTTCTATGAGCAGGAAAAGAGCGAGGGAAAAGAGCGAGGGAAAGAGAAAGGGAAAGGGAAAGAGAAAGGGAAAGAGAAAAGGAAAGAGAAAGGGAAAGGGAATGAGAGATGAGGATACAAAGTAAGAGCTTACCCACCACACAGATATGCACACACACAGCGGACACACACACAGCGGACACACACACAGCGGGGACACACACAGTGGACACACACAGTGGACACACACAGTGGACACACACAGTGGACACACACAGTGGACACACACACACACGCTCTCTCTGAGACTGTAATATTATCAGGCTGTGTGCTGCTGACAGGTAGACACTCACGGTGACGCCTGCATTGGCAGGCTCCTTCCCTGCGATGAGGCCGTAGAGCTGCTGCAGCGCCTCCTCCTGGCCCTTCCCTTTAAAACGCTTCGGGGCCAACTCTGACAAGGCCTGGCTGAACTGCTCAAAGGCAATCACCCGAGCTGTCTTCGCCCTAAAATACACAGAAAACATTTTGAGAGTTTTACCTTTACCCATGATATGGTATTCTGAGGGCCTCTGGCCGTATTCCCTCTTTCCTAGAAAGATGACTGTGTATCTGTCAGTGTGGAGGTTTGAAACTGGACCGAGTCTCACTTGACTTTAGTGAAGACAATGTCCACATCGGTGGCAGTGACGTTCTTGCCGTCGATGACCCGGCAGTCCTTGCAGAGTTTGGCAAAGTTCTTCCCGTTAATCTCCTTCCCAGTAGCCTTGGTGTCCCCATGAATGGCAAACTTCTTGAAGGCCGTCTCCACCTCTGATACTGATACGGAGCCCTCTGCCATTCTGCCCTATAGATAGAGAGATGGAGATAGAGAGAGAGGTGAAACATTAAGGATGGGATGCAAGAGACTGCTGTAGTTTCTCACACTAACAGCAAGTGCACTGCCATTATGTTTAAATAACATTGGGAGGACACCGAGTCCACGGAGACAGGAAATGACACACACCCACACCCACACCCACACCCACACCCACACCCACACCCACACACACACACACACACACACACACACACACACACACGTTCGAAATGAGTCCATTAGCTGGAATGATTCCCTGCCCAAACAAGAAATGGCTGCTGTGGCTGCTGATTTATGATGGACACACACACACACCCATACCCACACACATATATTCATCCATCTCAAACTGTTACAGTTAGTTCAGCTCCTCTCCGAGAGCTACTTAATTAAATAACGTTCCATTATGTATCATTACTGGAGAGAAGCCTGTTGTTGGGTAAAAATATCACAATTATTTTCAGAGTAAATGAGACCATGGTAGGAATATCTCACTTTCTTTTATAGCGGGTTGTTTTCAATATATATATATTTTTTTTTAATTTTATTAATTTAATTAATGCTCTTATCCAGATCGACTCTTATCCATTCATTTTAAGATTATCCATTCATCTTAAGATACACTACATGACCAAAAGTATGTGGACACCTGCTTGTCGAACATCTCATTCCAAAATCATGGGCATTCATATGGAGTTTGTCTCCCCTTTGCTGCTATAATAGCCTTCCCTCTCCTGGGAAGGCTTTCTACTAGATGTTGGACCATTGCTGCAGGGACTTGCTTCCATTCAGCCACATGAGCATTAGTGAGGTCGGGCAATGATGTTGGGCAATTAGGCCTGGCTTGCAGTCGGCGTTCCAATTAATCCCAAAGATTTTTGATGGGGTTGAGGTCAGGGCTATGTGCAGGCCAATCAAGTTCTTCCACACCGATCTTGACAAACCATATCTGTATGGACCTTGCTTTGTGGCCGGGGGCATTGTCATGCTGAAAAAGGAAAGGCCCTTCTCCAAACTGTTGTCACAAAGTTGGAGGCACAGAATCAGGTCTCTCCAGAGATGTTCGATCGGGTTCAAATCTGGGCTCTGGCTGGGCCACTCAAGGACATTCAGAGACTTGTCCCAAAGCCACTCGTGCGTCGTCTTTGCTGTGTGCTTAGGGTCGTTGTCCTGTTGGAAGGTGAACCAGTCTGAGGAGCAGGTTTTCATCAAGGATCTCTCTGTACTTTGCTCGCTTCATCTTTCCCTCGATCCTGACTAGTCTCCCAGTCCCTGCCGCTGGAAAACTTCCCCATCATGCTTCACCGTAGGGATGGTGCCAGGTTTCCCCCAGACGTTACTTTGGCATTCAGGCCAAAGAGTTCAATCTTGGTTTTATCAGACCACAGAATCTTGTTTCTCATGGTCTGAGAGTTCTTTAGGTGGCTTTTGGCAACCTCCTTGCTGGATGTCATGTGCCTTACTGAGGAGTGGCTTCCGTCTGGCCACTCTACCATAAAGACCTGATTGGTGGAGTGCTGCAGAGCTGGTTGCCCTTCATTTCCCTGACCAAGGCCCTTCTCCCCTGATTGTTCAGTTTGGCTGGGCCGCCAGCTCTAGGAAGGGTCTTGGTGGTTCCAAACTTCTTCCATTTAAGAATGATGGAGGCCACTGTGTTCTTGGGGACCTTCAATGCTGCAGAAATATTTTGGTACCCAACAAATACACCATGACAGCGCAATACACAAGGGGTGGAACAGTGGCAAAGGTACCCACAGGACAAACAGAATAATATTAGTCTGAGGAGAGATTAAATAGCATTATTACAACAAAAATAATTCTAAACACACCTTTACTTTACAAAGTTAAACAGATGTATTTTTTTTTCATAATAAGCAGGAGTAATATTCTTAGATCAGAATGACAGCAGACTGTACTTCTATCCATGTCACTAAAGACTAACAGAAACAAAAGACAAATTTAACTAGAATGGCTTATCTTTTCTCCTTTTCTTTCTGTGCCTCAACACAATCCTGTCTCGGAGCTCTACGGACAATTCCTTCGACCTCATGGCTTGGGTTTTGCTTTGACATGCACTGTCAACTGTTGGACCTTATATAGACAGGTGTGTGCCTTCCCAAATCATGTCTAATCAATTGAATTTACCACAGGTGGACTTCAAGTTGTAGAAACATCTCAAGAATGATCAATGGAAACAGGATGTACCTGAGCTCAATTTCGAGTGTCATAGCAAAGGGTCTGAATACCTATGTAAATAAGGTATTCCTGTTTTTAATTTTTAATACATTTGTAAATAACTTTCTAAAAACATGTTTCTGCTTTGGCTTTATGGGGTACTGTGTGTAGATTGATGAGTAAATTGTTTTATTTAATACATTTTTAGAATAAGGCTGGAAAAAGTCAAGGGGTCTAAATACTTTCCGAATGCACTGTATAATGTAGCTAGGTGAGACAACCATATATATCAGTCATAGTCAGTAAATTTTTCCTCAAAAAGTAGCTATCAGCAAAGTCAGTGCTAGTACGAAAAGTTCAAGAAAGGCAAGGGTGTTAGTTGTTATTGCTTTTTAAGAGGGGGGTGGGGGGGGGGGGGGGGGTGCTGTGAGATTAATCAAGTAAAGTAATCGATCAATAAAGTAATGAAGGCTTGGATCAAATAGATTAATTCAGCAGACTTGCATTAATTATTAACAGACCAGAGAAAGACACTGGGCCATGCAGCATCTGATACTCAAAATGTAAAGAAACATTAACATATGTAAATTCATATTTAACATACATTCCACAAGTTAAACACAAACATCATGCAATATTGCCCCATGATATGTGTACAGTACATTTCAAATATAGTATGATGCAGCACAAAATAAAAGTACACCAAAAAGAGGACAGTGAGCGTAATAAATTATGTCAAATAGATGGCTTAGCTCATTTCTATGATTTGGTGTCATGTATTGTGGTTTGACCTCTTTCTTACTGGTCCATACATAGACTAAAGTACAGGATAACTTTAAGTGTAAACATGTTTACCTGTTAGGTGAAGGAATTCTTAGTGACGATGATGTTGGGGATGTCTGTGCTGATGCTGCGTGTCTTCCTCCTAGCCCTGCCACTCACACCACCTTCACAATGATGATAGCGATGTACAGAGAAGATAGGGAGATGGAGAGCAGAAGGTGGGGAGGAAAAGAGCGAGCACAGACCAGCACAAGCCATGACATCATTTGCTGCCTCTCTCGTGAGCATGCGTTCTTGTTTACTCCCCCCTTTCTCTCAACCCTACCCCCTCCCTTTCTCCTCCTTCTTGGCTCCTTCCCCCTCCATCCTCTATGATTGGCTCACAGCTGGTGCTGCAACGCCCTATCCTCTGTCTGTCCAGAGACTAAAGGCTTTTTGTATTAACGAACACGAAGAAAAGCCTATAAATGAGGACAGCATTATACAAAAACAGTTAACATCTGAAAGACTTCCATGATATGGATTTCATGTTTATATCTATTTGCGACCACAGTATTTTTTGTCTGATATTCTGTGCATGTCTTTGATATGAAGCATATTACCTTTTTTTTTTACTCACTCATTCATAACCCTTCCCTCATGTTTGACACATCTTAGAAACAAATTGACATTATCATTGAAGAAATGAAACCCATCAGTTCTATAAGAAAGGATGTTGATGGAAACACAGTAGTGGCTAATCTGGTACTAGCACCACTAATATTGTGTCAATAATGTTCTATTCTAGAGAATTTACAGCATAACCACACACGGAGTGTTTAACTAATATTGTGACAGTGAGGGCATGTTTTCCCACCAGATGAACTTGCAGGGATTTGACTTTGTCCTTTAGGATATGTTTACTGTAAGGCCCTGTCCCCATGTTGTGTGGGTATACACCAATGACTGTATATGGTGTACACATGGTGGTCTAGTGTCCTATCTCTTATACGGAAAAGAAGCAGGGCAGGCTGTTTCGACATCATCAGACATCATGAGACCTACTACTGCTGTGTCAACAAAAATGCTGTTCCAACTTGCCTTTTGAATATACTGCAATATTAAGTTGTATCCCTGTTTACAATCACTGTTCCATTACATGCTTTCAATGAATGGCAAGTTCATCATGATGATCAACTCAAAATTAAATCATATTTGTCACATGCGCCGAATACAACTGGTGTAGACCTTACAGTGAAATGCTTACTTACAAGCCCCTAACCAACAATGCAGTTAAGAAAATTCCTAAAAAAGTAAAAATTGAAAAGTAAAAAATAATTAGAGAACAGCAGTAAAATAACAATAGCAAAGCTGTATACAGGGGGCACTGGTTAGTCAAGATAACTGAGGTAACATGTACATGTAGGTAGTCTTATTAAAGTGACTATGCATAGATAATAACAGAGAGTAGCAGCAGCGTGGGGGGGGGGGGGGGGCAATGCAAACAGTCCAGGTAGGCATTTGTTCAGGAGTCTTATGGCTTGAGGTTAGAAGCTGTTAAGAAGCCTCTTGGACCTAGACTTGGAGCTCCGGTACCGCTTGCCGTGCGGTAGCAGAGAGAACAGTCTAGGACTATGATGATCACACATTTCGCCAAAAGAACCAACCAAGAGTGTCTGTTGCTGGGTGGTATGTGGGTTCATTCCTCTATGGTCACATTCACTTCCCAGTTTCATGCAGGTTGTTTTTTCTGTTTACACTAAAACACAGCCTCACCTTGAAATAGCAGTGGAAGGGGACTGAACTCTTGCTTTAGTCTCACTCCCGTTTAATACAGGTCAGTGGAGTGTCATTCTATACTTCTACTGACTGGTTATCTCCTTGTGTCTCAGTCTGACCCAGCAGGACCATGGCTGAGCCGAACTTTCCCCTGCCTCCAGATGGCTACACCTGTCTTCTGTGTGCCGATGTGCTGCGAGACCCTGTTACCATCTCCTGTGGAGACACCTACTGCCTGGAGTGCATCAAGGTCTACTGGGACCAGTATGACCACCTGGGGGTGTACAACTGCCCCCAATGCAGGGCCACCTTCACCCCTCGCCCCGTCCTTAGGCGCAACTTGCCCAACGTGACCCAGGTGCGCCGGCAGCTGCCCGAGCTACAGCCCTTCCCCTACCTCCAGAGGGATTCGCTGTGTGACTTCTGTGTGGGCCGCCGCAGTAAGGCTGTCAAGTCCTGCCTGATGTGCCTGGCCTACTACTGCGAGACACACATCAAGCCCCACTACGAGTCTGCCACCTTCAAGAGGCACAAGCTGGTGGATGAGACGGGTCACCTGGACAGGAAGATCTGTCCGCAGCACGAGAAGGGCCTGGAGCTGTTCTGTCGCTCTGACCAGATGTGTATCTGTGTGCTGTGTACCGTCAGGGAACACCGCAGCCACAACATCATCTCTGCTGAGGAGGAGCGCGCTGAGAAACAGGCAAGACTGCTTTACACACTGGAACAACCTACCCTCACTAATCGCTCTAAAAGTACATGACAACTGCAATGATACAGCTTAACTCATTTGAAACTTCTAAAGACAATGGGGTATTATGGCCCCTCAGTTTACTAACCATCTCTTCCTCTCCTTTAACAGAAAAACCTGTTGGTGACCCAGTCTGAGGTCCAGCACATCATTCAGGAGCGGATGAAGGAACTGCAGGAGTTGAGACACAATGTTGACGTTCTCAAGGTTGGTCCATTTCCATTTCCTAGGTCAATTTTTGGTACTTTTTATGAGACTACATCCCTTTAATTTAGCACCATAGTATCATTCATTATACATGTTGGACCATATATTGCCATAGAGACACTAAATCAATCATTACAATTGTGTTTGCAATGTTTTGTTTTTAATTTTATAATAACACAATAATAATTGTGTAATTTGCAGTATCTCCCTCCCCTAACCTCAGAGCAATGCCCAGCGGGCGATGTCAGACAGTGATAAGATCTTCAGTGAGATGCTACAGGCGGTGGAGCGCTGGCATGTTGAGGTGAGCCAGCTGATAAAGGCCAACATGCAGGCAGCCATGTCACAGGCCGAGGGATACGTGGAGCGGCTGGAGCAGGAGATTCTGGAGCTGCAGCGCAGAGACGTCGAGCTGCGCCAGATCCTCGACACAGAGGACAACATCCACTTCCTACAGGTACTGGACTGGAGGGAGGAGAGACATTGAGCTGTAGGAACCAGGATCAGTACTGATAATAGACTGGTAGAAATATGAATCTAGCATTGGCATTACGATACTGATACATTTATTTTGTGCTGTGTAGAACTTCCCCACACTGTGTGTTCCTCCTGAGCCCATGGTGCCCAAAGTCCTAATCAACCCTCAGTTCTCCTTCGGAGAGGTCACCAAGACTGTCACCGGCATGAAGGAGCATCTAGATGACATCTGTAAGAAGGAGCTGGGCAAAATCTCCAAGTTAGGTTAGTCTATTAATGTGACTAAAATGCCTACAACATAGCTTGTGTACAGCAAGAGTTTGCGATAACCAACTGTAATTTTACATTTACAGTAAGTGATATCCCTGTATACATACTTTCACCAAGAGGTGGCGACAAACGATTCAAAGGTACATATTTATGAAGTTTACATTGGTTTATTATCTGTGAAAAAAATATCAGTTTTTAATCTGAATATCTCTGGTGATAGAATCCATATTTTGTTCTAATACAGCTCCCACCAGGGAAGATTTTCAGGAACCCAAAACTAGAGCAGACTTCTTGAGATGTGAGTGCTCTATTCTTGTCTGTTATACCAACTCAAATCATATAATTTTCTGATAATGCCAATAAATATGTATTTTTTTCAGATTCTTGTCCGCTCACCTTTGACCCCAACACAGCCTACAAAGAGCTGGTTCTGTCTGAGGGGAACCACAAAGTGATGCGGAAGAAGACAGTCAAGTTTTACCCGGATCACCCCGAACGCTTCGATGGCTTCTCCCAGATTCTATGCAAGGAGTGCCTGGGTGGGTTCAGGTACTACTGGGAAGCAGAGTGGAGCGGGGAGTTCTCCATCGGAGTGGCCTACAAGAGCATCAGCCGCAAGGGTAAGAACTCTTACAGTCTGCTGGGCTACAACGACAAGTCCTGGAGCCTGCTCTGCTCTGACTCGGGCTACTCCGCATGGCACAACAAGATGGACAAAGACCTGCCAGAGGCCCCACGGGCCACACGGATTGGAGTGTACCTGGACTACGCTGCCAACACGGTTGCCTTCTACTCTGTGTCAGAGGCCATGGAGCTGATCCACAAATTCAAGGCCCAGTTCTCTGAGCCTCTGTATGCAGGCTTTGGAGTGGGTTCTTCCGTGTCCCTCTGCCAACTAAAGGAGAACCTCCAACCTTACTGAGCACAGTGATAACAGACTGAGGGGAATCTACTCAATGTAAATAGGACTCTGTAAACTACACAATGCTAATGTTGCACATAATCATTATGAATCATTTAAATTCAATAGATTTCAATAAAAATATAAAACTGCATGAGTGAAATTAGTAATGATTCATAATAAGAATATGCCTATGACTTCAATACTGTGACGTGATTTTTGTATTTTTTTTTACCTATGTTGGAAATGTGTCAAAGATATGATCTTGACCAATCTGAGAAAAAATAAGTATTTATTAAGTATTATGGACAGACGAATCCAAGTTTGAGGTGTTCGGATCACAAAGAAGAACATACGTGAGAGACCGAAAAAATGAAAAGATGCTGGAGGAGTGCTTGACGCCATCTGCCAAGCATGGTGGAGGCATTGTGATGGTCTGTGGGTGCTTTGGTGGCGGTAAAGTGGGAGTTTTGTACAGGGTAAAAGGGATCTTGAAGAAGGAAAGCTATCACTCCATTTTGCAACGCCATACCCAGTGGATGGAGCTTAATTGGAGCCAATTTCCTCCTACAACAGGACAATGACCTAAAGCACAGAGCCAAATTAAAGCACAGCGCAATAACTATTTAGGGAAGAAACAGTCAGCTGGCATTCTGTCTATAATTCAGTAGCCAGCACAGTCACCGGATCTCAACACTATTGAGCTGTTGTGGGAGCAGCTTGACCGTATGGTACGTAAGAAGTGACCATCAAGCCAATCCAACTTGAGGGAGGTGCTTCAGGAAGCATGGGGTGAAATCTCTTTAGATTACCTCAACAAATTGACAACTAGAATGCCAAAGGTCTGCAAGGCTGTAATTGCTGCAAATGGAGGATTCTTTGACGAAGGCAAAGTTTGAAGGACACAATTATTATTTCAATTAAAAATCATTATTTATAATATTGTCAACGTCTTAACTATATTTCCTCTTCATTTTGCACCTCATTTCAGGTATGTTTTCATGGAAAACAAGGAAATGTCTAAGTGACCCCAAACTATTGAACGGTAGTATATATATATATACACACACACAGTTGAAGTCGTAGGTTTACATACACCTTAGCCAAATACATTTAAACTCAGTTTTTCACAATTGCTGACATTTAATCCTCGTAAAAATTCAATTTTTAGGTCAGTTTGTCATGTTTTTGATCATCATGTCTTGTCCCTGTGCTTCCCTCTGCTGGTCTTATTAGGTTCTTTCCCTCTTTTCTATCCTTCTCTCTCCTCCTCCCTTTCTCCCTCTCCCGCTCTCTCTCTATCGTTCCGTTCCTGCTCCCAGCTGTTTCTCATTCTCCTAACGACCTCATTTACTCTTTCACACCTGTCCCCTATTTTTGCCCTCATTAGAGTTCCTATTTCTTGCTCTGTTTTCCGCTTCAGTCCTTGTCGGATTCTTGTTTGATGTTTGCTGTTCAGTGTCCTTGTTCCGCCCTGTCGTGTTTTTGCCTTCATCAGATGCTGCATGTGAGCAGGTGTCTAGTGGTCGCGTCTCCAGTCGTTCATCTCTACTGACGAGAGGATTTCAGTTTTCCTGTTTTGTTTTTACCTTAGATATATCAGGAGTATCGTTTTTGTCTAAGACTGGAATAAAGACTCTGTTTCTATTACGTCGCTTTTGGGTCCTCCTTCATCAGCATAACACAGTTAGGATCACCACCTTATTTTAAGAATGTGAAATGTCAGAATAATAGTAGAGAGAATGATTTATTTCAGCTTGTATTTCTTTCATCACATTCCCAGTGGGTCAGAAGTTTACATACACTCAATTAGTATTTGGTAGCATTGCCTTTAAAATGTTCAACTTGGCTCAAACGTTTCAGGTAGCCATCCACAAGCTTCCCACAATGAGTTGGGTGAATTTTGGCCCATTCCTCCTGACAGAGCTGGTGTAACTGAGTCAGGTTTGTAGGCCTCCTTGCTCACATACGCTTTTTCAGTTCTGCCCACATATTTTCTATGGGATTGAGGTCAGGGCATTGTGATGGCCACTCCAATACCTTGACTTTGTTGTTCTTAAGCCATTTTGCCACAACTTTGGAAGTATGCTTGGGGTCATTGTCCATTTGGAAGACCCATTTGCGACCAAGCTTTAACTTCCTGACTGATGTCTTGAGATGTTGCTTCAATATATCCACAATTTTCTTTCCTCGTGATGCCATTTATTTTGTGAAATGCACCAGTCCCTTCTGCAGCAAAGCACCCCCACAACATGACACTGCCACCCCCGTGCTTCACGGTTGGGATGGTGCTCTTCGGCTTGCAAGCCTCCCCCTTTTTCCTCCAAACATAACGATGGTCATTATGGCCAAACAGTTCTATTTTTGTTTCATCAGACCAGAGGACATGTCTCTAAAAAGTACGATATTTGTCCCCATGTGCAGTTGCAAACCGTAGTCTGGCTTTTTTATGGCAGTTTTAGAGCAGTGGCTTCTTCCTTGCCGAGCGGACTTTCAGGTTATGTCGATATAGGACTCGTTATACTGTGGATATAGATACTTTTGTACCCGATTCCTCCAACATCTTCACAAGGTCCTTTGCTGTTGTTCTGGGATTGATTTGCACTTTTCGCACCGAAGTACGTTCATCTCTAGGAGACAGAACTCATCTCCTTCCTGAGCGGTATGACGGCTGCGTGGTCCCATGGTGTTCATACCTGCGTAATATTGTTTGTACAGATGAACGTGGTACCTTCAGGTGTTTGGAAATTGCTCCGAAGGATGAACCAGACGTGTGGATTTCTTTTTTTTTTCTGAGGTCTTGGCTGATTTCTTTTGATTTTCCCATGATGTCAAGCAAAGATACACTGAGTTTGAAAGTATGCCTTGAAATACATCCACAGGTACACCTCCAATTGACTCAAATTATGTCAATTAGCCTATCAGAAGCTTATAAAGACATTTTCCAAGCTGTTTAAAGGCACAGTCAACTTAGTGCATGTAAACTTCTGACCCACTGGAATTGTGATACAGTGAATTATAAGTGAAATAATCTGTCTGTAAACAATTGTTGGAAAAATGACTTGTGTCATGCACAAAGTAGATGTCCTAACCAACTTTCCACAAATTTCTTGTGAACAAACTATAGTTTTGGCGTGGTTGAAAAACGAGTTTTAACGACTCCAACCTAAGTGTATGTAAACTTCCGACTTCAACTGTGTATATATATATATATATATATCCTACGCATAAAACAACAAATACATAAAGCAGTACAGTACATTGTTACACGATGTTCTGATCTCTGCTCTTCTGAAGAATTAAATTAAATACAAAAAACGATTCTGCATTACAAAGAATTATTCAAGAGTAACTATCACAATATCCAAATGCATGAAACACCTCTAACTTGGACCATGGCAGGGCATTCTACAAAAAAAAGGGAACAATGAAGCACAAGTAATTTGAGCTTGTTTACATGGAAACATGGGAGAGATGTTCCACCAACCAGTTCACCTGTGAAATCTAAAGCAGTGTCCTCTGTTTATGGAACACACCAACAGAAAACACTGGTAGCTTTCTCACACAAATCTGCCTATTTAGGACATTTACAGAGAAAGCCATCTGACCAGTCCTACTTCTAGTCCTTGTTGTGTGCTGATTACTACGAGGCCTCCTCTCAGCGAGGTGAAGTGCTGAGTGAGCAGCTAGATAGAGTATCAGGGTGAGTGAGAGAGCTGACGTGCCCCTGGCCCTGTCCCTGGCCTGCTGTGGGACACCTGGTGCCTCTTCATGGTGTCTTTGAGTTTGAAGGTCTGTCCACAGTCAGTACATTGAAAGGGTCTCTCCCAGGAGTGGATACGTGTGTGTTTGTTCAGAGTGCGGCGGTGGCAGAAGGCCTTGCCACACACCCCACAGACGAAGGGCCTCGCCCCCGTGTGAATGTTCCTGTGCTCCTCCAGGCTCCTTTGCTGGGTGAAGCAGCAGCCACAGTCTGGGCACTGGTGGGAGGGCGAGGGGGAGGGTGGGCGAGTGTGGAAGGATGGTGAGGGAACCCTCGGGAGGGTCCCCCAGGTCAGCTGTCCATCTTCAGAGATAAGCCCTGTGTACCTGGCAGTAAGCTCCGTCTCGTCACTAGAATGATTGTTACTCTGCAGTCTGTCTGTCACTGGGCTGTCCTGAACATGTGGATGATAGACATCAGGAGCAAGGGATGGAGGCGACTGTGGGGAGGGGATCTGACTGGACACTCTGGGTGTTGGATGAGTGTACATGGTGGAGGAGAGAGAGTTGTGTCTGGGAGGGGAGATGTAAGGTGTGTCCACCGACATGCTCTCATGTCCTGTTGTGCTCCCATAAATTTGGATAGGCTCTGGAGGAGCACTCTCCTGATGCCAGTCAGGGTCCTCCACTTCCTGCTTACACACAAAGATGGACTCTTCCTCTGGGACCACCTTATGCTCATCCTTTTCCTCCTGGTAGCTGGCTACTCCCATGTCTGGAATCTCTAGACTGAAATGGGCAGACTTTTGAGTCTCCAGCTGGTTGAGAAATGACTTGGTCAAAGCATCTGGGTGATCACTGGTGCTCTGCATCTTGACACTCCTGTAAATTCAAAAAATGAGATTAATCATAGTGAATCGTTCTTAGGATCTGCATGTGACTGAACAATTAAACTAAAGACACTGAGGATGATAGAATAACTGCAGATATGATTAGTTCAATAGCTGCCACACATTTACCTACCCTTGTTCTTGTGTCTCTGTTGAGCCCTGTGCTGTGTTTGTCTGTGTATGGTCAGGGGAAGGTGAGGAGACGGTGAAGACACCAGACCCAAGCCGCTGCTCAGCCATGCTGATCGCTTCCTCCATATCCCTGGGCTGCTGCTTCTGCACCCAGGCTCCAGCCTCCTTTGGCAAGAGGGACAGAAACTGCTCCATGGCAACACACTGCTCTACCTGTGCAGCAGTCCTTAGGTCAGGCCTAAGCCAGTGCTTAGCAGCTGAGTCAAGCTTCTGCCCCAGCTCTCTGGCTCCTTTCTGGGGTTCGTACCGCAGAGACAAGAAGTCCTGCCTGCTCTGGTCCTCCACAGTCCACATCTGTCCCAGTACCCTGGTCTGGAATGAATTAGACAACCCCTGGGGTCTGATCAGTTGATTCTTCTTCTGTGTCTCCTCTTGCAGCAGCCCATCAAGCCTAGCACCCCAGTCCTCTGGGTCTTTATCTCTCCCTGGTGTCATCCTATGCCTTCTCTGTTCCTCTACATCCTGGGGTGAAGGCCGGTCAAGGGTTCTGGTCAAACCATCCTTGACAAGCTGGCTGAGGACCTTGGCCTGGATCTCCCCCTGTCTGGTCAGCGCTTTCAGCTGTTGTTTATGCACATCCAGCAGGGACACTAGGAACTCAACCACATCCATATTGATTGCAGGTGCCTATGGTGAGGGCAGTAAAAAATACTTTTCACTAGCTGGAAGGGTCGGAATTGCCAGCTCGATCACAAAGGCATCTAATATCACCGAAAAGTAATTGTTAGCTAATTATTTGAGACTAGTCAAATTTCCAGTACCATCACTGAAACTTAGCTAGTAGCTAGCTAACGTTAGCAAGGTGGACAAACGTTCCAGGACTTGGTTGTTAGCTGGGTGGATGATTTAAATTAAAAAACGCTATCAAAATGAACATATTATCTCAAAATTGATTATAAAAGAATGGAAAATAACTAATAAATTACTAGTTACCTGTGATGGTTAATTACTTGACGTGGACGTTTCAATAGCTAACGTTAGCTAGCTACATATAATGTTTGGACAATAGACGACGGGAATGCTTATCATGTTACACACAGCAGACGCAGACGTTGTCACGATCAAATGGTACCCCTGGAAACAACAATAAAAACGGCGTACGTAGCTAGCTAGCTAACTTGCAAGAAATACAATACGAGTAAAAGACAAAAAGACGCCCAGTCTCTCGGTAAGTAACGTTATTTTTCTACCTGTGGTTTTGGTCAGCTTGATAATCACATTTTATGGTAGAATTTGTCTATTTTGCATGGATTGTCAGCTAACATGGCTAGCTAGCCCACCTAACTGACCTAACGTTAGCTAGCCAGCTAGCCCTCATCCAGAGAGAAAATGAGGCAGATTAACAAGCTAGCTAGACGCTATAACTTAGATCATAACTACATGTACAGCCGTATAAACACATTGAACACAACCTCGTGGATCACGTGTTTGAAACTCTCATTGAGAGTTGGCTATCAACATATTTTATTTTCACAGGATTTATTATACACCCAAATAGCCATCTTCATTGCACAGTGGTACTGTCATTACCATACTTTTATAATCATTTTATATTTCACAGACTGTTGCTAGAGACTCCAAGAGTGGAACCATGGATGTGGTGCGGTTATTTACAAACCTACTAGCAGTGCACAGACAGCAGCTACAGGCCCTGGCTGTACAGGGGGAGATACAGACTGAGGCTCTGGCACAGTTACTGGAGAAGGAGGAGCTCAGGAGAATGGAGCCAGATGTGAAGCTGGAGGAGGTGAAGGATCCTGAGGCCTACCTGCTGCTTTTGGAGGAGGCAGACTCCAACTCCAGGCTTTCTAATGTGAAGTGGGGGTTCCTTGGCGGGGAGTGCCTCAGGTCAGGCGAGCCAAACTACGAGACACTGAGGGCCAGCCTGCAGAGCCAAGTCAGGGCAGAAGAGAGCCGACGGCAGGAGGACTTCAGCTATCTGAGGTACGACCCTGAGAGAGGGCCCAGGGAGTTGGGGCAGGGACTGGAAAGTGCTGCCCAGCACTGGCTTCGGCCTGAGAGGAGAACGGCTGCGGAGGTGGTGAGGTGTGTGGCCCTGCAGAGGTTTGTGTCACTCCTGCCCACACATCTTGGAGACTGTGTGCTGAAACAGTGCCCCCAGGACATGGAGGAGGCTATCTACATGGCTGAGGAGTACCTGAACAACACACCTGGGGATAAGTGCAGTGAGATGGACAACCACACTGATGGAGAGGGATACCCTGCAGAACAACTGAGAGAGGAAGAAGCAGGGTAGGGCCAGATCATGTTTTGAGTGTTTCTTTCTTGCACATCCAAAGAGATTAAGGAAGTGTTAAATATTTTGACTACAAATAGTGTGTGTCTATTGGAATGCATTTGTTGATATGCTGTCTATTTCCATTTATTTTCAGACCTACAGAACATCAAGTTAACAGTGAGAAGATGAAAGTCACAGGACCAGGGTTATTTCTGAAGAGGATAGAATTTTCTAAAGTCTGTCAGTCCAGTACTTTCAATATAGATGCCAGACATCTGGAGGACATTTATAGTGAGGAGAGGAGACTTGATGGGGAAGATGATTTGGTTGAGGAAGACAATTTTTCTGAACATGAGGACTGGATTAAGGAGGAGATAAAATACAATAACCAGGCTGAGGTAGAGGATGAGATCAGGTCAGCCTCTGAGATGGGACAGTCTGCTGATGTGGCTAGAAATACTGAGAATGTTGAGAGAAGTCAGCTTAGAAACATAGCAAATCAGATGCCTGTCTTTGGAAGGGCCAAGAGAGGTGTATCTGCCCCTGTCATCTCCTCGTCCAGCCCTAACACCGCCGAGACAGAGGGAGAAACACCCTGCTGCCTGAAGCGGAAAAACAAAGAAGATCCCTTCCATAGACCAAGCCACTGCTGTCATGACTGTGGTAAGAGCTACAAACGGGCTGCTTTTCTCAGCAAACACAGTTGCAGTGCCTTCCCTAAGTTCATCTGTCCTGATTGTGCCCAAGTCTTTGCCTCTCAGAAATGCCTGACCCACCACCGCAGGAGCCATAATAAGGCTCTAGGCTGCTCTGAGTGTGGAAAGCAGTTTAGGGACAAGTATAATCTGAAATGTCACATGAGGACCCACACAGGTGAGTCCCCTTATACCTGTACAGACTGCGGGGATGTCTTTGCTCAGCTGAAAGGGCTGCAGGAGCACAGGAACATCCACACAGAAGAAAGGCCATTCCGCTGCAGTGTGTGTGGGGAGGGCTTCCACCAGAGCCACACCCTAACAAAACATAAGCTTCTTCACTCCCAGGAGTCTTTCCTCTGTACTCGCTGTGGAAAGAGTTTTAAACTAAATGACGACTTGCTAAGGCATCTGAGGACGGTACATGATGAAAGCATGTACCTCAATGGAGATCAGAGTTTTCATAAGAATGGAGACATTTCACCAAGGCCCTATTGGAATTGACTCTATTTAAAAGAGTCCCCACTTAAAATTTTCAACATACTTCTTATTATTGGTGAGACTTGCGACGCAAACGTCACAGTTTAAATCTTCGTCATAATAAGTCTTATTAGTGGGGCTTGCGAAGCATTCTCTTACATTGTTTAAGCTAGAAACATCATTCAAACTTTAAAACGTGCAGAACAGTCAGGACCAGTGTGCTTGCATTCAACTTTTTGATATATTATATTGTTTTTAAACTATTAAGCTTTTTGTCCTTTTTCACTTTCATGGGATTTCTTCAACATTCTATATGTCCAATTGTGACATCAACTCCCAGATTTCTAGCATTCCATTTACTTTGAACAATGAAACTTTTGACAAAAACCTGATACCACTTTCCCAACCATTTTGACAAAAAGTTAGAGCATATGAACTCTTCCTCTACTTCTTTGCTATTCAAATCTGAAATTGGAACAAAAATCTCATACCGATCAAACAATACAGCTGTTTTACTAACTGCATCAATAACATTTCTATGAACTTTTTATAAACAACTTAAATTTGGACCACTTTCCCAATCAGTTAGACAAAAAGTTAGAGCGTATTAGATCTTTGTCTACTTTGGTATTCAAATCTGGAATCAGAACAAAATTATTTACTACTAATCAAAAGTTACAGCTGTCTTGAGTTTAGAGTGATGAAAAGCAGCAAGCTAATTACATGGGTTTTAATGAGAACCATAGGAATACAGAGGTAGATATTCAAAATGGTTTCGCTTTTGGCCAATTAAGCTACAAGACCAACTTTAAAACAGTCAGGCTATCCTAACTTCAAATTCTTTGAAATGTCTAACTACATACATTTTTATTCATTTGCATAAAATAACTATTGAGCCATTCAAGCTAGAGAGAACAAACCAACTTTCGCATGTTCAGGCTATCCTAAATTTAACATTTTTGTAACTATATACATTTCCATAAAATAACCCACCAACAGTAATTCTTGAACCGTTCAAGCTAGAGACATCTGTTGCTAAGGATACTCACACACACAGAGGAACACATGGGGCAGCGCAGGGAGCAAAGGACAGACAGAGACAATTCTGCTATGGATACTAGCGGTGAAAGTTATTGTATTTCTAATTTCGGGTTGAGCAATCGGGGTAGGTTAGGGCCTGAACGTCGATGCCATGGGTAGGTTTCTGCTTTTTTTTCTTTCAAACTTCTAACCACTTTCCCATCAGGGCTAGACAGAAACTTAGTGTATGACATCTTCCTCTACTTCACTGCTATTCTAATATGTTCCCAGACTCCGCCAATAACATCGAGCTAAGCACCGCCGTCACTAGCTTCATAAGGAAATGCATCGGTGACGTTGTCCCCACGGTGAATATTCTTCCCCAATCAAAAGCCCTGGATTAACACTGAGGTTGGTGCTAAACTTAAGGACAGGGCTACCACACACAGGGCTATCACAGACAACCCTGAGGCTACGGCTAAGGACAGGAACAAGTTCAAGTCCCGCAATGATATAGTAATAAGGTGGAATCATACTACACAGGCTCCGACGCCCACCGCAGGTGGCAGGGGCTACAGTCCATTACGGATTACAAAGGAAAACCCAGCCATGATCTGCCCAACGATGCCTCTCTTGCAGACAAACTCCATGGATTTTATGCATGCTTTGACAATAACAACACTGTGCCTGAGGGCCCCCACCAACCCAGAGGACTGGGTGATCTCGCTCTCCGAGGCTTACGTGAGGAAGGTCTTTATTCAGGTCAACACTCGCAGGGCTACGGGCCTGTTCTCAGAGCATGCACAGATCAGCTTGCAAGCATATTCACTGTAATTTTCAACCTCTCCTTGTCCCAGTCTGTAATCCCCACATGTCTTAAGATAACTACCATTATTCCTGTTTCCAAGAACTCTAAAGCTTTATGCCACAATGACTACCGCCCTGTAGCACTCACATCTGTAATCATGTGCTTTGAAAGGTTATTCATCCCAGACACCAGACATACTGCCCCAACAGATCCATAGGCGATGCAATCTCAATTGTGCTCCACACTACCCTTACCCACCTAGATAAGAGGAATGCCTATGTGAGAATACTGATCATTGACTACGTCTCAGCGTTCAACACTATTGTTCCCTCCAAGCTCATCACCAAGCTTAGGACCCTGGGACTGAACACCTCCCTCTGCAACTGGAGCCTGGACTTCCTGATCGGCCAGCCCCAGGTGGTGAGGGTAGTCAACATCGGGGGTCTTCTGACAACACGACGGCGGTAGGCCTGATCACCACAGACCTACACACAGCCTACAGGGTGGAGGTCTGTGACCTGGCAGTGTGGTGCCGGGACAACAACCTCTCCCTCAACGTCAGTAAGACGAATGAGCTGATCGTGGACAACAGGAAACGGGGCTGCAGTGGAGCTGGTCAAGAGCTTCAAGTTCTTCTGTGTCCAAATCACTAAAGACTTAAAATGGTCCACTCACACGCACAGTCGTGACGGAAGCACGACAGCGCCTCTTCCCCCTCAGGAAGTTGAAAAGGTTTGGCATCAAATCATCAAAAAGTTCTACAGCTGCACCATTGAGAGCATCTTGACAGGCTGTATCACTGCTTGTTATTTTACTGTAAACTTTTATTTAATCAGTGGAGCCCAATTGAGACCAGGGTTTCATTTTCAATGGTGCCCTGAGACCACAAAGCAAAAGAGTATTGCAAATTACAAGTACACTACACCAGAACATCACTAACATCACAGCCATCATAAGCAGGTTACTAAATCAATCAATCAAAACAATTGCACACCTCGAACCCATTTATCATCCGGTTTTTAAAATGCCCTAGTGCACCAGGGAATCCAAATGTAATGAATTTTGTAAATGATTCCAAAAATGTGGAGCGTGAAAACTTAAAGCAGATTCACCTAATTCCGTGAAGATCTGAGGATTCTGAAGAGTTAGCAAACCCGTTTACAGGGTTGGTTATCTCATTCTTTTATACGTTAGCAACGAAGTTGGGTAAATTGGAAGCTTGTGTAGTAGGGCTTTGTGAACAAAAAGGGAGTAATACATTGATCTACGTGACCAGCCAATCTATTTATAAAAAAGTAGCCCACATTAAATCTTAGCTTTTTAACTAGGTCATCCGTATGTTTTTTAAACATTAAGTCTTTGTCAATCCAGATGTCCAGATATTTGTAGGCGGGAACCCGATCAATGGGAGAAACATCCAATTAATAAATATGTAGTCCATCTGAAACATTCTTGCGAGAACTAGAGAACAACATGTATTTCGTCTTGATCGCATTAAGTACAAGTTTTAAACCAACCAGGGCTTTCTGAATGGTAACAAGGTCAGATTGCAGATTCTAATATAGCCTGTTCAACAGTTGGGGCAATGGCATACATTACAGTGTCATCTGCGTACAGATGAATATCACAAGTTTTAACAGATAGACTATTATTTAAATAAATAGTAAAGAGAACAGGTCTTAATACCGACCCCTGCGGTACACCTTATGTGATATCCAGAAAACTAGACTTAACACCACCAGAGATCACACATTGAGTCCTGTCTGACAGATAGTTTTCAAACCACTTGCAAGAAGCTTGATCCAGGCTTATTTCAGTCAACCTTTGAATAACAATGTGATGGTCAACAGTATTGAAGGACTTGGAAAGGTCTATAAATAAGGCAGCACAATGATTTAACAATTTAACACATCATCATAGCACAGTTTCAGCTGCTACACTTGTTAATGTCCAGATCTAAAACAGGATTGGTGCACATTAAAAATAGAGGGAGAAGTTAAAGTTTTTGCTGAAAGTTAGTATATGAGATTCTAAAACTTTGGAAAGGCAACATAATTTGGAAATTGGACGGGAGTTAACTAAGTCAGAAGGATCTCCTCCTTTATGTAGTGGGAGGACATTTACCGCTTGCCATATCTTCGAGATAACACCAGAAACAATTTTCAAGTAAAACATATAGGTCAGTGGTTCTGCAATAAGTGGGGCAGAGAGCTGCAATAAGAAGGAATCAAGTGAATCAGCCCCTATGTTTTTTAGCAAAGTACATCAGACCAGAGGCTGTCAACCTGCTGGGGCAACGAGGGGGTGGAGTTTTGTTTAAAGGATTTGACCACTTTCCAAAAGTTGGCTGGATTACCACCACTCTGAAAAACAATTCAAGAAATATAATGATTTTGCTTTTGAAACCAGGGATAGACATCTGTTTCTCAAATCTCTGAAGGACTGCCAATCAGATGTAGAATCAGTCCGTCTAACCTTAGCCCAAGCTACATTTCTTTCCTGTAATTTCTCCGACAATTCATGCGTAAACCAAGGATTACATCAGTCTTTTACCCTTAAACAGGGAAATAAAAAAATAAGGGTTAAGGGCCTGATCCACATCAGTGATATTTGACACAATCCCCAAGTCACTCAACCCCAGCTCAGAAAAAATGTGCTCATTCAAATTCCTAAAATGTATCTTTATAATAATGTGTGAGCAATATTTAGGTAGTTTACATATTATTATAAAAAGACATTCTAGGAATTTTAATGAGCAAAATGTTTTGTCTGAGATGGCAATGGCAACAACACCACCCTCGATCAAATGGTGCTGCAGAGAGTGGTGTGGACAGCCCAGTACTTCACTGGAGCCGAGCCCCCTGCCATCCAGGACCTGTATATCAGGCGGTGTGAAAGGAAGGCCCGGAAAATCGTCAAAGACTCCAGCCACCCAAGCCATAGACTGTGCTCTGCTTCTGCACGGCAAGTGGTACCGGTTAATTAAGTCCAACACCAACAGGCTCCTGAACAGCTTCTATCCCGAAACCATAAGACTGCTAAATACCTTTCAGAATTGTTACACGGACTATCTGAGTTGACCCTTGTATTTTATTTTTGTAATCTTTACACACTCACAGGATTCTACACAGTTATGCACACTGACAGTCCAATACAAAACATAACATGCACACACATGTATACTGATGCTACACACACACGCACTCCCATACAATCATAATTTATGCTGATACTACTCTGTCTATCATATATCCTGATGCCTAGTCACCTTACCCGTTACATACTCTATATAGGACCAAAAGTACACTTTTGTGGTGGAAAAAGTACCCATTTGTCATACTTGAGTAAAAGTAAAGATACCTTAATAGAAAATGACTCAAGTGAAAATCACCCAGTAAAGTACTACTTGAGTTAAAGTCTAAAAGTATTTGGTTTTAAATATTCTTAAGTATCAAAAGTAAATGTAATTGCTAAAATATGCTTAAGTTTCAAACGTACAAGTATAAATCATTTCATATTCCTTATATTAAGCAAACCAGATGGAACATTTTTCTTGTTTTTTTATTTACGGATAGCCAAGGGCACACTCCAACACTCAGACATAATTTACAAACGAAGCATGTGTGTTTAGTGAGTCGGCCAGATCAGAGGCAGTAGGGATGACCAGGTTTGTTCTCTTGATAAATGTGTGAATTGGACCATTTTTCTTTCCTGCCAAGCATTCGAAATGTAACAAATACTTTTGGGTGTCAGGGAAAATGTATGGAGTAAAAAGTACATTGTTTTCTTTAGTAATGTAGTAAAGTAAAAGTTGTAAAAAAAAAAGTAAAGTACAGATACCCCAAAAAACTACTTAAGTAGTACTCAACAGTATTTTTACTTAAGTACTTTACACCACTGGTGGACACCTGCTCAGCGAACATCTCATTCTAAAATCATAGGCATTAATATGGAGTTGGTCCCCCTTTCCTTCTATAACAGTCTCCACTCTTCTGGAAAGGCTTTCCACTAGATGCTGGAACATTGCTGCGGGGACTTGCTTCCATTCAGCCACGAGCATTAGTGAGGTCGGGCACTGATGTTGGGCGATTAGGCCTGGCTCGCAGTCAGCGTTCCAATTCATCCCAAAGGTGTTCAATGGAGTTCAGGTTAGGGCTCTGTGCAGGCTAGTCAAGTTCTTCCACACCAATCTCAACAAACCATTTCTGTAAGGATTTCGCTTTGTGCAGCATTGTCATGCTGAAACAGGAAAGGGCCTTCCCCAAGTTGGAAGCACACAATCGTCTAGAATGTTATTGTATGCTGTAGCGTTAAGATTTCCCTTCGCTGGAACTAAGTGGCCATGAAAAACAGCCCGAGACCATTATTCCTCCATCAAACTTTACAGTTGGTACTAGGCATTCAGGCAGGTAGCGTTCTCCTGGCATCCGCCAAACCCAGATTTGTTCGGTGGAGTGGCAGATGGTGAATCGTGATTCATCACTCCACAGAACGCGTTTCCACTGCTCCATAGTCCAATGGCGGTGAGCTTTACACCACTCCAGCCAACGCTTGGCATTGCGCATGGTGAACTTAGGCTTGTGTGCGGCTGCTCGGCCATGGACACCCATTTCATGAAGCTCCAGACGAACAGTTCTTGTGCTGATGTTGCTTCTAGAGGCAGTTTGTAACACGGTTGTGAGTGTTGCAACCGAGGACAGACATTTTTTACGCACTTCAGCACTCGGCGATCCCGTTCTGTAAGCTTGTGTGGCCTACCACTTCGCGGCTGAGCTGTTGTTGCTCCTAGACTTTTCCACTTCATAATTACAGCACTTACAGTTGACTGGGGCAGCTCTAGAAGGGTAGAAATTTGACAAACTGACCTGTTGGAAAGGTGGCATCCTATGACGGTGCCACGTTGAATGTCACTGAGCTCTTCAGTAGGCCATTCTACTGCCAATGTTTGACTATGGAGATTACATGGCATGTGCTCGATTTTATACACCTGTCAGCAACAGGTGTGGCTGAAATAGCCGAATCCACTAATTTGAAGGGGTGTCCACAAACTTTTGTATATATAGTGTATCTACCTCTATCACTCCAGTATTCCTGCACATTGTAAATATGGTATTGGAACTAACCCTGTATCTAGCTTCTTACTTTCTCATGTTCTGATTTTTATTTGTGTCTTTCTGTTCTACCTTATGTTATTTTTAGTGCTACATTGATATTGATTACTGCATTGTTGGGTTTAGAGCTTGCAATAAATGCATTTCACTGTACTTGTGCATGTTACATTGAAAAACTATAATAAAATGTTAGTTTCTATCTGACCTTGAGCAGCAGACCTATGAATTTCCAACAAAACTGTTTGATCATTACATCATCATTCAACTAAAATCAAACTTCATTTACCTAGAACATTTTAAAAAAAAGTGAAGCATGCATATATTTAGATGAGACCCACAGCATGAATGATTCAGAGTTGCTTTGCTTTCCTAAGTGTTATAGAAATTGAATTAATTCTATTTCTGTGGTCCACATGATCCTGCCTTTTATTGCTGCCCATCTTCTGACAGAAGCTTGCTTTGTCCAACTGTATGTCTTTCTTCTTTCCATTTTCACACGCAATAACTGTAGAAGACATTTTGGTGATTTAACTGTCCCACAACCCCAAGTTATAAGGTTGATATACTGTAGTAGTCTATCGAAGTATTCTGACCAATTATTTTACTCAATTTAACTTTGACTATATGTAACTGCTTTGCTTTAAATAGTAAAGTAAACGTTTTTAAAAAACTTCTTCCAATTCCACAAAAATACTTTTAAAGAGCTAAAACAAGTCCCACAACTTTACTTCATCTAAAGTTACCATCTAGTTAAAATAATTGGTTGCAAAGAAAGTCAGTACCCTCAGAGTAGGAAAGTCGAATGAATGGGCAGATGCACAGTCACTATGGGAGCTCTTTGTAGAGCGCCCTGTTAGATTGTGCAAAAGATCATTTTTTAAATCTCAAAAATGGTTAAACTAAGAAATATGTGATTATTGAAAACACAGACGTGTTTGCTCCATTTACTATCATCCGTTAATTAAAGGGACACTACAGGATTTTGTCAATGAAGCACTTTACCTACTTTTCCAGAGTCAGATGAACTCATGGATACCATTTTGTATGTATCCATGAGTTAGAGGTAGTTTCGCGAGCCAATGCTAACCAAAGTTAGCGCAATGACTGGAAGTCTATGGTATCTACTAGCATGAAAAAATGCATGAAAACTAGTTGTCTCTCGTTGAATGACAACAAACACTTCATTATGTTTCCACTCCTGTTATGAGTAGTACTGTTGACCAATAACGACGAAGGGACGTAGACTTCGGCTACCGAACTTCGACTTGCCTCAAAAATAATTCATACTGTTTTGTTGAAAAGAAAACGCGTCATACAATATTTCACATTTTCATCATTATGGTACTGTGTACTTGAGCTTGTGTCCTCAAAAGTCACTGCACGTCAGCAATTTATAACTATTTTTACCAGAAAGGTGAGATTTTAACCTCTCTTGGAGTATGCAGCATTACTAGTTATTGTTCATAGTCCTCTCATTATAAGTAATTAATTTCGGGGGTAACGTAGATTACATTTTAAATTACATGTAGTTACAATTAAACGGGTTTAACGTGTCCAAATCAATAACAAATAAGCAGAAATGGTTTGTGAAATATTCAAAACCTAAACTGTACTATCTACACATACTGTACATGTGCGAAAGTAGTACTGTTGATCAATCACCGATGAAGGGGCATAGACTTTGGCTACCGAACTTCGACTTGCCTCAAGAAAAACGGTTGTGTGCTCAAACAGCCAGAAAAAAAACCTGCCGAAGACCAAAACGAAACTAAAATAAATACATGCTCAAACTGTTTAGAGTAGGATGCACACGGTAAAGTTTACTGTATGTCTACCATGCTCAAACTGTTTTAACTGGGAAGCATACGGTATGCTTCCCAGTCAAAATAGTTTGCGCAGATATTATGACAACATTTTGTGATGTTTTTGTTTGTTTTGGTCTTCAGCAGTTTTTACAACTGTTCGTGAATAAGGCTTAAAATGACATATTCTTTCTAAATATAGTATAATACAATTATAAAACTCCAAACTATAAGATTTCACCATCCTTATAACTGTAAAATACATATATGTTTAGTGTTTGAGAAAATGTACATATTTTCTAAAGGTCTCTCTTGATCAAAACATCTGCCCCCACCACTGTGAATGTCACACAGAGCTCTAGCTTGGCTTCCTGAATTCGTTAGGAACTTTCCTTTCATATCATATTAATCTTGACAAACAGAACGTATTTTTGGGGTCTTAAAATCTATGAATGATTTTTTATTAATGCAATAAAGGATTGCAGGCATGTGCTTTGTCAGTGGCTGTGACATAGGGTTCAGACAGGAGTTGAAGGAGTTGGAAGAGCGAATGAAACGGTAGGAAGGACATCCCAGCGTCAAGTTGTTTCAGATTTCACACAGGCACATAAAATATACAGTGCTACTGTGTCAGTGGGAACCAGGGCTATTGCTCAATGGTGTTCACAGTTCGATTTATAAGTGAAAATGTTGAACGGAACCAGTACCAGAACTATGCAAGTCCCCTAAATAGGGGACTTTACATCTAAGAGGTTTTTAAAGCTGTGTTTTGACATTGGTCTATTTATCAAAATGTCTTGTCAACGGGAAGCAGCGAAAGCATACTTTTCTATTTACGTTTTAGGAATAGAAGTTAATAGAACTTTCAACATTAATTTCCAATGGTATTGTACTTAAGCAGGTAAAAACTGCTGAATGAGTCAAAAAACGTGCTGCAATTGATTCATTTTGATGATATGCAAGAAATCAAAAAATTGGGTTTGCCCAGCCTACTCAGTATTCCATATTTTGTAACTATATAATACGTTTTCATCTATTCCCAAATTTAAAAAAAATCTGTTTAAAAAGGGACTTTTCGAAATTGTCGACCTTCATTCATATTCATCTCCAGTACAACCCCGACATATTGTCTACAGACAATACCCCATAATGACAAAGTGAAAATATGTTTTTAGAAATGTTTGCAAATAAATGCAGAAATATCTCATTTACATAAGTATTCACACATCTGAGTCAATGCTTCATAGAAGCAGTTTTTCTGGGTAAGTCTCTAAGAGCTGTGTCAAACTCTTTGCAAGTTAAACCATGAAAGTATGCATAACATAGCCTCGGGTTCCAGATGCTGTAACTGTATCAAAGTAGTGCATGGAAGTAAAGTTAAACTACAACTGAATCAGAATCTATACTTTTGCGTGTTCAGTGAGAATAAACAGCAGACACTGCACAGCCTCTTAATACTGTATTTATTTTAGTTTTAATTACAATAATCATGTAGACACCATGCTCCTGCTGACGAGCAAACACAGAGGCATCCTAGCCTGTCAAATCACCAGTCAATCCTTCAAAATAATACAAAAACGGCAAAATGCACAAAGCGAATATACACCAGATTCTTTTAGACCAGGGATCTCCAACCCTTGTTCTGGGTGGGTCCCTGTGTTTGCTTCTTGTAGTTCCGTCTTTAATTGGTGAACTGTACATAAAATGGACTGAATGAAAACATCACTCCAGGGACAATCAGGCCCTGGTTAGAGCACTCCTATTCATGGATTGATCCATTACTGAAATAGTTGGATCACTTCACCCATGCGATTGGTCAAATATCAATTCATGGAGACTTGCAGAGGTTCTCAAATAAGTGAAATTATAATTTATTTTTCAACTGGAAGCAAAGATGATTTAGTACCAATGTGTTGAGTTTGCCCCTCCTTTCTCTTTCCATCCCATTTCCAACCTCTACCTGATGTACATTCACATCTTCCCCTAACCCTGAACCGTTAATAATGCAAACATCTCAGATAATCCAACTACTTTAATCCCAAACCCACATCTCTTATCTATAGCCTAATTTCACAATTAGCATTGAGATTTTTTTTATATAAATCCATGCAGCTAAAGATCACCATCAGAGGCAAGAAAATCATCAAGTGGTTATTTAAACAGGGGGGGGGGGGGGGGGGGGGGCAAATGCCAGCTATATCTCCCCCTTAGCAATAGCTTGAATTTAAAACATACAGTATGGGTTATTTGAGAACTTAATCGAGCTGCAATTTTTTAGCTTATAGAGTCCTATTTAAAAAATAATAATAGACAAATCTAATCCAACTGGTCTGTGTTACAGCACACTGCAGTATCAATGTGTTACTGGGTATTTAGACATCAAAACCTTTTCTGACTTTGCACCATAGATTACCCTGAAGATGGGTATCAGCAGCCCATCTGAGCAGTGGAGTTGCATGTGAGCCAACGGTGGGGTGGGACATGTACAAGAGATGTGGCCACTAGTGGGCGTGGCCATGATTTGAGTTTGACAGCACACAGCTGAGTCCATGGTTGGATCATTCTCCCATGCTTAGAGTAGGCAACACTAGTATTGGCAAGCTTAGCTCCAGATAGACACTAAAACCCATGTGATCCAACTAATATTAGCTTGCCCTCTGCCCAATTTAAGGGAACTAATTTGAAGCAGGAACAACTGTGATCAGCTAATTCGAACAACTTAGTTCCTGACTGGGTTGAGAACTGGAGTTCCCCAGCAGCCTTGATATATACAATTTACAGGCACACATACATACACAAACCACACACACAATCTACATCTATAGCTTAGCCCAACAGCAGCGCCATGACTCCATGTGGCTTAGTGTCCTTGTTCATGGTTAGTGCACTCGTTGTCCATTGATAACAACGTCATCAAACTCTTCCTACAGGAGGAAAACAGAAGAGCAGAGTTAATCGTCATGGAGTCATAAACCCAATAATAATACTTACAGCCATGATAGACAATGTGTGCTCAAACATGTACAATGCTAACTGTAACTGCCCCAGACCACCCTCACATCTTCGCTCTCCCTCTCCTCTGCTTCCTCCTCCTCTTCATCCTGGACCTGTGTGTCAGAGGCCCCTCTAGCCTTGAGCAGGGCCTGTACCTCCTTGTTGGGCCTGTGCAGGGCGCAGTAGAGGGCCGTGTGGCCTGCATAGGAGGGCTGGTCTACATTGGCCCCCCCCTGCAGCAGCAGCTGCACCAGCCTGGGGCTCTGGGACTCAACGGCCCAGTGTAGAGGGGAGCGGCCTGAGCCCAGGTCCTGGGGGGGCAGGAGGGGAGAGAGGCATCATCATAACCTTTAAGTGTAATTATCTTGCTCATTAGGTAAGGGGACCTTTAATAATGAGTTTGATGGATGAAGTACTGAGGCATGTTGGAACCCAGCGGGCATAGAGGACCCACCCTGTCTTCATCAGTCTGATACAGTAACTAATGTGGGCTACTCACCCTCTGGTTAACATTGGCTCCTGCATCAATCAGCATGCTGATTATGTCCTCTTTGCCCCTCTGTACTGCCAAATGCAGTGCACTCACCCCTGAAAGAGAAGAGAGAGCGGAAGGGAGGGTGACATTACAAATAGAGAAACAAAGGTAAGCAGGGATGCAGAGTTTCTAACGTTAAAATAACTGGCTCCATGTCCTCGGGGTGATCCGTGTACCCGAGTAGTTGGTGACATGCAGGTAGTCAGTGCTCTGGCAGTTGGAGGTGATCTCTCGTACACAGTCCTGCCTCAGCTCCCTGACAGCCAGGTGCAGCGGTGTGTTCCCTCCCCTCTCCTGGAGCTCAGCACTCGCAGCACCCCACAGCAGCCCTCGCACAAACTGGGACTGGTCCACTATGACAGCCAGGTGAAGGGCAGTCTGACAGAGGAAGAAAAGTGGACAAATAGTAACCAAAGGAGGAGATTTGAGAGGGACAAGAAAATGGAAGGTGACGTGTTAATTACATGTTAGTTTCAAGTTTTATTGTCTGGTGCGCAAGCTCTTTCCCAACAATGCAGTAATCAATATCAGTAGTAAAAGAAAAATACTATAAAACAAAGTAGAACAAGAACACACGAGAAACATAAATAAGAACATGAGAAATAATTACATTAATATGAAGTTGGTCACCCCTTTTCTGCTAAAAACAACCTCCACTCTTCTGGGAAGGCTTTCCACTAGATGTTGGAACATTGCTGTGGGCACAGATGTTGGGCGATTAGGCCTGACTCGCAGTCAGCGTTCCAATTCATCCCAAAGGTGTTCGATGGGGTTGAGGTCAGGGCTCTGTGCAGGCCAGTCAAAGTTCTTCCACACCAATCTCAACAAACCATTTCTGTATGGACCTCGCTTTCTGCATGGGGGCATTGTCATGCTGAAAACAGGAAAGGGCCTTCCCCAAACTGTTGCCAAAGTTGGATTCACAGAATCGTCTAGAATGTCAATGTTTGCTGTAGCGTTAAGATTTCCCTTCACCAGAACAAAGTGGCGTAGCCCGAACCATGAAAAAACAGCCCCAGACCATGATTCCTCCTCCAAACTTTACAGTTGGCACTATGTATTGGGGCAGGTAACGTTTTCCTGGCATCCGCCAAACCCAGAGTAATCCGTCAGACTGCCAGATGGTGAAGTGTGATTCATCAGTGCAGAGAACGCGTTTCCACTGCTCCAGAGTCCAATAGCGGCGAGCTTTACACCACTCCAGCCGACGCTTGGCATTGCGCATGGTGATCTTAGGCATGTGTGCAGCTGCTCGGCTATGGAAACCCATTTCATGAAGATCCCAACAAACAATTCTTATGCTGACGTTGCTTCCAGAGGCAGTTTGGAACACGGTAGTGAGTTTTGCAACCGAGGACAAAATGTTTACGCACTATAGCACTCGGCGGTCCCGTTTTGTGAGCTTGTGTGGCCTACCACTTCGTGGCTGAGCCGGTTGCTCCTAGACGTTTCCACTTCACAACAACAACACTTACAGTTGATCAGGGCAGTTCTAGCAGGGCAGAAACTTGACGAATTGACTTGTTGAAAAGGTGGCATCCTATGACGGTGCCACATTGAAAGTAACTGAACTCTTCAGTAAGGCCAATGTTTGTCTATGGAGATTGCATGGCGGTGTTCTCTATTTTATACACCTGTCAGCAATGGGTGTGGTTGAAATAGCCAAATCCACAAATTTGAAGGGGTGTCCACATACTTTTGTATATACAGGGTCAGTACCAATACCATATTAACAATGTGCAGGAATACTGGCGTGGTAGGGCTAGATATGGAGAGGGCACAAGAGGTTGGTGGCACCTTAATTGGGGAGGACGGGCTCATGGTAATGGCTGGAGAGGAATTAGTGGAATGGTATCAAATACATCAAACACATGGTTTCAGCATTTATTATGAACCATCCTCCCCTCAGAAGCCTCCGCTGGTATAGGGGTAAGGTGACTTGGCGTCAGGATATAAGATCAACAGAGTAGCAGCAGAGTATGATGATTGTATGCGAGTGTGTGTGTGTGTGTGTAGAGTAGGTATGAATGTGTGGAGTGTTGTGTGTGAACAAATAAAGTGTGTGCACGCAAGTGTGTGTGTGTTGGAGTGTCAGGATCAATGCAGATAGTCCGTGTAGCCATTTTGTTAGCTATTTAGCAGTAATAAATCCCCCATTGTGAAATCCCCATATGCTGGCGTGGCAGATCTAGGTTCAGTAGAGCAGTGTAACCCTTAGCTATTAGCAATGCTGGTGTATATATTCAATCACTTTTTCACAGCATCCTTTTTGATTTAAACAAAACTTTCCATATGTGTTTGCCCATGGAAGAAATGTTCAGAAATTGACTTTTTGGACCTGATTGCCAAAGTATTCAGGATATAGAGGTGCTCAAAGTTGACCCAATTTGCATACCCCACCATACCATGAAACATCCATCTCTTCATCACTGGAAAAGATAAACAGTTGAGATTGATATCTAAATGCTTACAAACAGGGTTGGAAAATGTTTTGTAATAAAAATGTAACCTTTAACATCAATTGTCCCAAAATTTGTAAACTCCGATTTTCACCCATATGTTTTAGCTTACTTAGACCCTGAGGTTGGTTGTGTTACATCATCTGAGGTTGTGTTGTAACCGCCATCAGTTGAGACAGAACATACTCTTGAATACAGGGTGGGTGAAATAATGTACTTTACAAAAATATACAGTGCTTCGGAAAGTACTCAGACCCCTTGACAATACTCCATAATGACAAAGCAAAAACTGTTTTGAAATTTTAGCAAATTTATACAAAATAAAAAAACAGAAATATCTTATTTACATATGCATTCAGGCCCTTTGCTATGAGACTCGATATTGAGCTCAGATGCATCCCGTTTCCATTGATTTTCCATGAGATTTTTCTACAACTTGGAGTCCACCTGTGGTAAATTCACTTAATTGGACAGTCCCACAGTTGACAGTGCATGTCAGACCAAGCCATGAGGTCGAAAGAATTGTCCGTAGAGATCCGAGACAGGATTGTGTCGAGTCACAGATCTGGGGAAGGGTACCAAAAACATTTCTGCAGCATTGAAGGTCTCCAAGAACACAGTGGCCTCCATCATTCTTAAAATTGAAGAAGTTTGGAACCACCAAAACTCTTCCTAGAGCTGGCCGCCCAGCCAAACTGAGCAATCGGGGGAGAAGGGCCTTGGTCAGGGAAGTGACCAAGAAGCAAATGGTCACTCTGACAGAGCTCTAGTGTTCCTCTGTGGAGATGGGAGAACCTTCCAGAAGGACAACCATCTCTGCAGCACTCCACCAGTCAGGCCTTTAAGGTAGTGGCCAGACGGAAGCCACTCCTCAGTAAAAAAGGCACATGACAGCTCGCTTGGAGTGGCCGAAAAGCACCTAAAGGACTGATGAAAGCAAAATTGAACTCTTTGGCCTGAATGCCAAGCGCCACACCTGGAGGAAACCTGGCACTATCCCTACGGTGAAGCATGGTGGTGGCAGCATCATGCTGTTGGATGTTTTTCAGCGTCAGGGACTGGGAGACTAGTCAGGGTCGAGGCAAAGAAGTACAGAGAGATCCTTGATAAAAACCTGCTCCAAAGTGCTCAAGATCTCAGACTGGGATGAAGGTTCACCTTCCAACAGGACAACAACCCTAAGCACACAGCCAAGACAACGCAGGAGTGGCTTCGGGACAAGTCTCAATGTCCTTGAGCCCGATCGAACAACTCTGGAGAGACCTGAAAAATAGACGTGCAGCAACGCTCCCCATCCAACCTGACAGAGCTTGAGAGGATCTGCAGAGAAGAATGGGAAAAACTCCCCAAATACAGATGTGCCAATTTGGTAGTGTCATACCCAAGAAAACTCTAGGCTGTAATTGCTGCCGAAGGTGCTTCAACAAAGTACTGAGTAAAGTGTCTGAACACTTATGTAAATGTGAGTTTTATTTTTTATACATTTGCTCAATGTAGATTGAGGTCGGGGAAAAAACGATTTAATCAATTTTCGAACAAGGCTGTAATGTAACAAAATGTGGAAAAAGTCAAGGGGTCTGAATCCTTTCTGAATGTACTGTGTGTGTGCGTGTATACAGACACACTACCTGTCAAAAGTTTTAGAACACCTACTCATTCAAAGGTTTTTCTTTATTTTTACATTTTAGAATAATAGTGAAGACAAAACTATAAAATAACATGGAATCATGAAGTAACAAAGTGTTAAAAAAATCAAAATATATATTGGAGATTCTTCAAAGTAGCCACCTTTTGCCTTGATGGCAGCTTTGCACACTCTTGGCATTCTCTCAACCAGCTTCACCTGGAATGCTTTTCCAACAGTCTTGAAGGAGTTCCCACATATGCTGAGCACTTGTTGGATGCATTTCCTTCACTCTGCGCTCCGACTAATCCCAAACCATCTCAATTTGGTTGAGGTTGGGGGATTGTGGAGGACAAGTCATCTGATGCAGCACTCCATCCCTCTCCTTCTTGGTAAAATAGCCCTTACACAGCCTGGAGGTGTGTTGAGTCATTGTCCTGTTGAAAAACAAATGATAGTGGGACTAAGCGCAAACCAGATGGGATGGCGTATCGCTGCAGAATGCTGTGGTAGCCATGCTGGTTAAGTGTGCCTTGAATTCTAAATAAATCACTGAGTGTCACCAGCAAAGCACCCCAAAACCACCTCCTCCATGCTTCATGGTGAGAAATAAACATGCAGAGATCATCCGTTCACCCACACAGCATCTCACAAAGACACAGCTGTTGGAAGCAAAAATCTCCCATTTGGACTCCAGACCAGACAAATTTCCACCGGTCTAATGCCCATTGCTCGTGTTTCTTGGCCCAAGCAAGTCTCTTCTTCTCATTGGTGTCCTTTTAGTTGTGGTTTCGTCACAGCAATTCGACCATGAAGGCCTGATTCACACAGCCTCCTCTGAACAGTTGATGTTGAGATGTGTCTGTTACTTGAATTCTATTAAGCATTTATTTGGGCTGCAATTTCTGAGGCTGGTAACTAATGAACTTATCCTCTGCAGCAGAGGTAACTCTGGGTCTTCCATTCCTGTGGCGGTCCTCATGAGAGCCAGTTTCTTGATGGTTTTTGCGACTGCAACTTTAAAAGTTGTTAAAATTATCTGTATTGACTGACCTTCATGTCTTAAAGTAATGCACTGTCATTCCGCTTTGCTTATTTGAGTTGTTCTTGCTATAATACGGACTTGGTTTTTTACCAAATAGGGCTATCTTCTGTATACCCCCCCACCACCACCTTGTCACAACAACTGATTGGATCAAACGCATTAAGCAAAGAAATTCCACAAATTAACAAGGCACACCTGTTAATTGAAATGCATTCCAGGTGACTACCTCATGAAGCTGGTCAAGAGAATGCCAACAGTGTGCAAAGCTTTCATCAAGGCAAAGGGTGGCTATTTGAAGAATCTCAAATATATTTTGATTTGTTTAATACTTCTTTGGTTACTACATGATTCCATGTGTGTTATTTCATAGTTTATGTCTTCACTATTGTTCTACAATGTATTAAATAGTAAAATAAAAACCCTTGAGTAGGTGTTCTAAAACTTTTGACCGGTATTTTTTTTTTGTAAGAAATTATAAAAACTATTTGACAACCCTGTTTGTAAGCTTTCAAATGATATGAATCTCAACCGTTTATCCATTACAGTGGTGAAGACATGGATGTTTCATGGTATGCAAAATGGGTCAACTTCAACCACCTTTGTCTCTTGACTGTTTTGACATTCAGGTCCAAAAAGTCAGTGTTCTGAGTACTTCTACAATGGGCAAATATGTATAGAAGGTTTTGTTCAAATCAAAAGGGGTGCTGTCAAGTGATTGAATTCAAATAGATTTAACCTACAGCGTTGCTCCCTATTGTATTGAGTTGCACAATAACAGTCTTCGGGAAGCCAGAAGTTAAATAAAATTCCATTTCAACTTACTGTGCCAGTGGGCAGGACGGTTGGTCATTAAAAGCCGGGGAATTTGTTAAAATATCTGAAAGGAACATATTACTTAACAGACTTTCCAAATGTGTGTCTGTTCTAGACCCACGTCCTCTCTGCTTACATCATGTCAAAATAAGTCCCCCACAAGATATTCATTGATCGTGGACTTCAGGAAACAGCAGAGGGAGCACCCCCCTATCCACGTCGACGGGACAGCAGTGGAGAAGGTGGAAAGTTAAGTTCCTTGGCGTACACGTCACAGACAAACGGAAATGGTCCATGCACACAGTATGGTGAAGAAGGCCTCTTCAACCTCAGGAGGCTGAAGAAATTTGGCTTGTCACCTAAGACCCTTTCAAACTTTTACAGATGCACAATTGAGAGCATCCTGTCGGCTGTATCACCGCCTGGTACGGCAACTGCACTGCCTACAACCGTAGGGCTCTCCAGAGGGTGGTGCGGTCTGCACAACGCATCACCACGGGCAAACTACCTGCCCTCCAGGACACACACACAGCACCCGATGTCACAGGAAGGCAAAAAAAAAGATAATCAAGGACAACAACCACCCGAGCCACTGCCTGTTCACCCCGCTACCATCCAGAAGGTAAGGTCAGTATAGGTGCATCAAAGCTGGGACTGAGAGACTGAAAAATAGCTTCTCTCTCAAGGCCATCAGACTTAAACAGCCATCACTAACACAGAGGCTGCTGCCTACATGCAGATTTGAAATCATTGGCCACTTTAATAAATGGATCACTAGCCACTTTAATAATGATGTTTACATATCTTGCATTACTCATCCCATATGTATATACTGTATTTTATACCATCTTGCCTATGCCTGCTAAGTCATTGCTCATCCATATATTTATATATTCTTAATCCATCACTTTACTTAGATGTGTGTATAAGGTAGTTGTTGTGGAATTGTTTGATTACTTGTTGATATTGCTGCACTGTCGGAACTAGAAGCACAAGCATTTCGCTACACTTGCATTAACATCTGCTTACCATGTGTATGTGACCAATACAATTGTATTCGATTTTTTTCCACATATGGCACACTTGCAGGACTTTTATTTTGACATGAGGTTAGCAGAAAGTCTTTAATAATACATTTCTTTAGATATTTTGTCTCAAATTTCCCCGTAAATACTCCAGTGTTGCTAATGCAGCTATGTGTCCTTGTGCTTACCTGTCCCAAGTGGTTCTGGATGTCCAGGTAAGGCACCCAGCTCCTGTCCAGCGCTATCACCCCCAGAAGGTACTGTACGAAGGCCCAGTGCTCGTGAATAAGAGCCAGGTGAAGAGCCCTATGAGCAAAGGAGGTGTTTGAGATAAGTACAAATAGCCAACAAATTGCTGTTCACCATGTGAATAGTAAGGAGAGGCTTCTCACGTGTCTCCATCCTCAGACACAAAGTTCAGTGTGTTGAACATCTCTCTTCTCCGTTTTTCCTCCTCTGGGATCAGTGCCGCTTGCCTCCCACTGTCATCCACTGTGTCACTGATAACTGGTTCATTCAGGTGCATGGTCCCCAGCCCCTGTGATATACTCCCCATAGTCTCATCTGTAATTGAGTCCCCTATAGCCGAGTCCAACCTCTCTTCACCCCCCGGTGAACTACAGTCCATGGGGCGCTTGTCAGTGTCATCCAGTGATGGGTAGGATGTCGTGTACGGAGGGGACCCGGGCACCCATGTTTGGGATGTCTCGTTGCTGAAGGGGTCATCCAGACTCAGCGCTGCTCCACTCAGACAATCTAGCCCACTGTCGCACCAATCCTCCGGTGTAGAAGTACACAGAGCGTCGTGTTTTTCAAGCCCGAAGTGAAGTTCAGGCCGTGTAGGCAGCTTTCCAGAATCGCACCTGGGCTGAATACCAGCCATTACGAATACCGTTGCTAGCTACCTATGCACCTTTTTTTTTATAGATTCCTCTGCAATAATGGCAATAACAGCTGGTTAAAAATTGGTGTATATTTACTTTTAGTAGCTAGACTGATAGCAAACTGTCTAAAGAAAAGTAACAAGCTAACGTTAGCTGTGCTGTCAAGCTGGCAGCTTGACAGTAGCAGTTGGCTAGCTTGCAAGCTAAAGTGCTAGGACCAGGCTAAGAAAACAGCGCAGCGCGCTGCACCTAAGCTCTAACTGATCAAGTTAATCTTTTAAAAAGTTATTTAAGGAGTAAAATAAATGTTAACGTCTTAAGCTGTTTTCAAGTCAAGGCGTCTTGCTAAAATAGTTGTCCTGGGGAATTCCCAAGCCTCTCCAGGCTAATGTTAGAAGGATCAAAATACAGTGAAAGTAGGTTCTGCGCGCATGCGTGTAATTGCATATCCGATTGGTGCTTTATTACTGTACTGCCACAGACAAAAAGGGAAACCTGGTTAGTTACCAGCAGAGCTCCAAATACTGTACATGGCCTTTTCATATGTACAGTGAGATAGTCAGATAATACATTATTCATTTCATTTTTCGCTTCATTCATCTCAATAAATATATTACTTTACAGACAATTGCTGGGTTTGCCCTGAAAGCCTGCTTTATATTGCATATGTGTGTATCTTCTTAAGCGCATAATAGTCCAAATGATCTTGATCCTTGATACCACCATCAATTCATGTGATTGTATTAACTGTTATAATCACTGAATGAACAAAGATCTGGAGGAAATTTTTTAAAAAAACACTAAAAGTCAGATGGATTTTAGGAGGGTATCGTATCCACATCCACAGGATGGCGCCAGAGGTGTACACTAAAACCACGTTTTAATTCCTCTGTTTTATCTGTAAGCAGATCATTTCTCAGGATTCATTACTAATTGCAACTAATTTGTTGAATGCAATAACGGTATGAAATATTCAATTTCAGAAAAAGGCCAAAAGGAAAATAAGAAAATTCAGCAATGAAAGATGCTTCAAGACATGATTATGGTATTTCATGGTTAATTTTGTGTGAAAAGGAATACCTGAGTGTCAGAGAATGCAGAGGGTTGTTTGAAGGTGAGTAAGGTGTGTGTGTGTGTGTGTGTGTGTGTGTGTGTGTGTGTGTGTGTGTGTGTGTGTGTGTGTGTGTGTGTGTGTGTGTGTGTGTGTGTGTGTGTGTGTGTATGTGTATATGAATGAATGAGAGAGACACTATAATCATAACACCTTAATGAATTCTCACCTCCAGTATCACCATCCAACAGAGGTGAAAGAAGTGATAGAGAGAAAAATGACATGGTCTGACAGACATTATGTCAGTCTGAAAAAGAAAGAGGACCAACCACTGCCATAACCTGGCATGCAGGTCCTTCTGTGCTGCTCCGTCTGCTGCCCGTGCTAGTGGTACTGCTAGCAGTAGGACAAGGCTGGTGGGTGGCAGCAACCTGCTGTCAGGGGCAATTAGGAAATAAGATTAGCCCGCATCTAATTTATGCAGCCAGCTTCCATCCATGTATTGATTTGGAAGGTGAATGTATGGGGCAGAGGAGGCTGGTGGGAGGAGCTATTGGAGGACAGGCTCATTGTAATGGCTGGAATGGAATAAATGTAATGGAGTCAAACATGTCATTTCCATATGCTTGATACTTTCCCTTTATTCCAATTCAGCCATTACAATGAGTCTGTCCTCCTATAGCTCCTCCCACCAGCCTCCTCTGGTGTGGGGGGGATGGTTTTAGTGATTGGAGAGAAGGGGTTTAGAAAAAATGGCAAAGTAAATTAATTTCAACCAGCTAGTGGCCCATGGAAAGGCATGTGTACTGTGTAGAGATGCTGGAGGTAGCAGGGTTAAGTTCAGCACAGCACAGCAGCATGTGGCCGTGCCAAAGATGAACTGCTGCTGCAGATGAACATATGGATAATTAGCATGGGAGCTGAGCTCAGCCTGGTCATCCTGCTCTGTATGTGAGGGGAGAGGAGGCGCTTCCCATGGGAAGCCCATGATTTGGTGCTGATGGGGGAGGGAGAGATCACCAATCTACACTACAGCAGCTCTCTGAAAAGTGCTGGCCTGTGCTCTTCTGTGGACATTCTTCAATGCTGGCAGCAGCACAAGAATCCCCTCCCCACCCACCCCTTCTCCATCCTACCTCGACCACCCTTTCCCCAGATCACTGTGGTGATCTCATTTACAGTCAGTGGAAGATCTTACAGGAGAGAGATAGTGAGGTTAAAGGAGAAGTTGACTTTATTTTAACCAAATCTATTTGCGATGTAAATGTAAGTTATATTCCATTTTGTGCAACTCCATCGATACTTCTCTGTGTAGCCCACAATACTTTCCCCGCACAAAATGGAATATAACGTTGCTGATAAAGTTAGCATTACACAAGTTCATGTGTACAACATTTAATAAAGATCTGCATCACTATACTGAGAGCGTTGGCATTTCTTAAAATGATGTATGTGGGTGTTTTTAGAGCCTTTGTTCGTGTTTTTCTGTGCCCCTTCAACCGCTGAACAAGCATGAAGTATATTGCTTATGGGGTACGTTTCTCAAAAACAACTGTCTGGGCACTTCTATAAACATGCCATTTATATTGATAATAGACATTTCGTTCAAATAAAGTTAACTTCTCCTTTAAGTAAGCAAGGACTATTTTAACAGCAGTACTAACAGACTACTGAGTTCTACAGGGGTGCTCATCTGCTCTAACTCAATATGATGTGTGTGTGCGTGCTTGTGAGGTTCTGTTTGACCTCTCCTTTGAAACTGAATGTGATGAAGGATATATGTGCTCCTACTGTAACTGACTCTACACTGCTCAGGCCTTCTGTGTTTTGATTCATTTAGGCACTAGCAGACTTGAAAATAACTCTCCAGATGTGCCTTAAATCAAGCATGGAGGACAGGAGACAGAAGGGTATTTTGGGAATCAAGACTACTTGGGGAAAAAAAAAAATCAAGATGAGAACTTTGAGACCATTTGTGTTGGCCCGAAGTGCTCCCTTATTGAATATCACCAAGTATACATGTGTGTATGAATGACACTACTGTAGAGTGTATTATCTGTAAGAGTCACAGTAGAAATGATCAGTGGTGAAAAAAATACTCAATTGTCATACTTGAGTAAAGGTAAATATACCTTAATAGAAAATGGCGCAAGTAAATGTCACCCAGTAAAATACTATTTGAGTAAAAGTCTAAGTATTTGGATTTAAATGTACTTAAGTATCAAAAGTAAATGGAACTGCTAAAATGTACTTAAGTATCAAAAGTAAAAGCATGAACCATTTCAAATTCCGTATATTAAGCAAACAAGAAGGCACAATTAGATTTTTTAAATTTACATTTTTTATTGACGGTTATCCAGGCGCACACTCCAACACTATTTACAAACGAAGCATGTGTGTTTTGTGAGTCCGCCAGATCAGAGGCAGTAGGGATGACCAGGGATGTTCTTTTGATAAGTGTGTGAATTGGACCATTTTCCTGTCAAAATGTAACGAGTACTTTTGGGTGCCAGGGAAAATGTATGGAGTAAAAAGTACATTATTGTCTTTAAGAATGTAGTGAAGCAAAAGTAGGCAAAAATATAAATTGTACAGTAAAGTACATATACCCCCAAAAACTACTTAAGTAGTGCTTTAAAGTATTTTTACTTAAGTACTTTACACCACTGGAAACTGTTATTTTATCTCTAGCAGGAGTATAGGAAATTGATGTTGTTGAATATCTGAGCGTCACTGCGGTAATGATATTATTGAATATTTCTGAAAGTAATAGAAGTAGGATTATTTAGAATAGTTATGATAGTCAATGTTATTGTATGTCACCTCTGAGAGATAATGTACCAGGAGTCTGGGGAAATAGCTGTTATTGAATATCTGAGCATCACTGCAGTAATGATATTTTTGAATATTTCCTGAAAGTCACAGCAGTAGGAGTCTTTAGAATATCTATGAGAGTCACGGCAGTAGTGTGTTAGGAGTCTTATTGAATAACTGCTAGGCTGTGTTATATGTGGCATTGGGAAGCTAGTCTGTTAACAGAGTGTTTTAAACCAGCCTATGACTCTTTATTCTGGCTGTGAATCACAGCCCTGGGAGATGGACTGCCTGAGGTGGGTGTGCACTGTGTAGCTCTCTGCATCCGCTAGACAAACAAAGAACACCAAATGGAGCAGAGAGTTGACCTGGATTAAGGCACCATGATAGATGTCTCCTACATGTCATAATCGGAGGCAGTCCAGGAATTCACCGGTTAATCCAAGCTTTGTATAGCTGTTGGCATATGCTAAAATCCTTTTCACATCTTTAATATATATAATGGTATGAGGGTAGCATTTGATAATAGAATGCACACCCACTCAGTTTAAAAAAACAAAGAATCAGCAGAAATTAGTCATGACTGCTCTGATCATCCTCATCATGCAAATAGTCCGTCAATCTCTAACCACAAAGTAATGAGGGGAGACTGTTCTGTGTATGCTGCACATAGCCAGTCAGTATTACATACACTGGCCATTTATTTGTTTGCTGTAATAGCTGTATTGGGCATAAACTAGAAGATTATGTCCACTTAATTAAACCAGACTCATTTAGAAAGAAGAAGTGTGTGTGTTTTACATTTTAGTCATTTACCAGACGATCTTATCCAGAGCAATTTAGTTAGAACATTCATCTCAAGATAGCTAGGTGGGACAACCACATACAGTCATAGTGAGTACATTTTTCCTCAAAGTAGCTATTAGCAAAGTTAGAGCTAGTAAAGGTGGGAAAAAAGTCAAGTGCGAGTGTTAGTTCACAAAAGGTATTATTGTTTTGAGGAGGTGTGGGCACTGTGGGATTATTTAAGATACTCTTTGAAGAGGTAGGGTTTCAGATGTTTTCGAAGATGGGCAGGGAGTCTGCTGTCCTAGCTTCAGGGGGAATCTGGTTCCACCATTGGGGTGCCAGGACAGAAGAGCTTGGACTGGGCTGAGCAGGAGCTGCCCTCCGTAGGGGTGGGAGGGCCAAGAGACCAGAGGTGGCAGAACGGAGTGCTCAGGTTGGGGTGTAAGGTTTGAGTATAGCCTTAAGGTAGGGAGGGGTAGTTCATCTTGCTGCTCTGTAGGCAAGTACCATGGTCTTGTAGTCAATGCGAGCTTCAACTGGAAGCCAGTGGAGTGTGTGGAGGAGTGGGGTGACGTGAGAACATGGGAAGGTTGAACACCAGGTGGGCTGCAGCGTTCTGGATAAGTTGCAGGAGTTTGATGGCACAAACGGGGAGCCCAGCCAAGAGCAAGTTGCAGTAGTCCAAACGAGAGATGACATGTGCCTGGATTAGCACCTGTGCCGCTTCCTGTGTGTGAGGTAGGGTCGTACTCTACGGATGTTGTAAAGCATGAACAAGTCACTACTTTGATGTTTGCAAAGACCGACAGGGTATTGTGCAGGGTCACGCCAAGGTTCTTTGCATTCTGGGAGGGGGACACTGGAGTTGCCAACCGTGATGGAGAGGTCTTTGAGCAGTTAGGCCCGGGAGGAAGAGCAGCCCCGTCTTGTCGAGTTTGAGATTTAGGTGGTGGGCCAACAACCAAAAAGAGATATCTGCCAGGCACACAGAGATGTGTGTCGCCACTTGGGTGTCAGAAGGGGGGTGGGGAGGAGAACAGTAGTTGAGTGTCATCCGCATAGCAATGATAGGATTGACCATGTGAGGACATGACAGAACCTAGAACAGAGCCCAGGGGACACCAGTAGTGAGAGTAAGTGGTACAGACCCTCTCCATGTCACCTGGTAGGAGCAACCTGTTAGATAAGATGCCATCCAAGAGTTTGTAGATCCTGAGACGTCAAGCCCTGAGAGGGTGTAGAGGAGGCTCTGATGGTTCACGGTGTCGAAGGTGGATGAGAATAAAGGAGAGAGAGTCAGTTTGGCAGTGCGGAAAGCCTCCGTGACACAGAAGAGCAGTCTCAGTTGAGTGACCTGTCTTGAAGCCTGACTGGCTGGGTTAAGAAGATTGTTTTGAGAGAGTAAGCAAAAGAGTTGGTCAGAGACATCATGCTCAAGCATTTTGGAAAGAAAAGGGATACCGGTCTGTAGTTGACATCAGAGGAGTCCAGTGCTAGTTTCTTGAGGGGAGTGACTCGGGCCATTTTTAAGTCAGAGGGGACACAGCCAGTGGTCGGGGATGAGTTGATGAGAGAAGTGAGGAATGGTAGAAGGTCTCCAGAGATGGTCTGGAGAAGGGAGTAGGGGACGGGGGTCGGGCGGGCAGGATGTCAGATGGCTGGACCTCACTAGTCACAGGATTTCATTTGGAGAGAGAGGGGAGAAAAAGGCAAGGTGTAGAGTAGTTGTGTGTGAGTGGGACCAGTGAATGCAATAGACTGAGTGAATGAGGAGCGGATGTCGCCAACCTTTTCAAAGTGGTTGACAAAGTCGTCCACAGAGAGGGAGGACGAAGGGGGTGGAGGATTACGGACGCAGGAGAAGGTGGAAAAGAGTTTCCTAGGGTTAGAGGCAGAAGATTGAAATTTGAAGCGACAGAAAGTTGCTTTAGCAGTGGATATAGAGGAAGAGAAGGTAGAGAGGAGGGAGTGAAAGGATGATAAGTCCTCTGGAAGTGTAGTTTTCCTCCATTTTTTTGCTCAGCTGCCTGCAGCCTTGTTCTGTAAGCTTGCAATGAGTCACTCAGCCACGGAGTAGGACGGGAGGTCCGAGCCAGCCGGGAGGAAAGGGGACAGTGCAAGTCATAGGATCCAGAAAGGGAGGAGAGTAGGATTGAAGAGGCAGTCAGGAGACGGGAGGCAGAAGGATTTAGCAGAAGGTAGAGCTGACAGGATAGAAGTGGAGAGAGAGAGAATGAAGATTGTGGGGTAGGGGCTGAGTGGCTAGGGTTGGAGGAAAGGGAGACAAAAAAGGAAACAAAGTAGTGATCAGAGACCTGGTGGGGGAATTAGCAGTAAGATTAGTAGGCAAATAGAGGGGACTGGAAAAGGTTATTGCCTGGCTTGTGAGTGGGAGGGGACTGGAAAAAGGTTAGGTCACAATAGGCAAGGAGGGGAAAGAAAGAAATGAATCGAAGGCAGATGTCAGGAGGTTGAAGTCGCTAAGAACAAAGAACGCTAGCCATCATCTGGAAATTGTCTTATCAAGGTGTCAAGCTCATTGAAGAACTCTAAGGGCACCTGGTGGCCGATTGTTGTCAGATATGTTAAGCTTGAGTGGACAAGTGACAGTGACACAGTGGCGATATTAGCATGTAAATCTTGGTGGGGCAAAAAAAGAAATTGTATAGTACCAGTCAAAAGCTTGGACACACCTACTCATTCAAAGGTTTGTCATTATTTTTACTATTTTCTACATTGTAGAATAATAGTGAAGATATCAAATTATGAAATAACACATGGAATCATGTAGTAACCAAAAAAAATGTTAAACAAATCAAAATATATTTTATATTTGAGATTCTTCAAAGTAGCCACCCTTTGCCTTTATGACAGCTTTGCACACTCTTAGTATTCTCTCAACCAGCTTCATGAGGTAGTCACCTGGAATGCATTTCAATTACTAACAGGTGTGCCTTGTTAAAAGTTAATTTGTGGAATTTCTTTCCTTCTGAACGCGTTTAAGCCAATCAGTTGTGTTGTGACAAGGTGGGGGTGGGGGGTATACAGAAGATAGCCATATTTGGTAAAATACCAAGTCCATATCATAGCAAGAAGAGCTCAAATAAGCAAAGAGAAACGACAGTCTATCATTACTTTAAGACATGAAGGTCAGTCAATACGGAAAATTAAGAACTTTGAAAGATTCTTCAAGTGCAGTCGCAAAAACCATCAAGCGCTATGATGAAACTGGCTCTCATGAGGACCGCCACAGGAATGGAAGACCCAGAGTTACCTCTGCTGCAGAAAATAAGTTCATTAGAGTTACCAGCCTCAGAAATTGCAGCCCAAATAAATGCTTCACAGACTTCAAGTAACAGACACATCTCAACATCAACTGTTCAGAGGAGACTGTGAATTAGGCCTTCATCGTTGAATTTCTATGAAGAAACCACTACTAAAAGAACACCAATAAAAAGAAGAGACTTGCTTGGGCCAAGAAACACGAGCAATGGACATTCGATGGAAATCGGTGAAATAGGTGGAAATCTGTCCTTTGGTCTGATGAGACCAAATTTGAGATTTTTGGTTCCAACCCCCATGTCTTTGTAAGATGCAGAGTAGGTGAACGGATGATCTACGCATGTATGGTTCCCACCGTGAAGCATGGAGGAGGTGTGATGGTGTTGGGGTGCTTTGCTGGTGACACTGTCTGTGATTTATTTAGAATTCAAGGCCCACTTAACCAGCATGGCTACCACAGCATTCTGCAGTGATACGCCATCCCATCTGGTTTGCGCTTAGTGGGACTATCATTTGTTTTTCAACAGGCCAATGACCAACACACCTTCAGGCTGTGTAATGGCTATTTTTCCAAGAAGGAGAGTGATGAGTGCTGTGTCTGTCACACCCTGACCTTAGTATTCTTTGTTTTCTTTAAATATTTTGGTTAGGGCAGGGTGTGACGAGGGTGGTTTGTGTGTTTTTGTCTCGTCTAGGGTCTTTGTACTGTCTAGTTTTTTTTTGTAGATTTATGGGGTTGTGTTCATTCTAGGTGTTTAAGTCTATGGTTGCCTAGATTGGTCCTCAATTAGAGGCAGGTGTTTATCGTTGTCTCTGATTGGGAACCATATTTAGGCAGCCATGTTCTTTGGGTATTTTGTGGGTGATTGTTTCCTGTGTCAGTGTTTGTGCCACACGGGACTGTTTCGGTTTGTCCACGTTTTTGTATTTGTGTTCATGTTCAGTTTTCCCTATTAAAACATGGACACCTATCACGCTGCGTATTGGTCCGATCCTTGCTACACCTCTTCAGAGGAAGAAGAGGACGACAGCCGTTACAGTGTCAGATGACCTGGCCTCCACAATCCCCCTACCTTAACCCAATTGAGATAGTTTTGGATGAATTTGACCGCAGAGTGAAGGAAAATTAGCCAACACGTGCTCAGCATATGTGGGAATTCTTTCAAGGATTCCGGATGACTACCTTATGAAGATTGAGAGAATGCCAAGATTCTGCAAAGCTGTCATCAAGACAAAGGGGGGCTACTTTAAAGAATCTAAAATATATTGACATGTTTAACACTTTTTTGGTTACTACATGATTCCACATGTGTTATTTCACAGTTTTGATGTCTTCACTATTATTCTACTGTAACGTCTGCTTCCAACTCACACTCTCAAACATGTTGATCCCATGAACGCAGCTCACTCTCTAGATCCTAACCACCTGAAATCTGATCACCTGTTCACACACCTGTATGTCATTATCACACACTATTTAGTTCAGTTCTTTGCAACCCATCATTGTGAGGTATTGTTGTCTAGCCCCTTGGGTGCTGCCATAGAGTTGCATTAGAAGTGCCCATCCAAGAAGGCTCAAGGTCATTGACCACAGAAAATGTCAAATTACGTTATATCTACAGTCCCTTGTCAACATCATACTTTCAAAATCTAAGCTAGCAGTCATGTATCAAGTCAACAATCTACTGGCAAATCCTTTTTAATACTTGTCATATGAAGAGAAATTATAGATAAAATGTATCGGTGCTCATCGGCCATTGGACAAACATTACACAACGAGTTGGAAGTCGCAAATTCAACAATGAGTGGTTTGGAAGGAATCAGTGGCTAACTGCAAGCATTGCAAAGCAATCATTAGCCAAGTCTAAGATTAAGGGTTTCTTTTCCTAGTTTAAAATTATAAACATTCAACATGGCCATGCTGTTAATGAAGCATGATTTGTGCTGTGATCTAAACAACTTAACTCAGAACTGCATAATATGACTTTAGTGAGTTCAGGACAACTGGGAACTCTGGGGAAAACAAGCTACGACTAGGAAATAAGTTTTGAACTTTCATCCAACTCGGAATTGTAAATTGGGAACGTGGGCCTCTTTCCAACTGAGATTTAACTTCCAACTGAGATTTATTCCTGATTATTATTTGACCATGCTTGTCATTTATGAACATTTTTAAAATCTTGGCTCTCTCTAATTTTCTCCTTCTCTCTTTCTTTCTCTCGGAGGGCCTGAGCCCTAGGACCATACGTCGGGACTACCGGCCGTGGTGACTCCTTGCTGTCCCCAGTCCGCCTGGCCTTGCTGCTATTCCAGTTTCAACTGTTCTGCCTGCGGTTATGGAACCCCTACCTGTCCCAGACCTGCTGTTTTCAACTCTTAATGATCGGCTATGAAAAGCCAACTGAGATTTATTCCTGATTATTATTTGACCATGCTTGTCATTTATGAACATTTTGAAAATCTTGGCTGTCTCTAATTTTCTCCTTCTCTCTTTCTTTCTCTCGGAGGACCTGGGCCCTAGGACCATGCGTCGGGACTGCCGCCCGTGGTGACTCCTTGCTGTCCCCAGTCCGCCTGGCCTTGCTGCTATTCCAGTTTCAGCTGTTCTGCCTGCGGTTATGGAACCGCCACCTGTCCCAGACCTGTTGTTTTTCAACTCTTAATGATCAGCTATGAAAAGCCAACTGAAAATTATTCATGATTATTATTTGACCATGCTTGTCACTTATGAACATTTTTGAACATCTTGGCATAGTTCTGTTATAATCTCCACCCGGCACAGCCAGAAGAGGACTGGCCACCCCTCATAGCCTGGTTCCTCTCTAGGTTTCTTCCTAGGTCTTGGCCTTTCTAGGGAGTTTTTCCTAGCCACCGTGCTTCTACACCTGCATTACTAGCTGTTTGGGGTTTTAGGCTGGGTTTCTGTACAGCACTTCGAGATATTAGCTGATGTACAAAGGGCTATATAAAATAAAATTGATTGATTGATTGATTGATTGATTTCCAGAGCTACGACCTGAAGATCACCAACATCAACCTGATTTGACCTAGATTTTTTTAGAGTTCCCAGATGTCTTGTATGCACCATAAATCCAGAGAGTACCAGACTTTGATGACAAAGTTTGATGACAAAATTTGCCCACGAAGGACCGCTGTGCCACCTTCCTGTTCAAGTGAGCACAGCACAACAAGGTGAGTCCAAAAATGTATTGTATGCTGCTGCATAAATTATGTAATATGCCAGGGAGATATGTATACTGGAGCTAAGAAAGTAATACTAAGTGTATGTTGTGTAGTAAGATTTAGTAGCCCATGTGCCTCACCCTAATAATTTGGTCTATTTACCCCTCTTAATTTCGACTACTGTTCTGACTTGGTGGTGCACATGTTGCCTAGAGCTTTCATTGTCTGCTTATACATTTCAAAAGTGCTGAATAAATAGTTATATTGACCAAGTCCGTCGCTCATTGATGTCTTAATCAAAATAACGGAATGCCACTTATCCGCTTGTCGTCCCCTTATGGCATAGTTTGTATGTCTCAATTGTCAGCAGAAACCACATTTGTTTAAGCAAGTCAGCCATCTCAGCTCTGTTTTTTTTAAAGGCAGTAAAAAAGGCTGAATTAACTGTTTCGCTGCCAGACATGGCTCCACTGATAGCCAGGTGTAGCAGTGGTGCGGTGTTGGGACTTCTGTTGGGACTCTGCTGTTGTGACAGCTTTAGGTAGGCCCTAAAAGTTTGTGGGCACCATTTGTCACCGTTATAGTGCAAATCGTGTATTGTTTAGTGTTGTGTTGTGTAGTGTAGTGGCTTGGCTGGCATGCATCCCCCCCAATTTTATTTTTGCCCCACCAAGATTTACATGCTAAAATCGTCACTGATATAGACAGGTGTGTGCCTTTCCAAATCATGTCCAATCAATTGAAGTTACCACAGGTGGACTCCAATCATGTAGTTGAAACATCTCAAGGATGATCAATGGAAACAGGATGCACCTGAGCTCAATTGAGTCTCATAGCAAAGGGTCTGAATACTTATGTAAATTAGGTATTTCAGTATATACAATTGCCAAAAACCTGTTTTTGCTTTGTCATGATGGGGTATTGTGTGTAGATGAGGATTTTTTATTTATTTGATCAATTTAAGAAAGTCTGTAACATAACAAAATGTGGAAAAAGGGAAGGGGTCAGAATACTTTCCCGAATGCACTGTACATTTCACAAACAGTATATTTTACATTAGTTACGTTTTGTTTGTTTTCAGTCCATATACTTTTCTTCTGTGTGCTGTGCTGTTTCACAAAAGTTCCGAACTTTTCTATTCTCAAATTTTATACATATTGTAAATTAAAGAAAAAATGTTTTGCTAAGAGTATTATTGATAGATTGACTATGACTTTTCAAAATCGCCAGCAGTGCTATTTGTAGAGTTAGCTCCAAGTAAATGTAGATTTTTTTTCCATTCCTGAACCTGCGACCAAAAACAAGCTATATATGGGCAGTTCCAAAACAAGTGATCTAATGATTCTGTCTCTTCACAGCAAGAGGGATGGTTGTATATATATATACTGCTCAAAAAAGTAAAGGGAACACTTAAACAACACAATGTAACTCCAAGTCAATCACACTTCTGTGAAATCAAACTGTCTACTTAGGAAACAACACTGATTGACAATAAATTTCACATGCTGTTGTGCAAATGGAATAGACAAAAGGTGGAAATTATAGGCAATTGACAATAAATTTCACATGCTGTTGTGCAAATGGAATAGACAAAAGGTGGAAATTATAGGCAATTAGCAAGACACCCCCAATAAAGGAGTGGTTCTGCAGGTGGTGACCACAGACCACTTCTCAGTTCCTATGCTTCCTGGCTGATGTTTTGGTCACTTTTGAATGCTGGCGGTGCTTTCACTCTAGTGGTAGCATGAGACGGAGTCTACAACCCACACAAGTGGCTCAGGTAGTGCAGCTCATCCAGGATGGCACATCAATGCGAGCTGTGGCAAGAAGGTTTGCTGTGTCTGTCAGCGTAGTGTCCAGAGCATGGAGGCGCTACCAGGAGACAGGCCAGTACATCAGGAGACGTGGAGGAGGCCATAGGAGGGCAACAACCCAGCAGCAGGACCGCTACCTCCGCCTTTCACAGCAAGAGGGATGGTTGTACAGCAAGAGGGATGGTTGATTTCACAGACCATTGATGTGTGGGGTTGCTTCTCAGCCAAGGGAGTGGGCTGACTCACAATTTTGCCTAAGAACACAGCCATGAATAAAGAATGGTACCAACACATCTTCCGAGAGCAACTTCTCCCAACCATCCAGGAACAGTTTGGTGACGAACAATGCCTTTTCCAGCATGATGGAGCACCTTGCCATAAGGCAAAAGTGATAACTAAGTGGCTTGGGGAACAAAACATTGATATTTTGTGTCCATGGCCAGGAAACTCCCCAGATCTTAATCCCATTGAGAACTTGTGGTCAATCCTCAAGAGGCGGGTGTTTGCCCATGCAGTTGTGGGTGATCAGGGAATACAGGAGGGGACTAAGTACACACCCCTGTGGGGCCCCAGTGTTAAGGATCAGCGTGGCAGACGTGTTGTTGCCTACTCTTACCACCTGGGGGTGGCCATTCAGGAAGTCCAGGATCCAGTTGCAGAGGGAGGTGTTTAGTCCCAGAATCCTTACCTTAGTGTTGAGCTTCACGGGCACTATGGTGTTGAACGCTGAGCTGTAGTCAATGAACAGCAGTCTCACATAGGTGTTCCTTTTGTCCAGGTGAGAAAGGGCAGTGTGGAGTGCGATTGAGATTGCGTCATCTGTGGATCTGTTGGGGCGGTATGCGAATTGGAGTGGGTCTAGGGTGTCCGGGAGGATGCTGTTGATGTGAGCCATGACTAGCCTTTCAAAGCACTTCATGGCTACCGACAAGAGTGCCTCGGGGCAGTAATCATTTAGGAGGTTACCTTCGCTTCCTTGGGCACAGGGACTATGGTGGTCTGCTTGAAACATGTAGGTATTACAGACTCGGTCAGGGAGAGGTTGAAAATGTCAGTGAAGACATTTGACAGTTGGCCGCGCATGCTTTGAGTACACGTCCTGGTAATCCGTCTGGCCCAGCGGCTTTGTGAATGTTGACCTGTTTAAAGGTTTTGTTCACATCGGCTGCCGAGAGCGTTATCACACAGTCATCCAGAACAGCTGGTGCTCTCGTGCATACTTCAGTGCAGTTTTTTCCCTGGTTGCACATTTTTCCCTGGTTGCTCGTAAAAATGTGGTAAAACTGATTTAAGTTTGCCTGCTTTAAAGTCCCCGGCCACTAGGAGCGCCACTTCTGGGTGAACATTTTCTTCTTTGCTTATGGCCTTATAGAGTTGGTTGAGAGCTGTCTTAGTGCCAGCTTTGCTTTGTGGTGGTAAATAGTCGGCTAAGAATAATAGAGATGAGGACTCTCTTGGTAGACAGTGTGGTCAACAGCTTATCATAAGGTACTCTACCTCAGGCGAGCAATACCTCAAGACTTCTTTAATATTCGACATTGCGCACCAGCTGTTATTGACAAAAAGACACACACCTCCACCCCTCTTCTTACCAGAGGTAGCGTCTCTGTTCTGCCGGTGCAGAACAGTGATCCCGCCAGCTCTATATTGTCAGTTTCTTCTTTCAGCCATGTCTCAGTGAAACATAAGATGTTACAGTTTTTAATGTCCCGTTGGTAGGATAATCTTAAGAGTAGGTCATCAATTTTATTTTCCAACAATTGCACGTTAGCAAGGAGAATGGAAGGGATTGGGAGTTTGCTCACTCGCCTCCGAATTCTCAGAAGGATCCCCGATCTGCGTCCCCTTTTCCGGCATCTTTTCTTCATGCAAAAGGCGTGGATCTGGGCCTGTTCCAGTGAAAGCAGGATATCCTTCTCATCGAACTTGTTAAAGGAAAATGTTTATTCCAGTCCACAGTGAATAATCGCTTTCTGATGTCCAGAAGTTATTTTTGGTCATAATAGATGGTAGCAGCAACGTTATGTACACAATAAGTAAATAAATAAGTTACGCCCAAAAAAATACCAAATTGCACAATTGGTTGGGAGAATGTAAAACGTCAGCCATGTTCTTCGGTACCATCTCGTTCTTCGGTCAGGATCTCGTTTTTCTACTGAGCAGCATAAAGTGGCACTTTAAGGATTTCTAGCAAACCAAAGGTTACGAATCAACTGTCAATATCGAGATCAACAGTGGCCTGGAGTGGTCTTGCGGGTTAGGGGCACTTCCGTCAGGGCGCACATACAGTATAGGCCTACTGTGTCACCGTTCGGGCACCCACACCCTTCTGGCACAAATAACTAAATATCCCTGATTGACTTGATTTAGTTACACAGTCCAGCGATATTTTAGCCCTGATCTTGATAAGAAATCAATTGTATATAAAATAAAGAGGAACATGTTTTAATAATAACAGTAGGCTACATCAACATTTAGTTTCCATTTATACAAAGTGTCGGGTAAATTGCCACAGTAGATATGCTTGGTAAATGAGGAAATACTTCATTTCTATTGTACAGAATACTTGTCAAATAGAGAAATCTCTGTTAGTCTGTTCAAAAAGGACTAAGTTGTCCTGATAATACCAACCAGAGTGCGAACATATTTAGAAAGACTTAACAGGACTAAGGTAACACCGACATCATCTTTTAGGGAGCGGCAATGAAGTGACCAATAATGGTTGATCAGCTGTGCAGGTGAATTTACAGCATATTGATGGTTTATTAACAAGACATCAGATTGCAATAATCTAGTGCCACCGATCGATTCAATAGGCCCCTTGTTTTTTGATTATATTCCAGTACATTCTGTATGCTACCTGTTAGCCTATCCATTGTCACATAATGAAAGGTGTGAAAACTGATAATAGGCTGTTGTTTGTGTTTTCCTGGCTGATTTGGGTCATCAGTTGATTGACAGATGTAGGCCTACTGTAGAACAATAAACTTTCCTCCCGTGTGGATGCTCGCTCACGTTTTATAGTTAGGCTATGTATAATTTGTTAATATAGTTATGGTCTTCAGTGTGGATGGCCCTTACATAGGTGAGATTTCCATTGCTAAGCTGTTATATTACAGCTACAGTAGTATGGGCCTACTGTCCTTTAGTTTGATTTCATTATTTGAACTCATCCTTCTTGTGATTTCAAAGCCTGTATTGTGTGGCTTTAATATTTCATTTCGTAAAGCTGTCAAGATGTTTATGCATTGGAGCCTATCCAAAGACAATTTCTTTAAGCTGTGATTTGAACCCATGCCAACTCTGGCATATGTGTGCCAGGGTCAGCGGCTGTAACCGCTGGACCACACAGCTACTGAGGCTGTCAATCATTTATTCTGCATATTGCTTGCCTTGAACATATAATAATAATAATAATAATAATAATAATAATAATAATAATAATAATAATACAAATAAAAAATATCCCGAACGAAAAAACATCTACCCCTTACAACTTATTATAATCCACATAAGAATTCACACAAGATGCACTGTAGCATAAACGTAGCCTGCATGTACTCTACATAGGCTGCATTTACACAGGAAACTCAATTCTGATATTTTTGGACTTTTAACCAATCGCATTAGATCTTTTCACATTAGATCTTTTTCAGAGCTGCCTGTCTAAACGCAGCCATAGGCTACTTGAACTGGTGCCGAGTGGACCTGCAGTCTAAATTACAATGCAGGTAGCTATGGTACTGCATTTTATACAAACACCGTTTCGAGCTGCTCTCTGGTGGTGATTGTAAATATTTATTCAGATATTCAAATCCTCCTGATGCATGATATTTGTTTTCCTGCGACAAAATTGGTCAAATTAAGATCCGACAACTGTAAAAGGAGATTATAGGGCTGTGTTTTACTAAATGGCATCCATACATCAAGATGTACAGTAAGCATGTGCAGCTCCCGAGTGGCGCAATGGTCTAAGGCACTGCATCACAGTGCTAGACGCGTCTCTACAGACCCTGGTTTAATCCCGGGCTGTATCACAAGCAGCTGTGATTGGGAGTCCCATAGGGCGGTGCACAATTGGCTGGTGTAGGCTGTCATTGTAAATTAGAATTTGTTCTTAACTGACTTGCCTAGTTAAATAAAGGTTAAATCATCCATGCTTTTCCAGAAGTCCCTGTGATGTGAAGCCATGCAGTCAGGTGGTGGTGCAGGACAATGTGACAAAGATAAGCTCTCTTCATGGTTTATAAATTGATATACAAAATGATGCCGGATTCAAAACTTTGAGTGTTCAAATTATTATGCACAATTCTTGCAACCAATAGAATGTTATATATATAGGGGATACAACCATCCCAGCTCTGCAGATTTTGCTGCGAAAAGACAGAATCATTAGATCACTTGTTCTGGTACTGCCTATATGTAGTTTGTTTTTGGTCCCAGGTTCAGGAATGGCTGAAAGATTGCAACATTTACTTGGAGCTAACTCTGCAAATAGCACTGCTGGGTGATTTGAAAAGTCCTAGTCAATCGATCAATAATATAATAATACTCTTAGCAAAGGTGTTTATCTTTCATTTACAACCTGTAGAAACTATGAGAATATAAAGGTTCACAACTTTTGTGAAACAACACAGTAGAAAAATAAATGGCAGCTAGAACTGGATGGTCTTCACAGATAGATGGGAGGGGTTGAGGGTAGCTGAAGGCTGTGACTAAAAGGAAACAAAGGATAACTAATGTAAAATATACTGTCTGTGAAATGTATGTAGTATGTATAAGCTGGAAGTAGAAGCCTAAGTATTGTTGTCCATTAGTTTACTCCAATTAGGGGAGGGGTGGCAGGGTTAGGGGAAATAATAAAGAAGGAAAATATATTCAATTCGTTTACTCCAATTAGGGGAGGGGTGGCAGGGTTAGGGGAAATAATAAAGAAGGAAAATATATTCAATTAGTTTACTCCAATTAGGGGAGGGGTGGCAATAATTAAAAAAAATAATAAAGAAGGAAAAAAAAGAAATAAATGCTTCCCCCTTTTCCGTGGTATCCAATTGGTCGTACAGACTCAGGTCAGGCAAAGGACAAGAGCCATGCATCCTCCGAAACACAACCCAACCAAGCCATATTGCTTCTTGACACAATGCCCACTTAACCCAGAAGCCAGCCACACCAATGTTTCAGAGGAAACACCGTACACCTGGTGACCATGTCAGCGCCCGGCCCACCACAGGAGACACTAGTGCGCGATGGGACAAGACATCCCTGCTGGCCAAACCCTCCCCTAACCCAGACAACGCTGGGCCAATTGTGCACCGCCCCATGGGTCTCCCGGTCACAACAGAGCCTGGACTTGAACCCAGAATCTCTAGTGGCACAGCTAGCCTTAAACCACTGCGCCACAAGGGAGGCCTGGAAAATGAATATTTGTTAAAATATATAAAGTACCAGTCAAAGGTTTGGACACACCTACTCATTCAAGGGTTTTTCTTTATTTTTTACTATTTTCTACATTGTAGAATAACTGTAAAGCCATCTAAACTATTAAATAACACATATGGAATCATGTAGCAACCAAAAAAGTGTTAAACAAATCAAAATATATTTGAGATTTGAGATTCTTCAAAGTAGCCATGATAGCTTTGCACACTCTTGGCATTCTCTCAACCAGCTTCATGAGGTAGTCATTGATGTCTTCACTATTATTCTACAATGTAGAAAATAGTAAAAAGCTAAGAAAAACCCTTGAATGAGTAGGTGTGTCCAAACTTTTGACTGGTACTGTATATATTTACCAGAAAATATTTCTAAATGATGCAGACAATTGCACTGGTAGAAGCCACAACTATATGTAATATTAAAGGTGATCTAGCCCCTAAAAAATATAAAATAAAAACAAAATATAGATAAGCCCTCCTACAGACCATCACTGTGATGAATGTTAAAATACACCCCTGGCACTCTCTGCCATTCTCCGTAACACTCCCTCTCTCTCCCTTAAACACCAGCCTTGTGCTCCTCCTCTGCCCCGCCTGTGCCTCCATCTCTCCTTCCTTCTAAACCTGAAACTACAGTTTTCTTTCCTTTTCCTTTTCTTTCCCTCTATCTCATTCTCATTAGATGTTAATGACAGGTCTTATATGCAGTCTTTGGCTGGCTTTATAGTCCAATTATCCTCCAAGTTCAGCGAGAGCTCATTGATCCTGCGGTCCATGGAGAATATCTCTTCTCTTTTGAAGAAGGGAAGGTGCACTGTACCATTTCAAATATCAAACGTTACTCATTTTTTAAATGTCACATATCTTGGCTAATAATAACACTTCACTGTCTAAAGTATTACTGACAACCATGATCATCACTCTCTACCCTCTTTCAGCCAGAAGAGGACTGGCCACCCCTCGGAGCCTGGTTCCTATCTCGGTTTCTTCCTACGTATGTAGGATCTCAATTTGAGCCAGTTTGCTACAACAGGAAAATAATCCTACAGCAACAGAAAATGTGAATTATTATGTGGATTATAATTCATGGACATTGTTGTAGGGGATGATGCATTTTTCGTCAGGGAAAATAAATTCTGACATTTCAAAGTGAAAATTATAAACTTTAGAAGCCTTTTTAAAACACTGCAAGTTTGCATTTTCCATTTCTTCTTTTCAAAATAAGATCCTACATCTGGTTCCTTCCTTTCTATAGAGTTTTTCCTAGTCACTGTGCTTCTGCATCTGCATTGCTTGCTCTTTGAGATTTTAGGCTGGGTATCTGTATAGCACTTTGTTACAACTGCTGATGTAAAAAGGGATTTATAAAATACAATTGATCGATTGAGATAAGGAACCCTACTTAATGGGATAATAGAAGAAGAACACTATGGGAAAAAATATGTTATAAAATAACACTTTGTTAGGACCACACCCTAAAACTGATGATTAGATAAGATGATCATCGTTAAATTAGATTAGATAATGCATCTTTGAGTCATGGTATGATGATGTACATGATATAATGCACTCAGTTGTGTGAAAACATGCCAGCATTCTTATTTTATTTAAGAAGTTATATCACAGACATTTAATTCCCTAACTGAAATGGAATTATGCAATCAATGTCATCACATCAGTACTCTTGTTCAAGCACTGTAATGGCTGGAACGAAGCGAATGGAACGGAATCAAACACAAGGAACCATGTGTTTGATGTATTTGATGCCATTGCACACGTTCCACTCCAGCCATTACCACGAGCCCGTCCTCCCCAATTAAGGTGCCACCAACCTCCTGTGATGCACCCCCCCCCAGTCAGCACTAAACCTGATAAATACTTTAATGGTTGAAACATTGTAATCTGTACCAGTGCAGCAAGCAACACTGTAGTGAACATTGAGTCAGTATTCATTACTATAGATTGTGGATAGTTGTGGTGGTGGTGGCCTGACCTCCCATGGCCTGTTGGAGCTAATGAAGTTCTCCTCTAAGTAATCCACCCCGGTGGAAATCATCTGAGCTGAAGCCAACATAAGGTTCCTCAGTTTTATTTCACCATTGCATGCCCATGCATATTCTATCAGGCGGCATGCCGTGCGCCCGTCTGTTTCATAATGGAGATTTGCAAGATGCAAGACAAGATGGTGTGTGTTTTTCTTGTATGTCTTCCTTTCACTGTTAATCAGATTTTGTAGTTCATGTACAGTCATGTGAGATCTTGGTTAAAACAACTTCGCAATATCCTTGTAGCTGGATGCTCCACTAGTCACAGTATGTCTGTTTAGTTCCAGAAATGTGCCCTTTATGCTCAGTTTGTACTGATGTGGGATCTTAATTTGATCACCTTGTTGCAGGAGAAGTTTCCTGCAATGCAGGACATTTTAAACTTGTAATGTATTTAAAGGTGTGAGAGTAAGACACAGACTGACTTGTAGTAATGTAGTGAGAGTAAGACACAGACTGACCTGTAGTAATGTGGTGAGTGTGAAAGACACAGATTGACCTGTAGTAATGTAGTGAGAGTAAGATGCAGACTGACCTGTAGTAATGTAGTGAGAGTAAGACGCAGACTGACCCTTAGTAATGTAATGAGTGTGAGAGACACAGACTGACCTGTAGTAATGTAATGATTGTGAGAGACACAGACTGACCTGTAGTAACGTAGTGAGTGTGAGAAACAGACTGACCTGTAGTAATGTAGTGAGTGTGAGAGACGCAGACTGACCTTTAGTAATGTAGTGAGACTAGCGTACTCTCTCTGGGCTGAGCTGCTGCTCATGTGGAGGCAACATGAGCAGCCAAGTAAAACCGACCGTCTGCTCTGCTGCTTTGTTTCTCTCTCCTCCAGCACTCTGTCTGTTCCTCTCCTCTTCTGATCTGTTTGTTCTTGCCCCCTCTTCCCACTCTACTTCTCCTGCTCTCCTGAAGGGATCTGATAACATCGCTAGTGCCAATCTATTTCCCATCAATACCCCAGGCCCAAACGCTCAGGTTCATTTTGTACTCTATTTTCATGTAAACAAATATGATTTGATTGCCCAACAGTTACACTTAAACTAGAGAATTCAGACCCCAAAGCCTATCTCTTTGTAACACGACAACACCCTTACCAAGAAGGGTTAACAATGTGCGATAATTATTTAATGACTTATTCCACAGGCTGTGATGCATGACTGGATTACAGACGCAGAAAATAGATTACACATTTGCCATCTGCTCTCCCTACATTGATCTTCTGATTGAGGAAAGTTGAGGGCTACCTCATTGAATTTATGCCAATCAAAATTTTCATCTCCCTGGCGGAGGCAATTTCTATCATGTTTCATTTCAGTTGCATAAACACACAGAGCCCCCAAACTCTCGCTCCTGTGACTGGCTGCACACTGGGAGAAAGAATTGACTAACAAGCTTTAATGAGTAAGCTAGTAGTAATATGGACTTCTAAGGTACACTTTTGCAGTATGTGTTTATTATGTATTTGTCTGTTTGTATGTGTGTGTGTGTGTGTGTGTGTGTGTGTGTGTGTGTGTGTGTGTGTGTGTGTGTGTGTGTGTGTGTGTGTGTGTGTGTGTGTGTGTGTGTGTGGGGGGGGGGGGGGGGGGGTGTAGCACATGCTTGTGTGTGTGTGGGTATGTTTGTGGGTTTTTGTGTGTGCATGCCTGTGGGTGCGTGTGTGTGTGCTTTTTGGCGCTGTACTGTTTTCAATACAATTAGCATCTATACATTGGGGAAGGCTCATCCCTTACCGTAGGCAGTCACCCAGCCACAGCTGAACCATACAGCTGTATCCCGCTGGTTCAGGGAATTGTGTAGAGTGATATAAACCAGGGACAGGCAGAGAGGAAGTCATAGAGGAGACCTTGGTTTAATATAGATATTGATAAATTAGATCAACAAGGAGACACGTGTACATGGGAGCCAACTGTTCCAATCGTTTCATTCATTTGGTTACCAGTGCAGATGACTTGTCGAAGATTTATGAAGTCACTGTCTAATCCTGGTATATACATTACATGGCCAAAAGTATGTGGATACCCCTTAAAATTTGTGGATTCGGCTATTTCAGCCACACACGTTGCTGACAGGTGTATAAAATTGAGCACACAGCAATGCAGTAGAATGGCCTTACTGAAGAGCTCAGTGACTTTCAACGTGGCACCGTCATAGGATGTTACCTTTCCTAATTTCTGCCCTGCTAGAGCTGCCCCGGGCGGTTATTGTGCGGTTATTGTGAAGTGGAAACATCTAGGAGCAACAACGGCTCAGCCAAGAAGTTGTAGGCCACACAAGCTCACAGAACGGGACCGGCAAGTGCTAAAGCATGTAGTGCGGAAAAATCATCTGTCCTCGGTTGCAAACTTTCTCTGGAAGCAACGTCAGCACAACAACTGTGCGCCGGGGGCTTCATGAAATGGGTTTCCATGGCCGAGCAGCAGCACACAAGCCTAAGATCAAAATGCGCAATGCCAAGAGTTGGCTGGATTGGTGTAAAACTCACCGCCATTGGACTCTGGAGCAATGGAAACGCTTTCTCACTCTTCACCATCTGGCAGTCCAACGGATAAATCTGGGTTTGGCAGATGCCAGGAGAAGGCTACTTGCCCTAATGCAAAGTTCCAACTGTAAAGTTTGTGGAGAAGGAATAATGGTCTGGGGCTGTTTTTCATGGTTCAGGCTAGGCCCCTTAGTTCCAGTGAAGGAAAATCTTAACGCTACAGCATACAATGACATTCTAGAACATTCAGACACATGTAAGAAGAGGTGTGTTATGATGAGCCTCTGTTGGCTGTCATGAACAGAGTGGAGTTTTTATATTTTGGACTGTCGTGGAAATTACCACCAGGGACACCTGAAGTCTATATTAAATGAATCATTCTTTATTATCAACAAGTTTAAAAACAATGTTTTTATTTTAATCTTAACCTTATTTTAACTAGGCAAGCTGGGGTGGTTCCAACAAACTTAATGCGCCATAGTGCACGTCGGTCGGGAGCTCCACCGGTGCAGTCCCGTTAGTTCTCTTATACTGCTTACACAGACAAGCTATATTTGCATGATTTACATTACTCATTATTCATCATTAATTCATCATTAACTTTTGGTTCGTGCATGTGACCGACCAATACCTCACGAGGCTTCTTCTCTCCAAGCTGAGACTTTGAAACTGAGATATCCCTTTTTGTTCTCAAAGCAATGTTCTGCCTGTACTGCCAAATTGCTTATACTGATAGTGAGAATTCCTCCCAGGCACGATCAATCAGTCACTTGAATGAACCCAGTCGGTTTGGTTTAGAAAAGCACAAACATAACATTTTCCTTCACAGGACAAAGTGAGGTCCATACAGAAATGGTTTGTCGAGATCGGCGTGGAAGAACTTGACTAGCCTGAACAGAGCCCTGACCTCAACCCCATCGAACACCTTTGGGATGAATTGGAACGCCGACTGTGAGCCAGGCCTAGTAGCCCATCATCAGTGCCTGACCTCACTAATGCTCTTGTGGCTGTATGGAAGCAAGTCCCCGTAGCAATGTTCCAACATCTAGTGGAAAGCCTTCCCAGAAGAGTGGAGGCTGTTAGAGCAGCAAAGGGGTGACCAACGCAATATTAATGCCCATCATTTTGGAACAAGATATTCGAAGAGCAGGTGTCCACATACTTTTGGCCATGTAGTGTATCATTCTAATAAATAGGGAGAACACTAGATGTTTTAAGTAGTAGCCATTTTCTTCTGTTCAGTGGCAGGTATAGTTCAATGTCAACCAGAAAACTGAATAGATATAAGATCTTAATTTGATCCCCCTGTTACAGGATAACTTTCCTGCAATGCAGGAAATGCAGAACTTGTTGTGTATTTGAGATTTAAAAAGGCTTCTGAAGTTAGTAATATCCACTTTGAAATTATTTTCCTGCTGTAGCAAACTAGCTCAAATTAAGATCCTACATCTGTAGTTTAGGTACAGAACCTCGGGTCAGGAGAATAAAAATAACTGTTCACTCTGAATGTGATGTTGGTATTTGGAACAGTGTGGATAAGCGCTATCATTGTAAAGACGAACACAGTGAATTATTTAATGATAGAGTTTTACAAAGAGGGAAATTAGGAGGCAGTGTTGCTGTCTGAGTGCTGATACTGTACTGTCCCTCAGTACAATAATCTCTGTGGTGCTAAACATTGCTACTGTCCTCTCTATATCTCCACAGCAACTGGCCCAGCAACCAGACTGCTAACAAAATCAAACTCAACTTAGCTTCTGTGACACATTAATCTTTTGATTAGGAGTTGGATGACTTGGGATTTGTGTTTGCTGAGGTTGTGCCTGCTTGTCTTCCGCTGTCATTGATGTGATGATTATATGTTGGTTTTCAGCGCATGTACTCTGCACGTGCACACACTCCTAATTTCCTGCTGGCCACGTGTCAATGGGTTCATAACAGGGCCTCGATGTGAATAAATAACCCCTCCATTCATTACTCCTCATATTATTCTGGATCAAATTGTCCACACGCCTTCAATCTTTACTGTCCCTCCTCCAATCCCACTCTTTTCCAGTGCCCTCCTGGCCTCCCCGAGGCCCCAGCCACATGGCTGTCTCCACTGACTGGCTGAAGGTTTAATCTCACTAAAAGGCTCCACACCCTCTATCTGGACCACTCTTATTAAGGTAGCGGCAGGTAGCCTAGTGGTTAGAGTGTTGGACTAGTAACTGGAAGGTTGCAAGATTGGATCCCCGCGCTGACAAGTTAAAAAGCTGTGGTTCTGCCACTGAAAAAGGCAGTTAACCCACTGTTCCTAGGCTGTCATTGAAAATAAGAATGTCTTCTTAACTGACTTGCCTAGTTAAATAAAGGTTAAAAAAATAAACTCTTATCAGCAAAGCCATTAGGTCTAGGATCACTACCGCTCTTATTTCCTATCGCTATGTCATATTAGAGGTAAGATTAGGATTACCATAGATTATTCATAGATATTGATATTCTTTTGAAAATATGTAGTTTTGTTATTTGGTGAAATGACCATGTGTTGTATCAGGTTATGTCTGCTTCCTCTGTCTTACCCATATTAATCCAACATGTGATGGCGTTTGAGGAGGAGTTGAGGCCAAGCAAGTGACAGCTGTGGTGTACTGGGAGTCAGTGTGTGCATTTCAGCAGGAGTCCGTGGGAGACATGTAGGTAAAACACACTCCATTGCATTACAATACATTACACCCAACAGACGAACTGACTGCACCCAACAGACGAACTGACTGTCTGTTATCATAAAACCATTCAGGTCAGGAGTTTTACTTTCATATGTAGACTGAACTGGTGCAAAATCAGTGATTCATAGGTAGAAACTCGATCTATACACAATAATGTAACCTAACGTCTGAGAGAGATGTATCATTTTTGTTACTTTAATAATTGATGCTAACGCAGGTTTTGAAACTGTGCAGCTGAAAGCCAATGGATTGTTAAATTGTCACTGTGTATTACATGAGATAAACTGGAGAGCAGAGGAGGGAGTACAGTTTAAACATGCCCCACTCTATAGAGAGCTACTGTTGCCAGTCAGTGCATGAGTAGAGTGTACGTACAGTTAAAGTGTACATTTGAAGTAGGTTAAAACTTTTCACACATGCTGGACCAGCGATTACTAATGACAGTTGTCCATCCATGACCTCTGACCTGAGAGCCAGAAAGCTATTGAATCACCTAACCACACCAATAGGCAGATTCTGAAACCTGACCAGAGATAGCCAGCCACTCCCAAAATGTGTATAGTCCTCTCACTCAGAGGACTCTGAGTGAGATCAGTTGGAATAAGCTCACCTGGGAATATCAGTGTTGGACAAGAGAGTGCTGCTGTCTGTCGGTCTTCCTGGACTGCATGAATCATAGTCTTCCTCACACACACACACACACACACACACACACAGCTCAGTTCAGTTCAGCTCACTGAATCCTCCAGTAGGGACACAGGCTATAAGCCTCCATCAAAGAGCCTTAGATGAAAGCCTAAATAAAAGCACCTGGGTTGTGATTTGTGATTAGCGCTTGGGTCAATGTTTGGATTTGATCAAAGCCAGAGCCTGTCTGTGTGGAAGTCTCTGGTCTGCTGTGGACTCTGCTCATAGGTCTGCCTTATGATGTGTACTGAATGGATTTTGGGGCCATTGCAACTAACTCTGCCTGGCTGACTTTGTTTAGCGTACTCATTCATGTTGTTTCCTTTTCATTACCAAGTAATTCATGTTTGCCTGTGGTTTGTTCATGTCTGCTCTGGGTACACAACTTTAATCATACCCTGTCATTAAAACACAACTAACATTGTCATAAAGTATTTGCACGGAAATTCAAAGTGTCCATGCGTACTCATTACTGTATATCTAAAGTTAGGAGTTCACTCAGTTTATCATGTCATCAGTGACTATAAATGTGCTGCTGTATGTTGGTATCCACTCTGTAAACAAATCCTAGTCTTTCTGCTACCCAATGTATGAAACTGTCCTCTAGATGTGATTTTTACCTTGTGCCCTCTCAAAGCCTACACACTGACATTGGGTAGAGGCGTTTCGACAATTATTTATTTATTTGTATTTTTTTTTACACATATATATATATATATCTATATATATTATTGCTGCAATTCTGGAGCCATTCCAATACTCGCTCCCAATATCCCCATAACAGGGTGCTATGTTCATATCTGATACATCATGTTTCCTCTTAACGCATGCTGATTATTACATGTCACAGTAGCAGGATGCAAATAAATGAAACAGTCTCTTTTTTAAATTGCATGTCATGTCACAATCTATTCATTCTACGAACTCTTCAGTAACATGCCTTTTTCAAAGTCCATTGGAGAAAAAAACATACAGTTTCCATTAGAGAACAAAATCTTAACAAAGAGAACATTAATATGATATATTCTTAAAGCTGGCAATCTATGATTAATCTCCAGCGCCACCCAAATCCCAGCACCCAACCTGATGCACGCCATGCCCCCGCCCACCTAAGCCTCATAGCTGAAGAAGCAGACTTTATGCAATTATTATTACATTAAACTATTTACAGTAACTTGGAAATATGGCACCAAATTTAGTAGTAAAGAAAACAACTTGTGGGTTACACGTTAAAATGTTCTGTGAGTAAATACTTCTGTTTCCTGTGTAATGGAAAAAGAAGGGCTTGTTGGAATTCCATTAATTCCTTTAGTGCTTCATACTGTAGTCAGTTCTTTAAGAATGCATAATACAGTGAGAGAGGAGGGGGTGCTAGTGGGGGAGTGGGGGGAAGGGGGAGTGCTAGTGGGGGAGCGGGAGGGGGGGGGTTAGTGGGGGAGTGGGGGGAGGAGGGGGTGCTAGTGGGGGAGTGGGGATGGGTGCTAGTGGGGGAGCGTGGGAGGAGGGGGTGCTACTGGGGGAGCGGGTGGAGGTGGGGGTGCTACTGGGGGAGCGGAGAGGAGGGGGTGCTACTGGGGGAGCGGGAGGAGGAGGGGGTGCTACTGGGGGAGCGGGGGGAGGAGGGGGTGCTAGTGGGGGAGCGGAGGGAGGAGGGGTGCTACTGGGGGAGCAGGGGGAGGAGGGGCTGCTATTGGGGGAGCGGAGAGGAGGGTGTGCTACTGGTGGAGCAGAGAGGAGGGGGTGCTACTGGGGGAGCAGGTGGAGGAGGGGGTGCTACTGGGGGAGCGGGTGAAGGAGGGGGTGCTACTGAGGGAGCGGGGAAAAAGGAGGGTGTGCTAGTGGGGGTGTGGGGATGGGGAGAGGAGAGTAGGGGGTGCTACTGGGGGAGCGGGTACGGGGAGAGGAGGGGGTGCTAGTGGGGGTGTGGGGATGGGGAGAGGAGGGGGTGCTACTGGGTGAGCGGGGACGGTGAGAGGAGGGTTGCTAGTGGGGGTGTGGGGACAGGGAGAGGAGAGGGGGGTTGCTAGTGGCGGAGTGGAGGGAGGGGGTGCTAGTGGGGAGTGGGTAGAGGAGGGGGTGCTAGTGGAGGAGCGGAGGGAGGGGGTCCTACTGGGGGAGTGGGGATGGGGAGAGGAGGGGGTGCTAGTGGGGGTGTGGGTAGAGGAGGGGGTGCTACTTGGGGGAGTGGAGACAGGGAGAGGAGGTTTCCAGTTTGTGCTGAGGTATAATTTTAGTGTTGATTTTTGACATTTTTTTAAAGGTGCATCACCTCTTCTTGGCTTCTCCTTACAGTGGAGCTGCCGCAGGGAAGGAAAATAACTGAAAGAAATGTTTCATTCCTTCAGCAACTCAACTTCACCCATTATCCCTGCTCTGACTCTGCAGAACAAAGGCATACACACTGCTTTATCTCTCGCACACACGTGCAGGCATACATTCTTGCATATGCACACATACATTAAGAATTTAAGGGACTATGACCTCTTGCAAAGGATAGAAATTTTTAGTTGAGACTTATTTCTTATTTAACTATCCTTATTTCATATTCTTACAGTAATTAGTCCTATGTCTTCTTTTTCCAGTGTGTTCTCTTGGAAGGCACCTAGTGTCACCTAGGATTCAGCGCACAACTCCCCCTACAGTTAAAATCTAACTTTAGTTACAGCAACAAAACTGCCCTTGACGTACTTTCTCTCTCTTGTAGAGTCCAAAAAGTTATTCTCTCCAATAATCCTCCAATGTGGCCATGTGAAGTCCCTCTGCGCTCCTTAATAATGTTGCAGTGTACATAGAGTTAGTGCCCCTTAGGGTGGGGGGAGCTGGGCTAAGTGTTTGTTCTCTCCAGAAAAAGCTTGCTTGGTCCAGAAGTCCAGGTCCCCCCATGTGGAGGAACCTCTGTCAGACATAGGCTGACTCACTGGACTGAGTCCTGCCCAGGTTGGGGGCCTGGGACAGATGCGGCACGTCCTTCTTACGCACCTCACAGATGGACTTCCTGCGGGCCTGAACACCCCTGACGGCCGTCTTGATCTTCCTCCAGCCCAGGTGGTTGAGCTCGGCCAGGTTGAGCAGCACACAGATGCCGCTCACTGCAAACATGAAAATCAGGAACACCGTCTTCTCTGTAGGGCGTGACACGTAGCACTCCACCTCCTTCACACAGGGGTAGCGGTCACACTCAAACATCCCTGGTACGTTGAAGCCATACAGGAAGTACTGGCCGGCCAGGAAGCCGATCTCCAGCACGTTACGGAACACCACCTGGATGACGTAGAAGCGGGAGATGCCCTCCTGCCGCCGCACCTTGGCGCTCTTGGCCTGCGTGAGCCCCCGGGACACGTTGGGGATCTCCTTGACCTCCAGGTCTTGCTCCTCCTTGCCGCTGTCGGGGTTCTGCACCAGGATGCCATTGATGTTGCGCAGCTTGCGGGCGTGGTGATCGCCTCCACGACCGTGGTGACTTGCGTGACCGTGGTCTATGTAGGGGTGCAGGATGGAGTAACTGCGGTCACGCTGCTTGGCGGACTGGTGTACGGAGTAGGTGATGAAGCATAGGCTGGGCGTACAAACCAAGATGATCTGGAAGACCCAGAAGCGGATGTGGGATATAGGGAAGGCCTTGTCGTAGCAGGCCTGGTTGCAGCCCGGCTGCATAGTGTTGCAGATGAACATTATTTGCTCGTCCTCATAGACCTTTTCACCCACTATACCTACTATCAAAATACGGAAGATCACTACTACAGTCAGCAGGATCCTGGAGAGAAAGAAAGAGGAAAAAAGGAAGGGGGGAAGAAGAAAAATACAGAATTTCAGTTGTGTTATCAGGAGTGTAAAATGTCCCTGTAAGAAATGTGTCACAGAGCAGAACAAAGAATCATTGTAAGTACTGTGATACTGACAGTATACTGTATGATGTTACTGGTCTATTATAATTCAGTAAAAGTGCCTCAGCACTGTGTTTGCATGTTGGATTTGACTTTTATTATGTGTGAGTTAGAGTGACATCATTAGTCTTAAGCCAATAAAGGCTGTGCTTATGTACCTCAGCTCAACCATAGCAAATCAATAGAGACAAAAGCAGCTCTCACACCAAGGACAAGTTTTATCAGATGTGTGTAGTAGTGTGTGTGTGTGTTTGCGTGTGGACGAATCCCTCAGCTGCTGCAGCGTGTACGGAGGGGTGGAGTTGTTGCGCTCTAAATAGCATGCTCACGTGAACACACTACCGACTGTGCACACACTGATTGAATCAACTCTGTTTCAACATAATTTGTCAACATATTGTGACGTGTAATCAATGTGGATAATACATTGGATTTTTTAAAAGTCATCAGTATGGAATCTTATCAAGTTCCAAATGTGTTGATAGCTCAGCTAAAATGAGCACAGTTGTTTTCAAAGTTAAGCAGGGTATATAGAGGTAGGTGTCTGAATGGTCTCACTGAAGTGCATTACCCCTGATATACCAGTAGGAGTCACTGTTCAGGCAAAAATCGTTGGATTGTGCGTTCACATTTTATTTAAATATACCTCTTTATTTGGATTGATAGCATGACGTTGAAACAATGTTGATTTAAATATACCATTTTACTATCAACATTTGAACAAGGTAAAATAAAATATTTATAATCGAATCTAAAATTCAACATAATTTCAACCACCTAATAATATACTGTATATAAAATATAGTATGAATAATATTTTTTTACATTTTATGTGGAATTTTCTATGCAATTTCAACATATATATTTCTGATGATTATATTGAAATGAGATTGCTGTAACAACCTAATAGTTAGATTAAGTCAATGTATTTACATTGAAGTTTTACCCTAATTTCAATGTTTACAACGCTGTTTGAAATTAGATGAAAACATTACTGGGTGATTATTTTTTCCTAATCCAATTTTCCACGTTGATTCCATTTCAACCAGTGTGTGCCCAGTGGGTATGCAAGATGAGGGGATTTCACACTCATCAACACTCCTTAGCTGAATGAGAACAACACACTCACAGAAAAACTATTCAGACTTACACATTCAAATGTGTGTGTGTGTGTGCATGTATGCATGTGTTTATGTGTGTGTTGCTGTGTGTGAGATTTAAGACACAAAGGAGGAAGGAAGGAGAGGATGGAGAGAAGGAGAGTCTCAGTCATTACTGTGAATAATGAACATGTGGGTCCCTGCATGAATATCCATTATGTTGCTGGCTGAGCGTAACCCACCTGTCTCCTATCCAGCCAGCATTTCCATTCATTTTTCAACATTAGACAGATAAGAGATGAGCTCTCACCCTCATAGCTCTGCCTTTCGAGACATGAGTTGAGAGCCTAATCCCACACCTCCTCAATCTACCCAGAACTATAACATCCACACACAGACACACAAGATCTAAACGGCATTATATTGTAGGCTACTATACTTTATCTATGCTTCCTTATGTACTACAATATGCTCCACTGGCATCAGTGGATATGTCAACCAAATTAAACCAAATCAGCTATGTTTAAAATCCACTGCTAGGGCTGCCCTGGAGCAATGCCCCATCTCTCCTGCTCTTTCTCCCTCCCTTTCTGTGTATTCATTATTTAGGACACAATATTGGGGAAGTGTTCAATGGGACATTGATTGAGTGTGTGCACTTTATTTGGACCACTAGCCTGTAGAGTTCCTCAGAAGATGCAGACCTCCATTTCCACTGTAGCTAAGCAGCTTAGATAGCCTCCATTTTACGTGCCATAGGCAGCTACCAGTGGCTGTTCAATTAAAGTCTGTAGCACTGCTGAACACGTGCCGGCATTTTTCCCCTATCTCTCTCTCTGTCCCTCCCTCCCCCTCCATATCTACTGTTCTCTCCCTCTCTCTTCTAGTTTTTTAATAGCAAAGTGTCAAAGGAGACCCTGGTGTGTCTTTAAAATTAGCCCCACACCCACTCTTCATAGCCGGTTACCACAGCAACCACCTTTTGAACCAGTCAGTGCGGAGGCTCAGAGAGAGAGGAGAGAGCGAGAGATGAAAGGAACAAGAGGGTCGAGGGAGTAAGAGAAACAAGAATTGTGTGGGGGGGGGGGGAGTGAAATAAACCTAGATAAAGGTAAGAGACAGGCAGATTTAAAATGAGAAAGATCAAATCAAATAACATTTTATTTGTCACATGCGCCAAACACAACAGGTATCGGGCCTTACCTTTAAATGCTTACTTAGAAGCCATTAATTAACAATGCAGTTAAAGAAATAGAGTTAAGAAAATATTTACTAAATAAACTAAAGTAAATAAAATGTAATCAAATAAAAAAGTAACAAGCAAATGGCATAACAATAACGAGGCTCTGTACAGGGGGTACCGGTACCAAGTCAATTTGTGGGGGTACAGGTTAGCCGAGGTCATTTGTAAAGTGACCATGCATAGATAATAAACAGAGAGTAGCAGCAGTGTAAAAACAAAGGGGTGGGGGGTCAATGTAAATAGTCCAGGTGGCCATTTGATTAATTGTTCAGCAGTCTTATGGCTTGGGGGTAGAAGCTGTTAAGGAGCAATTTGGTCCTAGACTTGACGCTCCGGTGCCTACTTGCTGTGCGGTAGCAGGGAGAACAGTCTATGACTTGGGTGACTGGAGTCTTTGACAATTTTTTGGGCCTTCCTCTGACACCGCCTAGTATATAGCTCCTGGATGTCAGGAAGATTGGCCCCAGTGATGTACTGGGCCGTACGCACTATTGTCAGATGCCAAGCAGTTGCCATACCAGGCGGTGATGCAACCAGTCCGGATGCTCTCGATGGTGCAGCTGTAGAACTTTTGAGGATCTGGGGACCCATGCCAAATCTTTTCAGTCTCTTGAGGGGAAAACGTGTTGTCGTGCCCTCTTCACAACTGTCTTGGTGTATTTGGACCATGATAGTTCGTTGGTGATGTGGACACCAAGGAACTTGAAACTCTCGACTCGCTCCACTTCATCCCCGTCAATGTTAATGTGTGCCTGTTCGGAGGTCTCTGACCTCTTCCCTATAGGCTGTCTCATCATTGTTGGTGATCAGGCCTACCACTGTTGTGTCATCAGCAAACTTAATGATGGTGTTGGAGTTGTGCTTGACCATGCAGTCGTGGGTGAACAGGGAGTACAGGAGGGGACTGAGCACGCACCCCCGATGGGCCCCAGTGTTGAGGATCAGCGTTTCAGATGTGTTGTTGCCTACCCTGACCACCTGGGGGCGGCCCGTCAGGAAGTCCAGGATCCAGTTGAAGAGGGAGATGTTTACTTCCAGGGTCCTTAGCTTAGTGATGAGCTTTGTGGGCACTATGATGTTGAACGCTGAGCTGTAGTCAATGAACAGCATTCTCACGTAGGTGTTCCTTTTGTCCAAGTGGGAAAGGGCAGTGTGGAGCGCGATTGAGATTGCGTCATCTGTGGATCTATTGGGGCGGTATGCGAATTAGAATGGGTGTAGGGTTTCCGGGACGATGGTGTTGATGTGTGCCATGACCAGCCTTTCAAAGCACTTCATGGCTACCGACGTGAGTGCTATGGGCGGTAATCATTTAGGCAGGTTACCTTCACTTTCTTGGGCACAGGGACTATGGTGGTCTGCTTGAAACATGTTGGTATTACAGACTCGGTCAGGGAGAGGTTGAAAATGTCAGTGAAGACACTTGCCAGTTGGTCCGCGCATGAGTACACGCCCTGTTAATCCATCTGGCCCTGTGGCCTTGTGAATGTTGGCCTGTTTAAAGGTCTTGCTCACATCAGCTACGTCCGGAACAGCTGGTGCTCTCATGCATGCTTCAGTGTTGCTTGCCTCGAAGCGAGCATAAAAGGCATTTAGCTTGTCTGGTAGGCTTTAGCTCGTCACTGGGCAGCTCGCAGCTGGGTTTCCCTTTGTTGTCCATAATATTTTTCAAGCCCTGCCACATCCGATGAGCGTCAGAGCCAGTGTAGTAGGATTCAATCCTAGTCCTATATTTACGCTTTGCCTGTTTGATGGTTCGTCTGAGGGCATAGCGGGATTTCTTATAAACGTTCGGATCAGTGTGCCGATTCTTGAAAGCAGCAGCTCTAGCCTTTAGCTCAGTGCGGATGTTGCCTATAACCATGGCTTCTTGTTGGGAAATGTACGGGCACTGTGGGGATGACTTCATTAATGCAGCTATTGATGAAGCCGGTGACTGGGGTGGTATACTCCTCAATGCCATTGGATGAATACCGGAACATATTCCAGTCTGTGCAAGCAAAACAGTCCTGTAGCATAGCATCCGTGTCATCTGACCACTCCCGTATTGAGCGAGTCACTGATACTTCCTGCTTCAGTTTTTACTTGTAAGCAGGAATCAGTAGGATAGAATTATGGTTAGATTTGCCAAATGGAGGGCGAGCGAGAGTTTTGTATGCGTCTCTGTATGTGGAGTAAAGGTGGACTAGAATTTTTTTTCCTCTGGTTGCACATGTGACATGCTGGTAGAAATGAGGGAAAACTGATTTAAGTTTGCCTGCATTAAAGTCCCCGGCCACTAGGAGTGCAGCTTCTGGATGAGTATTTCTTGTTTACTTATGGCCTTATACAGCTTGTTGAGTGAGGTCTTTGTGGTGGCAAATAGATGACTACGAATAATATAGATGAGAACTCTCTTGGTACATAGTGTGGTCCATAGCTTATCATGAGGTATTCTACCTCTGGCAATCAATAGATCGAGACTTCTTTAACATTAGACATTGCGCACCAGCAGTTATTGACAAATAGACATACACCCCGCCCCTCGTCTTATCAGACGTAGCTGCTCTGTCCTGCCAATGCACGGAGAAGCCAGCCAGTTCTATATCATCTGTGTCGTCGTTCAGCCACGTCTTGGTGAAATAAGATATTAGAGTTTTTAATGTCCCGTTGGTAGGATAGTCTAAATCGTAGATCACCCAGTTTGTTTTCCAATGATTGCATGTTGACCAATAATACGGAGGGTACCTTCGTGTTGAACTCATTAAAGAAAACATCTGCTGAAGTGGAGGGAAATAGTGATGGAACAAATTCCTAGCATGGCAGCAGAGCAGAGGCAGACAGGGTAGAACATGTGTTACTGTGGTACAGATTAAATAGAGCAGCATGCTGCTGCAGGACTGTTCTCACACCACCTGGGCCTTGTGCGTGTGTGTGTGGGTGTTTGTGTGTTTGCGTAAGCATATGTTTGTGTGTACATGTGTGTGTTTGTGTATGTATGTGCATGTGTGTGTACTTGGATGTGTGTGTGTGTGTGTATAATCCATGTATATCCCTTGTTTGTGCAAGATGGCATGTGCGTCTGGCCGTTTGGAGCAGCTGTGAGTGTGTACGCTACACTACCTCTCATTGTGTTTGAAAATAAAATGGAAGAGATCTTTACGCATTTGGTGTTTCAGATGTGAAATGCATGCCAAGTACACTGTTACACACTCCTGTTCTTACAATACACACGTGAATGCAGGGAATAACACAAGCAAACACACGCAGACACACACACACTCGTTTTCTCATGTAACGTCAGGTCCATAAGTATTTGGACAGTGACACAATTTGCATCATTTTGGCACCACCACAATGGATTTGAAAGGAAACAGTCAAGATGTGCTTGAAGTGTAGACTTTCATCTTGAATTAAAAGGTTTTGTCAAAATTATTGTATGAACCGTGTAGGAATTACAACCATTCTGGTTGTAGTCTGGAACCCATAAACATCACCAGATGCTGTGTTTCTTCCTTGGTGATGCTCTGCAAGGCCTTTACTGCAGCTGTCTTCAGTTCCTGCTTGTTCTTCGGGCGTTTTACCTTCAATTTTGCCTTCAGCAAGTGAAATGCATGCTCAATTGGATTCAGGTCAGGTGATTGACTTGGCCATTGCAGAACATTCCACTTCTTTGCCTTAAAAAAGTATTGGGTTGCTTTTGCAGTAAATGTAACCTTTATTAAACTAGACAAGTCAGTTAAAAACAAATGTTTATTTACAATGACGGTCTACCGGGGAACTGCCAGGGGCAGAACAACAGATTTTTACCTTGTTAGGGTCGGGGATTCGATCCAGCAACCTTTCGGTTACTAGCCCAAAACTCTAACCACTAGGCTACCTGCCGCACCACCACAGATGAGGTGGTATTCTTCGGATCATGAGCAGTTCCTTCCCTTCTCCATACTCTTCTCTTCCCATCATTCTGGAACAAGTCTCATCTGTCCATAGGATGTTGTTCCAGAACTGTACATAGAGTTTTTAGACTTAAAAAACACCTCTGATCTGGTCTTCCTGTTTTTGAGGCTTACCAATGTTTTTGAGGCTTACTCCATGTACATCTTGTGGTAAAAACTCTATATTTACTCTGGTGAAGTCTTCTCTTGATTTTTTTATTTTTTTTAATTTTATCCCATTTTCTCCCCAATTTTTTGTGGTATCCAATCGCTAGTAATTACTACCTTGTCTCATCGCTACAACTCTCGTACGGGCACGGGAGAGACGAAGGTCGAAAGCCATGCTTCCTCCGAAGCACAACCCAACCAGCCGTACTGCTTCTTAACACAGCGCGCCTCCAACCCGGAAGTCAGCCGCACCAATGTGTCGGAGGAAACACCGTGTACCTGGCACCCTTGGTTGGCGCACACTGCGCCCGGCCCCCACAGGAGTCGCTGGAGCGCGATGAGACAAGGATATCCCTACCGGGCCAAACCCTCCCTACCCGGGACGACGCTATGCCAATTGTACATCGCCCCACGGACCTCCTGGTCGGCTGCGACAGAGCCTGGGCGCGAACCCAGAGACTCTGGTGGCGCAGTTAGCACTGCGATGCAGTGCCCTAGACCACTGCGCCACCCGGGAGGCCCTTCTCTTGATTGTTGACTTTGACACAGATATGCCTACCTCCTGGAGGGTGTTATTGATCTGGCCAACAGTTGTGAAGGGGTTTTTCTTTACCAGGGAAATAATTATTCGGTCATACACCACAGTTGTTTTCCGTGGTCTTCCGGACCTTTTGATGCTCCTGAGCTCACCTGCGCGTTCTTTCTTTTTAAGAATGTACCAAATAGTTGATTTGGCCATACCTAATGTTTTTGCTATCTCTCTGGTGGGTTTTTTCAGCCTAATGATGGCTTGCTTCACTGGCAGTGACAGCTCTTCAGACTTCATATTGAGGGTTAACAGCAACAGATTACAAATACCACAAATCAAATCTAGATATTTTATCTGCTTACTTGTAAATGAACTAATGAGGAAACAACACACACCTGGCTGAACAGCCAATTGTCCAATTAGTTGTGGTCCATTAAAAAGGGGGGGACCACATATAAAAAGTGCTGTAATTCCTACACCATACACCCGATTTGGATGTGAAAACCCTCAAATATTCATGATTTAATTTCAACTCCAATATGCTGTGGTAGACAGCTAAAATAATAATAACTTGGTCAATGCCCAAATATTTATGGACCTGACTATAAGTGCTTGTCTCCTTGATGGTTTGACCGGACATTGAGGTTTGTCTGTATGAAGTGAGGGGTATTGATGTTTCTTTTCAGTCAAGCATTTGACAGACACTGCTAGATGAGAAGCAATTGGTGTCCTGTTCCAAAAAGCCAATGGCAAAGACCCTTATTATACCGACTGTATCTCTGGGCTTTGAAATGTAAGAATATATAGAGCTGTGGCAGATGATTGTCCTGCCAATGTATTGAATGTATAATAGAACAAGACAAGCTTCTGTAGGAGATAGTGGGGTAAGTTGAGACATTTTTACATTCAGGTTCACTCCGTCAAGGGAAATATAGTATTATTTCTAACAAAGACATATTTAAGGATGTTGAGTATCTATAGAAATAATCAGAATTCATGTAAACATTACAGTTTTGAAAACATAGCTTGTCCAAAAAAAGTGGTCTTTTGGAACAACCTAGCCCGGGTATGGGGTAAGTTGAGAAACGGGACAGGGTATGTTATGCCGCCTACAAATTCCTGTAATGAATGAAATATTACCATGTCTATTTTTATTTCCCAAACACAATTCAACACAATCACAATAGGTTTTTTGTTATTTAATAATTTAAAATGTACTAATAAAAAATTTGAACACAGGCTTAACACCTAGCAAACACTGTACTTTTTTTTTTTTTTACACCTTTAACATAAGCCAGGTCCTGTTGTTACCTCATATCCCAGCAATAATGCCTTGCATTACACCTGGGAAGAAAACACTTACATTTGCTGAACTTGGCATTGGCTCAACCATTGGCTCCACTTACCCCATGGCAAACATTTTGACTATATTAGCCCACACAGCTACAAGGATGCACTAGGTTTAGGACCTCATATAGAAGCTTAGAAATACCCCAACTGATGTATAGAAGAATCTTAAAATGATATACATTGGTTTAGATACAAGCATCATACAAGCATCACAACTTTCTCCATGTGATTTCTCCCTTCACAGACCCCATGAAATGATTATCTCTTCCTAAATATTTGGTCAAATTATACATTTTCTGTATGGTTTCCTAGAAACAATGGTGGCTCAACTTACCCATTTGGCTCAACTTATCCCACTCACCCCTATATATCTCAACAACGGTAGAGTCTGTGTGTAAAAGAGTCTCTGCACTGTCAAATCGTCACAGAGATGCTCTGAGTGAGTTTGTTTTGCAGCAGTTCCCTTGGTGCAGCCTGGTCCAGGTCCTGCTATCACTATGAGTGATTGTCATGATCGTTCAAACACCTGCTGTGTGCTGCATCAGTGAAGCAGGCCCTGCCCAGCCATGCGCATCCACACCTACACTACACTACTCAAGCTGTCAGTTCAAACTACCACTGAATAGGACTGAATGGTTTCTATCTCCTAACCTACCTATAATCAACATGACACATGTGTTCATTAGGCCTCAATAGGGGTTCACAGCGAAGTTATTGTTATTGCCTGAATTCTTATTATTTTAATTTTCATTGACAACATTCACCTTTTTGAGGTCATCAGAGACATTAATGTGACAAACCATGTCAAGTTTGGCATTGATATCTCCAAAAAATAAGGACACCATGAACAATGAACCTTTTTGACAATGCAACGCTAATGCTTAAAATAATCATAAAAAATCTTCTTCTCATGGACTAAAAGTCAGATTCACTACAAAGGTGGTCTTTGCACTCATCACAATAGTCCCTGAAGAGTTTGAAAAATTAAAGTTGATCCATTCAAAGATGGCCATACTATACTAGTTGACGTGTATTAGCACATACGCTAATATGCTAAAATATGCTAAGAATACTTCAAAAATCTTCTCATGAACCATATATAAATAGTTGCTGCATTCAAATATGGCTGCACTCTACCTATAGATGCATGTTAGCACATATGCTAATGCTAAACATACTCGTAAAATCTTCTTCTCATGAACCACAAGTCAAATTGACTCCAGATGTGGTACAGTATATAGACGCAATGAATTACCCTCTAATGAATCTGATAATGTTTAGTTGCTGAATTCAAAAATGGCCCCTCTACACCACTAGATGGCACTACATCAAACCCAGGCTAAAAGAACAGAACCTATGGACATGAGGCCATGCAATGTGGAATGCAAACGTTATGTACAGTACCAGTCAAAAGTTTGGACACGCCTACTCATTGAAGGGTTTTTCTTTATTTTTACTATTTTCTACATTGCAGAATAATAGTGAAGACATCAAAACTATAAAATAACATAGTTGTTATTTGTTTAACACCGGTGTTAAACAAATCAAAATATATTTTAGATTTTAGATTCTTCAAAGTAGCCACCCTTTGTATTGATGACAGATTTGCACACTCTCTCAACCAGCTTCACCTGGAATGCTTTTCCAACAGTCTTGAAGAAGTTCCCACATATGCTGAGCACTTGTTGGCTGCTTTTCCTTCGGTCCAACTCATCCTAAACCAACTCAATTGGGTTGAGGTCGAGTGATTGTGGAGGCCAGGTCATCTGATGCAGCACTCCATCACTCTCCTTCTTGGTCAAATAGCCCTTATACAGCCTGGAGGGGTGTTGGGTCATTGTTTTGTTGAAATAAAAATGATAGTCCCACTAAGCACAAACTAGATGGGATGGCGTATAGCTGCAGAATGTTTTATTTCACGAGGCAAGTCAGTTAAGAACAAATTCTTATTTTCAATGACGGCCTAGGAACAGTGGGTTAACTGCCTTGTTCAGGGGCAGAACAACAGATTTGTACCTTGTCAGCTCGGGGATTCGATCTTGCAACCTTTTGGTTACTAGTCCAATGCTCTAATCACTAAGCTACGCTGTTACCTTGGCAAGTCTCTTCTTTTTATTGGTGTCCTTTAGTAGTGGTTTCTTTGCAGTAATTCGACCACGAAGGCCTGATTCACACAGTCTCCTCTGAACAGTTGATGTTGAGATGTGTATGCTACTTGAACTCTGTGAAACATTTATTTGGGCAGCAATTTCTGAGGCTGGAAACTCTAATGAACTTATCCTCTGCAGCAGAGGTAACTCTGGGTCTTCCTTTCCTGTGGTGGTCCTCATGAGAGCCAGTGTCATTATAGCGCTTGGTGGTTTTTGCGACTGCACTTCAAAGTTCTTGAAATGTTTTGTATTGACTGACCTTCATGTCTTAAAGTAATGATGGACTGTCATTTGTCTTTGTTTATTTGAGCTTTTCTTGCCATAATATGGACTTTGACTTTTACCAAATAGGGCTATCTTCTGTATACCTCCCCTACCTTTTCACAACACAACTGATTGGATCAAACACATTAAGGAAAGAAATTCCACAAATTTACTTTTAACAAGGCACACCTGTTAATTGAAATGCATTCCAGGTGACTACCTCATGAAGCTGGTTGAGAGAATGCCAAGAGTGTGCAAAGCTGTCATCAAGGCAAAGGGTGACTACTTTGAAGAATCTCAAATATAAAATATATTTTGATTTGTTTAACACTTTTTGGGTTACTACATGATCCCATATGTGTTATTTCATAGTGTTGATGTCTTCACTATTATTCTACAATGTAGAAAATAGTAAAAATAAAGAAAAACCCTTGAATGAGTAGGTGTGTCCAAACTTTTGACTGGTACTGTATATGTCCTTAGAAGCTGTGTGAATATAAAGTCACTGCAACCTTAGATGACTGCACTAGACCAGTTGGTGGCACTATAGATGCCATTGGCACCAGTGACGTAGGATACTAGAGCAACAACTATTGACCGAGTGGACTTTGTCTCATTTGAAATGAATGTGAGATTTAAATTATGCAGATTAACAATGGGACACATCATGAAAATAACATTGAAAATATTTCACAAATCTGAAGCATAAACCATTAGTCAAATTGACCCCAGAATTGATATATAAACTCAATAAATTAAGTACTGACTTTAAAAAGTATTACCTGCTGCATTCAAAACCACCCTACAGCACTATACTTCACTTGTGTCATCCTTGTTATATTGAGAGATAACCATAGTAATACTTTCACTGATTGCACATAAAGGAACATAGTTCCTACATGATAGAGTGCTTGCTTTGTTATCCAACTTATCTTGTGTCCTTTCTGTCATCCCGTGGACCCCGTTCATTGCTGCTTACATCTACATTGTTTAATATATTATTGTATTGAATATGGTTGGATATTTCCATGTTTTGTATTTCCTTAGAAAGACACAGGTTATTAAGTTTCCCTTCCATCTACTAGACTCTGTAGAATTCACAGGTTTGCTTTTCCTGCAATGCTTGACTGGGGATATGTGATGGTGGTGCATGTACCACCATCACATATCCTGCAGTTTTACTGCAGTGCTGAACTGTTGGTTTATGCAAGTGTTGGACTGTCTGGGTGTAGGTGTGAGATGGTTTGGGATTCCGTGTGTGTGTGTGTGTGTGTGTGTGTGTGTGTGTGTGTGTGTGTGTGTGTGTGTGTGTGTGTGTGTGTGTGTGTGTGTGGTATTCTGCTGTGGAACAGGATAATCAGCATGGAGTAGATTGCTGCATTAGCAGAAAGCAGTGGAAGAAGGTCATCTAGAAACATCAGTGTTGCTAAACCTTGCAGAGAGAGAAAGGCCCATACATTAGAGCAAATTAAGGCAGGAAAGCCCTTGGGCCCTCACCAGCAGAATATCCGATGCCCGCTGCAGATGATCAAAAAGATTTCATTAGATGTTCGCCTGCTTTTTTGAAACCTCTTCAATCAAGCCAAAGGCATAATTTACACAGGACCATTGATTGAACTGTTTTAACTGGTCCAGAAGATCAAGGATGGGGATCTAGGACACACATCTACACAGCACTGTATTACGGCATCAACGCTCCGGCATCAGATCCCTCACAGCAAGACATGCTGAAAAATGATCATGTCTTACATCAGTCAATCTCACACTGGCTATGTTTACACAGGCAGCCCAATTCTGATATGTTTTTTTACTAATAGGTATTTTGACCAATCAGATAAGCTCTTAAAAAGATCTGATATGAAACAATCTAATGTGATTAGTCACAATACCCATCAGTGGAAAAAAGATCAGAATTTGTCTGCTTGTGTAAATGCACCCACTGAGTGCCCTACAGTATGTCCTATACCTGGTGCTAACATGCGTCCTTTGTCCTGATTGTGTCCACATCCTGAATATTTCTCAAATCATTTGCAAACAGGAAGGGACCGGACAAGAACGCCTTCATCACTGGTACATTAATCTGGACAGGCTGTTTCTATAGTAACTCACAACTGTGTATAAGCACGCTGCTTGCTGTGTATACTCATTATGAGTAAAAGTCTAAAAGTATTTGTTTTTAAATATACTTAAGTATCAAAAGTAGATTAAAAAGTATGCATAATTAAAAATTCCTTATATTAAGCAAACCAGATGGCACAATCTTTACACTCCAACACTCAGACATCATTTAAAAACAAAGCATTTGTGTTTAGTGAGTCCGCCAGATAAGAGGCAGTAGGGATGACCAGGGATGTTCTCTTGATAAGTGTGCAAATTGGACCATTTTTTTTCCTGGTAAGCATTCAAAATGTAACAAGTACTTTTGAGTGTCAGGGAAAATGTATGTAGTACATCATTTTTTTTAGGAATGTAGTGGAGTAAAAGCAAAAGTAGTCAAAAATGTAAATAGTAAAGTACTGATACCCCAAAACTACTTAAATATTACTTTAAAGTATTTTTTACTTAAATACTTTGCACCACTGGTTAGCGCCAGGTATAAACAAAGCTCTTGAAAGCCACAGGATTCGAAGTATATGACGAAACTATACTTTTCAAGGTCTAACTTCTCCAGATCTTCATTGCATATGTACTGCAGTTGATCAGTGCTCATAATGAGCATACACAGCAAGCAGCGTGCTTATACACAGTTGTGAGTTACTATAGAAACAGCCTGTCCAGATTAATGTACCAGTGATGAAGGCGTTCTTGGCTGGTATGCAATGTGATGTGAACCACCCTGCAGCCTCTAGCGATCCACCACAGCCAGGTCTCTAACTGGAGACCCAATTAGCTCATCCAGCTAAAGAGCATGTCTGATTGCAGCCCAAGTGGATAATTGAGTCTCAAAAGCTATCTTTGGATTCAGGATGACATTGTAATCACAAATCGGAGCAGGCTACTAGAGCTCTTAAAGTTATTCTGTAAGGTAGAAACAGCCAGTAAACTGAGTGTGTCTGTTGAAATATCTGCAGTGTGAAAATGGTTTATACTTGAAATGGTGTGTTGGTAATATTGCATAGCTTTGAAGACATTATATCCAATGCATTTTATGTATAGTCTCTAAATGCTCTGTAGCTGTCCTGTATTGCTTCTACAGTATATTTCAGTTTAGCTGTGTAGGCTGTCTAACCTGTGTGTTTATAACTCCAGTGTTAGATCCTATGGTAGCTCATTTAGTAGCTGGTGTGTTGGCTGGACACGCAGGCCCTGGCTCTCCCAGAGGCTCTCACACACATTCATCCACACAGCAGCTGTTGCCGTCAGCCTCAAGGGGCAACACCGGCCCTGAGCACTGACACCAGATGCACTGGGAAAACACACACATCACACACACACACACACACACACACACACACACACACACACACACACACACACACACACACACACACACACACACACACACACACACACACACACACACACACACACACACACACACACACACATACACACACATACATACATCTCAAACACATACTAACACTCACAAATAGGCATGCATACAGACAGAACTAGCAGTAACATATACGTTATGGACAGTGCACTAACACCAAGGGCACAAAAACAGAGAGCTGTCACAATGTTCAGCCACACATACTGGACACCCAGAGTGAAAATGTCATTTAATCTCATATGGAGCATGTCTCCATAACAAGACACAGCTCATTTCTGGTGGCAGGACATAATGAATGAAGACCTGACCAAGCACAGAGATTAGAGAGCTGAATTACATTACAACACTATGGCTATCACACTGCAGATGCATCTCTCTCTCTCCCCCTCCCTCCCTCTCTCTCTTGCTCTCTCTCCCTCTCTCTCTCTCCGTCTCTTTGTCTCTCCCTCGCTCCTCCTCTTCCCCCCCCCCCATCTCTCTTGCTCCCACTCTCAATTTGTGTTTGAGCTAGTTAAAATCCCATATTCTCCTCCCTAAGTATAGTTGTTTTTGGTATCTGTACTTTACTATTTAAGCATTTTTTGCAACGTTTACTTTTACTCCACTACATTCCTAAAGAAAATAATGTACTTTTTACTCCATACACTTTCTCTGACACCGAAAAGTACTTGTTACATTTCAAATGCTTAGCAGGACATGAAAATGGCCCAATTCATGCACTTATCAAGAGAACATCCCTGTTCATCCATACTGTCTCTGATCTGGCGGACTCACTAAACACAATTAGTATTTTACTGGGTGACTTTCATTTGAGTCATTTTCTATTAAGGTATCTTTACTTTTACTCAAGTATGACAATTGGGTACTTTTTCCACCACTGCATGCCACTGATCATGATAACAACCTGTGCTGCCTACTCAGATCGTCTGCACATGGAACTGTCCCCTCTTTTCCTCCCTCTCTTTCCTCCTCCTTCCTCTGTGTATTCATGCTCCAAACCCCTCTCTTTCCTCCTCCTTCCTCTGTGTATTCATGCTCCAAACCCCTCTCTTTCCTCCTCCTTCCTCTGTGTATTCATGCTCCAAACCACTCTCTTTCCTCCTCCTTCCTCTGTGTATTCATGCTCCAACCCCCTCTCTTTCCTCCTCCTTCCTCTGTGTATTCATACTCCAAACCCCTCTCTTTCCCCAGCCTCTGCAGCTTTATCCCTTCCTCCTCATCCATCCATCGTTTCATCTCTCCCTGATCCACTAGTCCTCCATTATCCCCCCTCTCCCCTCTTTTCGCACCACTCCTCTCTAGCACTGTCCCCACAACAGCATTGCAGTGAAAATGATGCATCAACTCACTTCCTTTCTCTTTTACCTGCAAGGTGTTTAAATCTGATTTAATACAAGAACCCCCAGGCTTATTTCTCTCCTGGAAAAGCACATTACAGCTTTGTAAGGGAGATCACAGGTGGTTGTGTGTTTGTGTATCTGAAATAGCAGTCTGACCACATGAAACACAACTTCCCAGCCTTACACCAACACATTACAGTAGCTTAAATAAGACTCCTGTATGCTAGCCCGACGACACACTTAATTCTTCCGCTGCTTCGTCGTTGGCTACATACAGTACTTTCGTCTGAGACCGCCATCATTGAAGTCATTTGTGGTGCCGACGGGCACTGTACAAAACAAAGTCATAGGATCATCTCTAACCAATCAGAGTATCAAAGCCAATTACTGCTGTAATTGGTTAAATTGTTTATTTTTTCATCAATCTACACGTAATACCCCATAATGACATAGCAAAAACAGGTTTTAATATTAAAATATATTAGAAATAAAAAAGCTGAAATTTCACATTTACGTGGGTATTCAGACACTTTACTCAGTACTTTGTTGGTGCACCTTTGGCAGCGATTACAGCCTCAAGCCTTATTGAGTATGACGCTACAAGCTTGGCAAAACTGTATTTGGGAAGTTTCTCCCAGTCTTCTCTGCAGATCCTCTCAAGCTCTGTCAGGTTAGATGGGGAGCATCGCTGCACAGCTATTTTCAGGTCTCTCCAGAGATGTTTGATCGGGTTCAAGTCTGGGCTCTGGCTGGGCCACTCAAGGACATTCAGAGATTTGTCCCGAAGCCTCTCCTGCGTTGTCTTGGCTGTGTGCTTAGGGTCATTGTCTTGTTTGAAGGTGAACCTTCGGCCCAGTCTGAGGGCCTGAGCATTCTGGAACAGGTTTTCATCAAGGATCTCGCTGTACTTTGCGCCGTTCATCTTTCCCTTGATCCTGACTAGTCTCCCAGTCTCTGCGGCTTAAAAACATTCCCACAGCATGATGCTGCCACCACCATGCTTCACCGTAGGGATGGTACCAGGTTTCCTCCAGATGTGACGCTTGGCATTCAGGCCAAAGAGTTCAATCTTGGTTTCATCAGACCAGATAACCTTGTTTTCATGTTCTGAGAGTCCTTTAGGTGCCTTTTGGCAAACTCCAAGTGGGCTGTCATGTGTCTTTTACTGACGATTGGCTTCCGTCTGGACACTCTACCATAAAGGCCTGATTGGTGGAGAGCTGCAGAGATGGTTGTCCTTCTGGAAGGTTCTCCCATCTCCACAGAGGAACTCTGGAGGTCTGTCAGAGTGACCATTTGGTTCACCTTCCTGACCAAGGCCCTTCTCCTCCATTTGCTCAGTTTGACTGAGCGGACAGCTCTAGGAAGAGTATTGGTGGTTCCACACTTCTTCCATTTAAGAATGGTAGAGGACACTGTGTTCTTGGGGACCTTCAATGCTGTAGACATTTTTTGGTATCCTTTCCCAGATCTGTTCCTCGACACAATCCTGTCTCGGAGCTCTATGGACAATTCCTTCGACCTCATGGCTTGCTTTTGCTCTGACATGCACTGTCAAATGTGGGTCCTTATATAGACAGGTGTGTGCCTTTCTAAATCATGTCCAATCAATTTAATTTACCACAGGTGGACTCCAAGTCTCAAGGATGCTCAATGGAAACAGGATGCCCCTGAGCTCAATTTCGAGTCTCAAAGGAAAGGGTCTGAATACTTATGTAAATAAGGTATTTCTGTTTTTATTTTTTGCACACAAAAAAAAAAATTATGTGGAATTTTGTGTCAGTTAATGAGGATTTTATTTTATTCAATCCATTTTTTAATAATGGTGTAACGTAACAAAATGTGGAAAAGTAAAGGGGGCTGAATACTTTCCAAATGCACTGCATATATCTAAACACTTAGTCCCATAGCTGTAATAGCTATAAGCATCTAAGTTCAGGCAGAATGGACCAGCACAGAGATATCAGTTACCGCTAATGTCTAGAGGCTAACCAGACAGTTCTGTTGGCCAAACAGATTGAACATGGCCCAAACACTAAGGGATAATTTACAACACACCCTCATGTCCACATCAGCAGTATTGAGCAAGCTACAGGAGCAACCAGAGGAATCTATCTAGGCTACCAAGGGACAAAATGTACAAACTCCCAGCCACCAAATAGGAGACCAATATCTGTGGTGCACTATAGGGCCACCCATTTCACAATTCACATTACCACTTATTTACATTTTACATCTGAGTAATTTAGCAGACACTCTTAAAAGAAAGTGTAAGTGAGTGTTAGTTCACAAAAGGCATTTTATTGGGGGGGGGGGGGGGGTCGGTGTGAGAAGGTGATGTGGGGGGGTGCTGTTGGATTATTTCAGATACTCTTTGAAGAGGTAGGGTTTCAGATGTTTTCGAAGATGGGCAGGGAGTCTCCTGTCCTTGGTTCAGGGGGAAGCTGGTTCCACCATTGGGGTTCCAGGACACCGAAAAGCTTGGACTGGGCTGAGCCGGACCTGCCCTCCGGTAGGGGTGGGATGCCCAAGAGACCAGAGGTGGCAGAACGGAGGGTTGGGGTGTAGGGTTTGAGCATAGCCTGAAGGTAGGGAGGGGCAGTTCCTCTTGCTGCTCCATAGGCAAGTACCATGGTCTTGTAGTGGATGCAAGCTTCGACTGGAAGCCAGTGGAGTGTGCAGAAGAGTGGGGTGACATGAGTGAACTTGGGAAGGTTAAACACCAGGCGGGCTGCAGCGTTCTGGATATGTTGCAGGACTTTGATGGCACAAGTGGGGAGCCAACAGCGAGTTTCAGTAGTCGAGACAGGAGATGACAAGTGCCTGGATTAGGGTCTCCGCCACTTCCTGTGTGAGGTAGGGTTGTACTTTACAGATGTTGTAGAGCATGAACCTGCAGGAGTGAGTCACTGCTTTGATGTTTCGCTTCACACCGCGTGGCCGCGCCCACCCTAACCTGGTGGTCCCAGCCCGCACGACCCACGTGGAGTTCCAGGTCTCCGGTAGCCTCTGGAACTGCCGATCCGCGGCCAACAAGGCAGAGCTCATCTCAGCCTATGCGTCCCTCCAGTCCCTCGACTTCTTGGCACTGACGGAAACATGGCTCACCACAGATAACACTGCTACTCCTACTGCTCTCTCTTCGTCTGCCCACGTGTTCTCGCACACCCCGAGAGCTTCTGGTCAGCGGGGTGGTGGCACCGGGATCCTCATCTCTCCCAAGTGGTCATTCTCTCTTTCTCCCCTTACCCATCTGTCTATCGCCTCCTTTGAATTCCATGCTGTCACAGTTACCAGCCCTTTCAAGCTTAACATCCTTATCATCTATCGCCCTCCAGGTTCCCTTGGAGAGTTCATCAATGAGCTTGATGCCTTGATAAGCTCCTTTCCTGAGGACGGCTCACCTCTCACAGTTCTGGGTGACTTTAACCTCCCCATGTCTACCTTTGACTCATTCCTCTCTGCCTCCTTCTTTCCACTCCTCTCCTCTTTTGACCTCACCCTCTCACCTTCCCCCCCTACTCACAAGGCAGGCAATACGCTTGACCTCATCTTTACTAGATGCTGTTCTTCCACTAACCTCATTGCAACTCCCCTCCAAGTCTCCGACCACTACCTTGTATCCTTTTCCCTCTCGCTCTCATCCAACACTTCCCACACTGCCCCTACTCGGATGGTATCGCGCCGTCCCAACCTTCGCTCTCTCTCCCCCGCTACTCTCTCCTCTTCCATCCTATCATCTCTTCCCTCTGCCCAAACCTTCTCCAACCTATCTCCTGATTCTGCCTCCTCAACCCTCCTCTCCTCCCTTTCTGCATCCTTTGACTCTCTATGTCCCCTATCCTCCAGGCCGGCTCGGTCCTCCCCTCCCGCTCCGTGGCTCGACGACTCATTGCGAGCTCACAGAACAGGGCTCCGGGCAGCCGAGCGGAAATGGAGGAAAACTCGCCTCCCTGCGGACCTGGCATCCTTTCACTCCCTCCTCTCTACATTTTCCTCTTCTGTCTCTGCTGCTAAAGCCACTTTCTACCACTCTAAATTCCAAGCATCTGCCTCTAACCCTAGGAAGCTCTTTGCCACCTTCTCCTCCCTCCTGAATCCTCCTCCCCCTCCCCCCCCCCCTCCTCCCTCTCTGCAGACGACTTCGTCAACCATTTTGAAAAGAAGGTCGACGACATCCGATCCTCGTTTGCTAAGTCAAATGACACCGCTGGTTCTGCTCACACTGCCCTACCCTGTGCTTTGACCTCTTTCTCCCCTCTCTCTCCAGATGAAATCTCGCGTCTTGTGACGGCCGGCCGCCCAACAACCTGCCCGCTTGACCCTATCCCCTCCTCTCTTCTCCAGACCATTTCCGGAGACCTTCTCCCTTACCTCACCTCGCTCATCAACTCATCCCTGACCGCTGGCTACGTCCCTTCCGTCTTCAAGAGAGCGAGAGTTGCACCCCTTCTGAAAAAACCTACACTCGATCCCTCCGATGTCAACAACTACAGACCAGTATCCCTTCTTTCTTTTCTCTCCAAAACTCTTGAACGTGCCGTCCTTGGCCAGCTCTCCTGCTATCTCTCTCAGAATGACCTTCTTGATCCAAATCAGTCAGGTTTCAAGACTAGTCACTCAACTGAGACTGCTCTTCTCTGTATCACGGAGGCGCTCCGCACTGCTAAAGCTAACTCTCTCTCCTCTGCTCTCATCCTTCTAGACCTATCGGCTGCCTTCGATACTGTGAACCATCAGATCCTCCTCTCCACCCTCTCCGAGTTGGGCATCTCCGGCGCGGCCCACGCTTGGATTGCGTCCTACCTGACAGGTCGCTCCTACCAGGTGGCGTGGCGAGAATCTGTCTCCTCACCACGCGCTCTCACCACTGGTGTCCCCCAGGGCTCTGTTCTAGGCCCTCTCCTATTCTCGCTATACACCAAGTCACTTGGCTCTGTCATAACCTCACATGGTCTCTCCTATCATTGCTATGCAGACGACACACAATTGATCTTCTCCTTTCCCCCTTCTGATGACCAGGTGGCGAATCGCATCTCTGCATGTCTGGCAGACATATCAGTGTGGATGACGGATCACCACCTCAAGCTGAACCTCGGCAAGACGGAGCTGCTCTTCCTCCCGGGGAAGGACTGCCCGTTCCATGATCTCGCCATCACGGTTGACAACTCCATTGTGTCCTCCTCCCAGAGCGCTAAGAACCTTGGCGTGATCCTGGACAACACCCTGTCGTTCTCAACTAACATCAAGGCGGTGGCCCGTTCCTGTAGGTTCATGCTCTACAACATCCGCAGAGTACGACCCTGCCTCACACAGGAAGCGGCGCAGGTCCTAATCCAGGCACTTGTCATCTCCCGTCTGGATTACTGCAACTCGCTGTTGGCTGGGCTCCCTGCCTGTGCCATCAAACCCCTACAACTCATCCAGAACGCCGCAGCCCGTCTGGTGTTCAACCTTCCCAAGTTCTCTCACGTCACCCCCGCTCCTCCGCTCTCTCCACTGGCTTCCAGTTGAAGCTCGCATCCGCTACAAGACCATGGTGCTTGCCTACGGAGCTGTGAGGGGAACGGCACCTCAGTACCTTCAGGCTCTGATCAGGCCCTACACCCAAACAAGGGCACTGCGTTCATCCACCTCTGGCCTGCTCGCCTCCCTACCACTGAGGAAGTACAGTTCCCGCTCAGCCCAGTCAAAACTGTTCGCTGCTCTGGCACCCCAATGGTGGAACAAACTCCCTCACGACGCCAGGACAGCGGAGTCAATCACCACCTTCCGGAGACACCTGAAACCCCACCTCTTCAAGGAATACCTAGGATAGGATAAAGCAATCCTTCTGCCCCCCCCCCCCCCCTTAAAAGATTTAGATGCACTATTGTAAAGTGGCTGTTCCACTGGATGTCATTAGGTGAATGCACCAATTTGTAAGTCGCTCTGGATAAGAGCGTCTGCTAAATGACTTAAATGTAAATGTTTGCAGAGAATGACAGGGTGTTGTCCAGGTTAACACCAAGGTTATTTGCCTCTGGAAGGGGGACACTGTGCAGTTTTCAACTGTGATCGAGAGGTCTTTGAACGGGCAGGCCTTCCCCGGGAGGAAGAGCAGCTCCGTCTTGTCGAGGTTGAGCTTGAGGTGGTGGGCTCTCATTCAAGCTTCGATATCTGCTAGTCACGCAGAGATGCGTGTCGCCACCTGGGTGTCAGAAGGGGGAAGGAGAAAAGTAGTTGAGTGTCATCCGCATAGCAAGGATAGGAGAGACCATGTGAGGATATGACGGAGCCGAGTGACTTGGTGTATAGAGAGAAGAGTACAGGGCCTAGAACCGAGCCCTGTGGGTCACCAGTCGTGAGAGTATGTAGTGCAGACACAGATCCTCTCCATGTCACCTGGTGGGAGCGGCCTGCCAGGTAGGATGCAATCCAAGAGTGTGCAGAACCTAAGACACCCAGCCCTGAGATGGTGGAGAGGATCTGATGGTTCATGGTTTCGAAGGCAGCGTATAGATCTAGGAGGATGAGAACAGAGGAGAGAGAGTCAGCTTTGGCAGAGCGGAGAGCCTCCTTGACACAGAGAAAAGTAGTCACAGTTGAATGACCCGTCTTGAAGCCTGACTGGTTAGGGTAAAGAAGATAGAGAGGTGGTCTCTCGCTATTTCTCACGTCTGGTATAGAATGTGGAAACACCACAATGCCTTTTACACCACACATATAGATGCTACAGAGGAAGATGTGACAATTAATAAAAGGATTGACCGAAATTTAGCTTGAGGAGTATTAGTCTTGAAGTATGTTTGATATGGGGTAAAGCCTTTGCTGTCGGGCCTGTAAAATGCATGATCAACAGCAGCGCTCAGATTAAGTATAAAAGACATGAACAGAAGTCCATGTCTGCATTAATAATGCTCTCTGTCAGACGCTGCAGACAAATTGAGAGAGTTGTCTCTGCTTCTGAATGATTGCTTCTGAATTTTTTCATTCCTTGATTAATTCTCTGATTAGTTTATTCCTCTTTTGCACCAGACAGGCTATCCATGATTCCAGCTGCCAAACAGAGGCTTGATCTCAACTTAAAGGAGATGTGAAGAAAATTCAGATCCCTTATCCCGTGTATCAATTGAATGGCACTCAGACACATGGAGAGATATGTATACACCAGTGGAGGCTGCTGAGGGGAGGACGGCTCATAATAATGACTGGAACAGAGCAAATGGAATGGCATCAAACACACAGAAACCATGTGTTTAATGTATTTGATACCATTCTACTGATTCCACTCCAGCCATTAACACGAGCCCGTCCTCCCCAATTAAGGTGCCACCAACCTCCTGTGGTATACACTCTCACCTATTTGGTTTTGTTGTTTGTGTGGTCTACTTCATTTGTATCTTTCTGAACGTTGATACTCTAGCATGACCCCAAACCATATGCACCATATGATGTTGAATAACGTGAAAGAAAATGACTATAGTGATACTACACCACAACCCTACATTGAACGCCTTGAACTTTGTTGAGGGCGACATCTTCATAGTGCAAATGCACTGTCCAAAGTGAAAACCTCATAATTATCTGTCAATGTGATTTCATTTGAAACCTTTCTTAAACAATTTGCATGATGAAGAGGCTATTTATGTATTTTTCAGGGTGTTTTCAGGGTGTTGTGTATCCTTGGAAATAATCTGAATGCATGTAAACGTAACAGGTTTGAAAACCTAGCTTTGCAAAAAAGTGGCCTCTTGGCACAACTTACCCTGGGTATGGGGTACATTGAGCATAGTGATGGGGTTAACATTGGGACACATTTCTGTTACTTTGTACTTTTTAAAAACACTTTGAACATAAGTTCAGGCCCTGGTGTAACCTCATATCCCAGTGACAATGCCTTGCATTTCACCTGGGAAGAAAACACTTCAATTGTGGCCTAGAAGGGGGCGAACCCAACTGAAGAATGAATTTGTCATCATTTGAACTTGAGTAATCACATGAATGCGAGGTGTCTTCAAAATACTATGCATAAAACAGACAAAATCTAATCATCATTTGTATGGGGTATATTGATTAGCCATTGGCTCAACTTTCCCCTGGACAGATGGCACAATTTACCTTAAAGCAACTAGTTTTACAATATTAACCCACACATTTACAAGGATGCACTTTCATGCTAGGTTTAGGACCTCATATTGTAGCTTATAGAGACCTCAACTGATGTATAAAACATTATTTAAACTATCTACTTTGGTTTAGATACAAGCATCATGAAACTTATAACACAATACATTAATTTGACTTTGTGAAAATCTGTTTTTTGGATCTAACTTGCTTACCACTTTCCACATATGGCTTCTTCCTTCACAGACTCCATGAAATGACAACCTCCTCCTAAATATTTGGTCACTGATTTTGTGTATGGTTTCCTAGAAACAAGGGGTGGCTCAACTAACACTTTGGCACGACTTACCCCACTCTCCTCTACTGTATATAGCCTTCTAGCCACACACTCTGATAGACATTATGTACACACACACAGACACAGAGACGGATGGGAGAGAAGGTCAGGCGTTGCCCTAGCGGCAGGGGACTACCTGGGGTTGAGGTTAATGAGCACAGCAGTTCAGTTGGCCTCCATGCTAACACAAGTAGCCAAGCTCTGTAGCCAAGCTCCCCAGCTCAACACGGAAGGACAGAAAGAGAGTACACTAGATTTCTTCTCTACTGGACTGTACTTCAAATCATACAGCTATATTTCACTGGGTAAGCAAGCATATGGAAATGTCAATGTTGTGTGTGTGTGATTATTCCGTACAGATGGTGAGTGCAGTTTACCAGTAACTCACATTGTGGTTAATGGGTGGAAAATCACACTTTGAATTTGACTAATCACACAGGCGAGAGACAATGAAGCAGAATTTTTACACCCCAGATAAAAAAATCTATCTATTACAGAATGAATGTTTGTCCTCAATGCATGTCTCCACTGCTAATAAGACTCCAATCTGTTCATGCATGACCTTCTGTCACTACACTGCTGTAACTAGAGAACACACAAAACCAGAGACTTCACTGGACAGCCTCAATTTACACAAAAAGCAATCTCGTCTCCTCCAAGTTCAGACTCATTTTTTCCTCCTCCAACTCATGCTGCTCCGCACTCTTCCACACTTCCATTTCTGTTCTCTGTCTCGGTATATCTCTCTCTCCTCTACTACTAGAGATCCCCCAATGCCCCTCCATCAATACCAGTGCCAATAGTTGAAATCAACATTAATTAACCCTAATGCCTTGTAATACCAGTTATTTATTATTTTCAATTAGCTTGTCCCTTAATTAATGATGGCCTACCAGACGAGCTAAATACCTTTTGTGCTCACTTTGAGGCAAGCAACACTGAAGCATGCATGAGAGCACCAGCTGTTCTGGATGACTGTGTGATCCCGCTTCCGTAGCCGATGTGAGCAAGACCTTTAAACATTCACAAGGCCGGGGGGCCAAATGGATTACCAGGATGTGCACTCAGAGCATGCGGGGACCAACTGGCAAGTGTCTTCACTGACATTGTCAACATCTCCCTGACAGAGTCTGTATAACCTACATGTTTCAAGCAGACCACCATAGTCCCTTAGACCAAGAATGTGAAGGTAACCTGCCTAAATGACTACCCCCATAGCACTCACGTCAGAAGCCATGAAGTGCTTTTAAAGGCTGGTCATGGCTCACATCAACACCATCATCCCGGAAACCCTAGATCCACTCCAGGGGAGGGAAGGGGAGGCAGAGAGTAGAGGCTACTGCTGAGACACACACACACACTTTCAATCAGAAAAACACAATCATCACACAAACATGCAAAAATTAAGAATAAAAAAATTCACACACACACACACACACACACACACACACACACACACACACACACACACACACACACACACACACACACACACACACACACACACACACACACGTGTGATGAGTGGCAGGAAAGTCTTACCTCCCAATCATGGTAGAATGTTGCTGGACAGCAGCCTCGAGCAGCCGCTCCAGAATGGTCCACTCCCCCATGGTCATCGAAAGACAGGTTCAATCTACAGAGGAACCAGGGCTCTGGGGCTCTCCCCCGATTCCTTCAGAGGAACCAGGGCTCTGGGGCTCTACCCCGATTCCTTCCCCTCCTCCTTCCCCTCCTCCTGGGCTCAGTGCTCCAGACAGTACCCAGCCAGAGGGGGGCATCCGCCCCCGTCCCACACCAGCTTCTCCTGACCTCTACTCGTTGACCTGGCCGATGGTTCTCTGTAGGAGTGACTGTGTGGGGGTGAACGTGTGTGTCCTCCCTCGGTCCGGTCCCGTTCTGCTCTTCCCTTCCTGGCAGAGGAGCGGTGCCGTCTGCCTCTCTTCCTCTCTCCCCCTCCCTTTCTCCCCCTCCCTGTGCAGTGAAGCTCGTCCTCCCCCTGCCGCACCACTCAGATCTATACTATAGCTCACTGTATCTGACAGCCATGATCTCGCTCACTCTCTCTCTCACCTTTTCTCCCTCCTCCTTTATATCTCCTTCCTCCCCCCTTTTCTCCCCCTCACTCTCTCTCTTCCCTACCCCCTCTTTTTCCGTCCTCCACCCTACGCCCAGGGCTCTCCTGGTACCTCATATGCACTCCCTCCCATCAGTGCGAAGCTCTTGTCCTTGCATTGTGTTCAGTACCTTCCCTATAACCTTCCTCCTCAAACCCAGCACACTGCACCCAGTTGACCCTTCCTCTGCTCACCTCCATGCAGAGCCGTAGATACACTCACCCACACACACAAACTCTATGACCGACTGTCACTGCCCGGGATCCTTACTGCATTTACTACGCTAGAATGTAAAGACACATTTGCAAATAAAGCTGCTGGCATGCACAGTATTGCTTACTGAATTTTCTTGTCACAAGAAACGGTGGCTCCTCCCCCAATCACTACAAGAAACAGTAAAAAGCCCGCCGGCACACACATACACACACACACTGACACACTCCCTCAGTAACAAATCAACTGCCTTGCTGCATACACCGAGGCAGTGGTGCTGCAGACATGCTGTCCTGTATCGTCCCTCTTGCTAATTCCAGCAGAGTCCTCTGCCTGGAATCATGTCTACCGCAGAGAGCAGGGATGAGTGGCTATCCTCCTGTAAAACTATTTCTGGGTTCCATCATCTCGTTCCTCTCCTTTCACTCTCTTACTCACTTTGCTCTTTCTCTCTCCTCGCTTCCTCCTTCCCCCTCTCTTTGTGTTTGTGCGTTGAGCTCACTCTCTCTGTGATGACTTATTTCTCTCTAGTTCTTGCTCCTGTTCCTCCCTATGCTTTCTGCTCTCTCTCTCTCTCTGGTTCGCTCTATCAATGTCACACTCCATAGGCATGCCACCCCCCCCCCCCCCCCTCCACCTTCAGACCTTCTCACTCTCTTTCTCTTGCTCTACCCTCTTTCCTTCTCGAGTAAATGTGCTTGGATTGCTACCCTGATCGCTGCTTCACTTGTGCTTGCAAGAATTCCTCCCTCCCTTGTGCTGGCTCTGTTCTCTCCCCCTGTACTATTGGAATAAGTGATTCTACCACCTCTCCTTCCCTGCTTTTTTCGGTAATCCTCTGTCTCAGTGTGGAGTCTTGGTAGAGGTATCTTTCTCTCTCACTGTCGCTCTGTCTCTCATCATCCTCTTGTACACATAGTCTCTTTTTTTTCTCACTTTTGTTCTTTCTGTTACACATCACCCGGCTCATGCTTCTGTTGAGAGGATTACAGGAGAATCAGGTTCTGCACCCCCCCCCCCCCCCCCCCCACACACACACACACCCTTCCTACACACCTATTTATCTCGGCTATCACCTTCTCGCCCTATCCTCTCCCCCCTCCTCATTCACTTAATCACATTCTGTCCATTTCCCCTTCTCCATTCTATCCCCTTCTGTCTCTCTCTCTGGAGAGATGAGCACAGTATAGTATTGTGCCATGACATTGAATGCTGCATTCACTAGATTAATATTATGACGGTGTGAGACTGTATATACTGTAGGCTACCCCCACCCACCCATCTGCCCACAGATACACACGCTCTACCACACCTGTGCATAGCCAACCTTAACAGCATCAAGAGGAAGATGGGCAAACAGATATATGGAGTCTTGGACCATAAGGAGAAATAGAGGGAGGTGAGAGGGAGGGAGAGAGAGGAGTGGGGGATGGTGTTCAGGTTGCGTGCAGGTTTGTGAGAGGTGATTAGAACATGTGCCCGTGATGTCATGGTAACAGTGCATGCATTGTTATAGCATTCACTTATATAAAACCAGCCACGGCTTCAGCAGTCAATCAGGCTAGAGGGAGCAAGTTCACAACCACAGACCTTACACAGCAACATCTGCAGTGAATCAAGGATTGGCTTAACTAGCTCTGTGTACGTGTATGTGTTTGTGTGTGAGTGAGAGCAGACAGGGAGGGAAGGAGGAAGGAGCATTGTGTGTGTTCAGCATCTTGGGCGAGGGGGCTTACGGTCTCACCCTCATCCAGGACACATGGTGTATCAGTCCTGTGGCAGGCAGACAGAATGCAACAGCTCTGACTGAGGTGCATCAGTGGAATATGTTTGGACCTGGTTTATTGGTTAGTGACAGAGAGAGGCTCTGGAGAGCTGTTGTCAGCTGGCCAGGGATAGGGCTGAATGAGTTCAAAGCTCTAAGGCACATGAGAGACGCAGGTGTGTCATCAGTGACCTGGAACAGCCATCTTAAAACACAGACACACAAGCAAACAATGAAATACACACACACACAAGATTATTCATACATAAATTACCTTAGATGGCCAAATAGGAAACACCAAATTGCTTTAACAGGAAAAGGACATCTTAGATTAATGGATATTCCAAAAAGACCATTTTAAAGCTGGAATTCTTATCATTTTCTTGCCACAAAGATGCTGATCATTAATGATAGATGTTGCTATTCCCTTGTCAAAATCCTTTATTGATACTCCATATTTAGGGCTTCAAGCTTGAATGTGGAGCATGAATCAAATAAGATGAAGAGATCAGACATTTAATAACCCAAAGTAAGTGTGAAGTCGGGGAGAATTATCCAGCTACTCTAAAGAACAGGAGTCACTTAACCAAAAGAAGAATGATAGTATATGAACTACGTAGGTCAGCGGGTCTCTGAAGGGAGAGGGGGATGCAAGGTTTGGTGTGCAGCAGAGTTCAGGTGTGTGTAGGTACTGTTCATCAGGGAGCAGATTTAGATCAAGTTTAACACTATCACTCTCCTGTGGATTTTTCTGCTCATGGGCCCCTGGCCAGTCTTTGGAGAGGCTGCCATCTAGTGGCTGTACAGGCTCTCAGCAGACAGTAAAGGGATGGGCCTCTGTCAGAGGGATAGTTGATTTATGCATGTCTCAACACCGTTACACTTTAGGTGAGTTAAACCAAACCCAATAAGAAAATGCCTAGTCAAATTCACTGTGATAGCTGGGAGGCTGTAATCACTAACTGATATGAGAGCAGACAAATGGTGGGCTTGTAGCTTACTGGTAGGACATTGAGGTTGTCAGAAAGTGGATGCAGTGTTGATGAGTGCAGACAGAATGTATACTCTAATCTTGCCTGACTTTACCCAGTAACTTCCCCTTGAAACAGGATGGAGCCTGCCTTGACATCTAACCATACCTAACAGAAGGTCAATACGCTGTCCTTTACCTTGTCTGAAATCTACAGTGCCATACAAAACACTCCCTCGGTCTGAGGACGACAGCTAGTTCTGTCCATGTGTCAGACTGCTTAAACATTGCCTCTGAAATTATTTAGACTTAAAATATTGAAATAAAATATTTTCCACACTAACATGACACCACTAGTTCACAGGAAATAACCAGACAACTCCCTCTTTCCAGATTGCCTTGTCTAGCATTTATCAATTTATTATTCAACCATCAAAAACAACATTTCAGTTACTAAATGCAGACCTTTCTTAGGGATGTTGATAAGACACTGATGAATTCTAGCAGTGCAAATTATGCGCTTCATTGCACAGACACGTGGCGGCGCAAAGCAGTTCGTTTACCTCTAACATCCAGTTAAAACCATTTCAAAGAAAAAAGGTTACGAACTAAGAAACTACCAAAAAAAAGTGGACTTTCCTCCAGAAAAATACACACAAACATTGCACTGTTTTTTCTTCAGTTAAATTTGCATTTTGGGGTGGAGTAGAGGGGTAGTGATGTCACCAGAAGAGCTGGGGGACATGTTTGAAAATCAGGTGGTTGACAAAATACTCTATTAGCCATTTAGGGATCATCCCAACAATAATAGTATTAACAGTAATACAAATGAAGAAACATGATCTATTAGAAATAAATATTACAAGTCATTATTAAATGAACATGTAAAATAATTATCATTAACAAAAGATCAAAACCAAACAAAAAAACAAGCAAAGAAAAAAAATTACTCTAAAGTGTCAATATTATAACAAACCTAACAAAGCTAGGAAAACCCTAAACCATGGAAGCCCTCTACAATTAACACTTAAAAGGCATGTCTGCATATATTATGAAGTTGGGTTTGTGTTGAATTTGATACTTATTTCAATATACAAAAATCTTTTCGTAAACACTACTGTTCTCCAAAGCAATATATTTTCATCTATGATAATAATTGTACTCTTTAGAAAAAAGTAAAGACCTAACCAAAGGATAATAGAAAATGGCAGCCAAGGTGAAGATCGCTTTTCTTCATTTGTGAGGACAAGTTAGGGACAAATTAAGGACGGTCGTGTAGTGGTAGTGAGACTGCCCTTGTGTTGTATAATGTCACGTCATTGTGGTGGGACTATGTGTGTGAGTTCTTGTGGTTTCCCTACGTGGTGTCGTCATGCCATGTATCTGTGAAGTGACACTGTATGGCTGCTCTGTGGTGGGACTGGCATTAGAAAGGGAGGTTGTTATGCTCAACTTTCACCCAATGAGTGATATTGATTGGGGGCTGCTAAACTGTAATAATCCGTTCAGGACCCACTTATGGCAGAAACATTCCACTCAGTATCTATGGGTCTAGGTCCCTCACAGGCTGCCATCAATTGAGAACTGTGCAACCAAACATTTCAGTACAACAGAAAAATAGGATACAGTGCTTGATTTTTGGGGGGATTTTGCCAAAGTAGAGTGAAAGATAAACTGAAATAAAATAAACCTTCACATCCATACTGTGCTTGTTAAGCTTAAGGTCATCTCAGTGAGAGCAGGTTACCATGACAACAAGGATGATGGACAGGTAGTGTTCTTCTCTTTCAGGCTGGGGAGAAGGAGTCAGGATTCAAGGGGTTCAGACAGAGGGAGAGCAGTCAAGCAGAGAGAAAAGGTACCGTATAGAGAGACATAGGGGTAGTGAATAAGCCAGGGTGAGAAGGATCAAGAACAAAGCCCAGGAGAGAGAGCGAACGAGTGGTAAAGAGTTGAGTTAGCAGGAGCAGCCTCCTTCGCTGATGGGCTGTTCTGGGGGCTTCTCCAGCTTTATGTCAATCACTGGGGGAGGAGGGGTTAAGGACCAACTCAAAGAGCTCAGACAGGAACACATGAAGTCTTTTCAAACACTTCCCATCTTCTCAATATGTTTTAATAGGTTTACAAGCTACCCAATAGGTGGCTGTAAATGTTTGAATACAATCTGTTTCTACTATTGCCACTGAAAAACATGCATAGTCAGTCACACACACACATTTCTGTGTAGAGTAAGGATACTGTCTTCTCTGCTCTTGTCCTGTGTGCTCTCCATGCCAGGGAGGGCAGCGGCCACGCGTCGGAACAGCTGCAAGAGAGAGAACAGACCTCGTTTGTCAGAGTCAGAACACTCTAACCTTCCTGCCTTGACACCAGGCCTGCAGCTCTGTGTGCTCTCGTTCTTCTTAGTACGTCGTCATTGGTAGGGCTGGCACAAGTACCATATAACCATGGAACCGACGGTCATGAATGAAGACTGACATGAACATACATTAACTGTAAAAAATGTATTTATTATTTGTGGAATGAACAGCTGACTGAAAACGGGGTGGTTGGGCATTTGCCTGGTTGAGTCCGTTTCTGCTGTAACATGGACTCTACAACGTGGCTCCTGCTGAAACAAACAAGATGTTGTAAAGTCTGAGGTTGCCTAGGCAACACCCCCCTCCCTGTAGCCTAGGTGAAGATGAAAAAAGACAAGAGGATTCTAATACCCCACAATGGGACCAGCTATGCTAGTATATTTTCTAAAAAGCTTCCACATGGAATGACAACAAAGGTTAGGACAAGTTATCTTCAACCTAGCTTGCAGCAGCAGCAGCACATGCAGTCAGGAGTGGAGGAGAGGAGAAAATGTTTCGTTTTTTTGCTATTCAAGCAGTTATGATGACCGCTGTCATTTGGCTGAACAATTAGTCATCCAAAATTCCATGATCATCACAACTAGTCAATAGAGGCATTGAAATAAATAAATGTAAATTGGATTAAGTTGGAAAGCAGTAATCATATACATTTCCTCCTCAGAGTTAAATTCCATCCCATACCTGCTGGAAATGAGTTTAAGTTCATGCAGATCTGATGGATTAAATAGAATCCTTTGATACTGTTCGGAGAAATCACTTCAAATCAAACCTGGAGTGAGAATTACGTTTTTAAAAAGATGTACAGTACTGTGCAAAAGTTTTACGCAGGTGTGAAAAAATTCTGTAAAGTAAGAATGTTTCAAAAATAGACATGTTATATTTATCAATTAACAAAATGCAAAGTGAGTGAACAGAAGAAAAATCTACATCAAATCAATATTTGGGGTGACCACCCTTTGCTTTAAACAGCATCAACTCTGCTAAGTGCACTTGCAGACAGCTTCTGAAGGAACTCAGCAGGTAGGTTGGCCCAAACATCTTGGAGAACTAACCACAATTCTTCTGTGGATTTAGGCAGCCTCAGGTGCTTCTCTCTCTTCATGTAATCCCCAGGGTTGAAAACTGCTGAGGGCCCATAAAGGTGACACTTTTTTTGTTGCACTGAAACATGCAAAAATCCCTACCAGGGGGAAATGCAGGTTTTAACTAATTAAACAAAAGAATATGATGTATATGATCAGTCTCTGCGTGTAAAATAAAAAGTGGTTAATGTGAACCTAATTCACAGCAAAAAAATGTAAAGAAAGCAATCCAATCTTATTTGTTGCCTAGACTTGACACTCAAGTCTTGAGAAAAAACACACTAATATTGCAGTTAGCCATGACAGCCTTTATAATAGAACACTTGTGACCACACACAAATATTGCACTTGGGGAAAAAAATATCTTAAAGTAGAAGGCATTCATTTTTGCTCTATTATAGTGGCCACTATAGACATTGATTACGTGCACAAGGCTACGTGTGCAAAAATAACTTTCACAGAGTTAAAACGTATAAGGTCGAAAGCCAAGTTAACAAACAGATTACCGACCATTTCGAATCCCACCGTACCTTCTCCGCTATGCAATCTGGTTTCAGAGCTGGTCATGGGTGCACCTCAGCCACGCTCAAGGTCCTAAACGACATTATAACCGCCATCGATAAGAGTCATTACTGCGCAGCCATATTCATCGACCTGGCCAAGGCTTTCGACTCTGTCAATCACCACATTCTTATCGGCAGACTCAACAGCCTTGGTTTCTCAAATGACTGCCTCGCCTGGTTCACCAACTACTTCTCAGAGTTCAGTGTGTCAAATCGGAGGGCCTGTTGTCCGGACCTCTTGCAGTCTCTATGGGGGTGCCACAGGGTTCAATCCTCGGGCCGACGCTTCTCTGTATACATCAATGATGTTGCTGGTGATTCTCTGATACACCTCTACGCAGACGACACCATTCTGTATACTTCTGGCCCCTCTTTGGACACTGTGTTAACTAACCTCCAGACGAGCTTCAATGCCATACAACTCTCCTTCCTTGGCCTTCAACTGCTCTGAAATGCAAGTAAAACTAAATGGATGCTCTTCAACCGATCACTGCCCGCATCTGCTCGCCCATCCAGCATCACTACTCTGGACAGCTCTGACTTAGAATACGTGGACAACTACAAATACCTAGGTGTCTGGTTAGACTGTAAACTCTCATTCCAGACTCACATTAAGCATCTCCAATCCAAAATTAAATCTAGAATCGGCTTCCTATATCGCAACAAAGCATCCTTCACTCATGCTACCAAACATACCCTCGTAAAACTGACCATCCTACTGATCCTCGACTTCGGTGATGTCATCTATAAAATAGCCGCCAACACTCTACTCAACAAACTGGATGCAGTTCATCACAGTGCCATCCGTTTTGTCACCAAAGGCCCATATACTACCCACCATTGCGACCTGTATGCTCTCGTTGGCTGGCCCTCGCTTCATACTCGTCGCCAAACCCACTGGCTACAGGTTATCTACAAGTCTCTGCTAGGTAAAGCCCCGCCTTATCTCAGCTCACTGGTCACCATAGCAGCACCCACTCATAGCTTGCGCTCCAGCAGGTATATCTCACTGGTCACCCCCAAAGCCAATTCCTCCTTTGGTCGTCTTTCCTTCCAGTTCTCTGCTGCCAATGACTGGAACGAACTGCAAAAATCTCTGAAGCTGGAGACACTTATCTCCCTCACTAGCTTTAAGCACCAGCTGTCAGAGCAGCTCAGATTACTGCACCTGTACATAGCCCATCTATAATTTAGCCCAAACTACCTCTTTCCCTACTGTATTTATTTTGCTCCTTTGCACCCCATTATTTCTACTTTGCACATTCTTCCACTGCAAATCTACCATTCCAGTGTTTTACTTGCTATATTGTATTTACCTCGCCACCATGGCCTGTTTTTGCCTTTACCTCCGTTATCTCACCTCATTTGCTCACATTGTATATAGACTTATTTTTCTACTGTATTATTGACTATGTTTTGTTTATTCCATGTGTAACTCTGTGTTGTTATTTGTGTTGAATTGCTATGCTCTATCTTGGCCAGGTCACAGTTGCAAATGAGAACTTGTTCTCAACTAGCCTACCTGGTTAAATAAAGGTGAAATAAAAAATAAATTAAAATGAAGTATGCTTCATCACCTTCTCACCCGTCTCCGTGACTTCTCACCTAATGTTACCTCTTCATTATCTTTCAGGGGACGCGCTGCTGTAACTGGCAAGCTGTCGCGTGCTTCGCTGCATTCTGTTATGTAAATGATTGGCTGAGCCTTGGATACAGCCAGTATTGCGCCTCACTTGTTCGCTTACAGCCAGCAGTGATCCAACCTCCCCACCCCCCCAAACCTTTCTCATCGAATCTACACGAATCACGTAGGCCATCTACTTTGGATTCAAAACGGCGAATTTCACCGAAAGGTGACTATTTTGCATCCCTGAATCCCAGACAGATTCGACGATGCTGAGATCAGGGCTCTGTGGGGGCAATACCATCAATTCCAGGACTCCTTGTTCTTCTTTACGCTGAAAATACAGCAAAAGTCATTTAAGAACTATGTTTGGGTTCGGTGTCATGCTGCAGAATAAATTTGGGGCCAATCAGATGCCTCCCTGAGGGTATTGCATGATGGATAAGTATCTGCCGGTACTTCTCAGCATTGAGGAGACCATTAATTCTGACCAAATCCCCAACTCCATTTGCAGAAATGCAGGCCCAAAAGGAACCGCCACCATGCTTCACTGTTGCCAGCAGACACTCATTCGTGTACTGCCCTTTGACAAACAAACTGCCTTCTGCTACACACCAAATATGGATTTGATTTAGATTTTTCTTCTGTTCCTTCATTTTGCATTTAGTTAAATGATAAATATAATCTATTAACATGTCTATTTTTGAAAACATTCCTAAATTTACAGCATTTTTTCACACCTGCCTAAAACTTTTGCACAGTACTGTATATCCCATCCACCAGACCAGACCGGAGGCCAAAGTGGATGGTCTGTATTAGGGTGCCCGGGGGACCAGCGGGGGAACATTCTGGTCTTTAGTTATTATGGCCAACATGGGATGGATGGGCAAGAGTTCTGAAAATAATCCAAGGACCCCATTTAGTATAAAGCAAGCCAGCGTTGAGAGAATGTGAGCACTGCACACACGCATGCTGTGCTCTACCTGTTTGACATTGTAGCCCGTCTTTGCACTTGTTTCAATAAACAGAACATTCAGCTCTTTGGCTCTCTGTTCCCCTTCCTCTGTGGTTATCTGTCTGCAATGCCCACGACAACAGACACACACATACACATGAACGAGAAAACAAAAGGAAAAGACAATGTGAAGATCATGAAGTGAAGGATGAACATGCCGTGTTTCCTCCTGCTACCGCTGCAGCAGCCTCTGCTCTGTCTAAAAGTGCCCACACAGCCAGACTCTAAAACACCTCAGAGCACCAGCTTAGCTCCAGGTTCAATACACCACATATGATTCTAATTGAAGTCTCTTCATTATTGTAACAATTGACCCTAAACCTCTGACTGTGATGAGTGACCTTTTCAAGGGTGAGCCGAGGCAGCAGCAGTGGCAGCATGGACGGAGAGAACGACTCTGCCACACACACACACACTCACCTGCTTGACGTTGTATCCTGCTTTAGCACTAGTCTCAATAAACATTACATTTAGCTCTTTGGCCTTCCTCTCACCCTCTTCAATAGCAACTTGCCTGTGGTAGATAAGAGGGTTAAACATGCAGAACAGCAGCTTACAGTCAGTTCAGAGAATCTAAAGCGTGCCAATCATTCGAGAACACAGCATCAATCAATCACAAAAAGAAATGGGAATAGTACAAAGAAGTTGTTTAAAGGCATAAAAGCATTGAGGGTTATAGTGACAAACCACGTGTTAAAATAAAAAGTTCTGTTTTGTTATCACAATTGTTTGAACACACAAATGGATAAGACATCACTCAAGGGACACGCTATGATCTGTTAAATCTCTGAATAATGAAACTAATTCTAGGCCATGCTGAGCTCCAAAGGCTGTCTCTGTGAGTGGACTGTTCAACCCCAGCCAGATCTGTCTCTAGAGAGCCTGTACCAAGTGACGAGGTTAATAAGTCCCTGCTTAGCTGTCCCTAGAGGGCAGTGTTTCTCTCACTTAACACAGGAGGGCCTAAAGGTCTCAATCAGGAACTCACTGTGGCGCCAGTCTTAATCATTCTACAGAAACAATCAGTCGATTCATTAGTATGCTCTAATGGAGAGCCCTCCAGGACCTGGTCTGATGAGAACTGAAGAGTTCTACAGGCTTACTGACATCAACCTTTAGTTATTATGTCACACCTTTTGTCTGCAAGGTCAGTCTTGTTTCCCACCAACATGATGATGACATCACTTCCTCTCTCCGTTCTGACATCATCAATCCATTTTGTGGTTTGCTGGAAAGAGTTGACGTCTGATACAAGAGAGAGGGAGGGAGGGGGAGTTCAATGTTAATCTCCAAGTTGTGACAAATACTGAATTATGGTAATGAGCAGAAGGACAGAAAGACAGTGCAAATAGAGACAGTGACAACAAATAAGAACATATCATTAAACTAAGTAAATCCATCTCCCATTTCCTATCCATCTAGGGTTCTCTTATTATTTAGCCATATTCTTGTATTCTGCCTTCCTGTCTGTCTATCCTCTCGTCTGTCCAGCTAGATGTGGTGTCTGTTTTTCATAAGTGACAGACTTCCTCATCTAGTTAAATAGCCCTGCTGCAGCGCCCTGTCCCCTTATACAGTATCTGCCTCTAACGGTCCTCAAACACACATGGTAGAAGAGACGTGAAAAAGGAGACATCTCTGAACATTACATTGAAAGGCTGCAATATGTTAATTTCATAATGGGCAAAATAGGCCTC